>NC_092873.1:44266290-44589790 GCF_028372415.1 Notamacropus eugenii
TTTTCCCCTTGCATTTGCACTTGATTCCACTGGCTCCAGGTTTTCATCTAGCCAGTTCTCAGAGAAAAGAAAAAACGTTATATTTCATCTTAAATCTCACTGTCACATTCCCATCTATTCCCCCACCCCAACTATAAATGAAAACCCAAACTCTTCAACAACAAATGAAGGAGCACTTTCAATCAAAGTTGACAGGACCTGCTAGATTACTGGGGTGCCCCAACCAAGACTCACATTGGCATTCAGACAAGGTGATCAATTTCAGAGTCCCCTCAGCAACTCATTTGACATTAGGCAGCTCTTGTCAACTCCCAGAATTCTAGTGAAAGAAATGGGGGGCGTGGAGAGAATCAGTTATTACTGTAAGACTGTTGGAGGGAGGGAAGAGGGTATGAGTTTAACTGGGTAAGCTAAGGAATATTCTGGTGGGCAATGCTTCAAGGGAAGATCAGAGGGAATTAATGCAGAGATTCTAATGAGGGCCCCTCGCCATGAAGGGAGTCAGGTAAAAGATTCAGGAATGGCTTATCTTGATTCATTGTGACTGGACTTCTTATGTGGTTTCTATTCCTTTAAAAAGGGGGGGGGAAATCTACTCTTTCCCCATTATCCTCAACCCCCACCAATAGCCTCATGGGGCATCTAGTTCTTGATCCCCAGAATACACCAGAGTAATACAAAAAGATGAGTTTTCAAAGATTTACAAAATATCCACCTTGCAACAACCTTATAAAATATTTTTTTAAATTGAACCTATAATATTATTGGTAAAGAGGCACTCTCAAATGAAGTGTTATGCAGATCGTTATCTACTCTATAATTTAAAGAGCTGCCAAAGGTTGACCAACCTTCATACAACCAGTGTGTATTCTAGAATGGACCCAAACCCAAGTATTCTTGCCTCCAAGTATAGCACGTTAGCCTGTTCTGTGGATCATCAGTTAGTGTTGGACCTGGAATGAGGAAGATTTCAGTTCAAATCCTATCTCAGACACTTAAGAGAGGTGTGACTCTAGGCAAGTCCCTTAACCTCTACCTCAGTTTCCTCATCTGTAAAATGTGGAAAATAATGGTGCCCACCTCATAGGGTAGTTGTTGTGAAGAACTTGGTGGACCTTAAAGTGCTATTTGAAGTGCTATAAGTTGTTTGAACACAATAAGTTGTTGCTGTTGCTATTTTTGCTACGTCTTTTCTCTCTCTATTATCCCTTTTACAGATGAGGGAACTAAGGCTAAGACAGATTAAGAAACTTTTTGAAGTAAAACAGGCGTTAAATAAGTCCATAGATGTAGAGCTGGAGAGACATGAGAGGTCATCTACTCTAACCCCCTCATTTTATAGAAGAGTGAATTGAGGTCCAGAGAAACTATTTGCCCAAGGTCACCTGGGACTTGAACCCACATCCTATGATCCACAGAGCTCTATGCCATTTTGTCTCTTACTTCTGTCCACATGATACTATTCTACGTTCTAAAAGTATTGGAACTCAGTAGGGACCTTAAAGATCACTTCTCCCTCCATTTTATTAATGGAAAAACTAAGTTCCAGAGAGAGAAAGTGACTTGCCAGTATCACACAACTAGTGTATAGCAGAGCCTAGAATGTGCTTTCCAATCCAATAGTCTTCTTAGTTTCTCACAGTCATGCATAGATATTGAGAGAATTCTTAGCACACTATTTTCTTTGTCACATAGACTGCTTACTAGGAGAGAAGGGGAGAAGTAGGGGTCATCATGAGAATATCCATTTACCTGTTTCTCAACCTTTGTTGTGCAGTCGTTTCAGTCATGTCTGACTCTTCATGACCCCATCTGGGGTTTTCTTGGCAGAGATACTAGAGTGGTTTGCCATTTCCTTCTCCAGCTCATTTTACAGATGAGGAAACTGAGGCAAACAGGATTAAATGACTTGCCCAAGGTTGTGAAGCCAGCAAGTATCTGAGGCCAGATTTGAACTCACAAAGATGAGTTTTCTTGACTCCAGGTCTGACACTCTATCCACTACACTCTCTAGTTGCCTATTTCTCAACCTATCCCACCCCCTCCAAATTAGTACCTCCTATCCTCCCAGTAAAGATGGTCCAATGGTCCCTCCTTTTACCTCTTTCCAAGCTGTAGCCAGTGGTATCCAATTCCAGTGAACCAGACAGGAAACTTCTGGGGTCACTAAAGATTTGGCATGTCTTCTTCCTACTTTGGTGAGCAACTGTTTTTGTTGAAGGTGACCCAGAAAGTATCCTCACGTTTCAGGGGAGATGGGGGCGGTTGATTTGTCCTGCTTTTCACTTTGTATCCTGCAACATCAGCTACTTGGTTGGGCCAAGTGATTGATGGATGGAATTGGCCTCCCAGGGAAAAGGAAGCAACCACAGGAGGGTTCAGAGCCTGGGGAAAGAACAGGAGGGAAGGCAGAGACCCACGCAATGGCTTGGGGCCACACAGCTGCATTCCGAGGGTGAGCCACTGGGATTTTTACAGCTGGCTCCTAGGGAGCAGATCAGAAATACAAAAACAAGAAGGCTGCTAGGTTTCCTGGTTATTTTTTGTGGTTTGGCCCTGTTAGGGCAGCTTTGCTTGGAAGTCCAGGAAACATTTTGGGGGGAGATGCTAAAACAAACAAACAGAAAGTCCACTTGGGGGCCAAAAAACCCTGCTTTCTTGCTTCTCATTTCAACACTGGGAGCAAGGGCACATCATCGAGTAGCAGTCGACCAGTTAGCCCATCTGAAGACATTGATTGTTCTGGGAGCCAGGAGGGCTGAGAAGAAGAAGACTCAAGCCTGAAGACATGGGATCACTGCTTTAGACTGAGAATGAACTTCAGAGGACATCCAGTCCAATTCCCTCATTTTACCAAAGAGGAAATTAAGAACAAAGAGGGATGTATATGATAAGATATATTACACAGTAGAGAAAGAACTAACTCAATAATCCCAAAACCTGAGTTCATATTGTATGTACAGTGTTTACTATCTGTGTGACCTTGAGCAAATTGCTTAACGGCCCTCAGCCTTAGTTTCCTTTTCTGTAAAAGGAAGGGAACATATTGGGAGGCCTCCCAGATCCTTTCTGGCTCTATGATCGTAAGACAGATTATTTTATAGATGTAGAAACTGAGGCTCCGGGAAAGTAAGAGAATTGTGATGAAGTATCAGATTGCAGAATGAAGATGTGATCCCTGGTCCTCTGATTCCAAATCTGTTGTGCCATTCTGCCCTTATGCTCCTTGAGCCCACACTAATCTCCTTCTCCTCTTTTAAGGTCCTTCTAAGTCCCATTTAGTATCCATGTCATTCATTTGGTTCTTAGCATATATGCTGATATTCTCATAGGGGTTATTTTTCTTTTTAAAAACATCCTGTTATAAGAGACAGATTTGAGAAAAGAAGAAAGTTAAAAGCTATCCATAAAAATCGATTAAAAGAATAAATTTACCTCAGGACTCTGAGAATTTAAAGGACTTGCCCAGGACCAAGCAGTCAGTAGGTGTCAAATTCTGCTTTTCTGTCGTCAGTTCAGTCAACAAACGGTTAATAGGCACTGCTGTTTGCAGAGCAAAGTTCTCAATGCAGAAAGAGCTACAAAGTTAAGTGACACAGAACCTGCAACCTAGAAATAAATAAACTTCAGATAAGGAAACAAACAAATAATGTTTGCCAAATTGAATCTAAGCAATTCAGCTATTTCCATCAGTGGGACTCAGCACATGGTCTGTGCCTCAGTTTCCCCATAGGTAGCTAGTAAAGTCTATCTCATTTGGTAGTTGAGTAGAGAAATGAGGTATTTATATCAAACTCACTGAGCCCTTGAAAGTAAGATTGTCTATAAATCCAGTCTTCCATTATGATTATCAGCTTTATTATGTAAATGGAGCTTTGGCACTGCAAGGACCTTGGAAAGGGACAAAAATAGAAACTCACAAAAATGATTCCCTGACTTGCTTCCCTCCTTCAGGGAAATGTTTTCTCCTCATTCCAGTATTCTGCTAATTAAAAAAGAAACACAGCAACCCATAATTTTTTTTTAAATCCAAAAGTTGTGGATTTCCCTTGGGAAAATATTCCCCAAAAAACCCATTTGGAATTCTGACCTTCCTAACTCATCTGCAAAGGTAGAGTGGAGACACCTACCCCACCCTGGGTGTCCCTCAAAAGGTCCAGACCCTGAGCTCCAGCTTTTCAGAATGAAATTGGTTGACTTGGTCCTATGAGAAGACAACTTTAAGTTTTCTCTTCTCTTCTCTTCTCTTCTCTTCTCTTCTCTTCTCTTCTCTTCTCTTCTCTTCTCTTCTCTTCTCTTCTCTTCTCTTCTCTTCTCTTCTCTTCTCTTCTCTTCTCCTCTCCTCTCCTCTCCTCTCCTCTCCTCTCCTCTCCTCTCCTCTCCTCTCCTCTCCTCTCTTTTCCTCTCCTCTTCTCTGAATTCCTATCATCTTTTAGTCTCTACATAGCATTCATTGTTTTCACTTTTGTGCTTAATGATAGATTGTTTTGCATTATTACTTAATTGGTTTTTTTTCTTCCAAAATGTAAAAGGCAGTTCCTTCAGGGGACTGTCCCTGGCACGGTGCTGAGTCCCTGGGGTAGATGATGGCTGTTTCACTTCTTGGACCAAAACATCTGTTCTTGTGACAGATTTCACAGACTGAGAATTAATCTAGCAAGGACATATTTGGCACGAAGAATCAGACACTGTGCTAAGTGCTGGAATACAATGACAAATATGAAACTGACCCAGCCATCGAGGAATTTACATTCTGTTAGGAGAAGGTGCACGTATACATGTGGGATTGGGACCAGAGCTGAGATTGCATTATCATAGAGAGTGCCTGAGTGAGGAAATTTCCCTCAATCAATGCAGGTTGGTATCTTGGAGACTTAGTGTCCTAGAGAGTCACCCAGAGCACCCAGAAGCCCAGTGACTTGCCCAGGGTCTCAGAGTAAGCATTTTTCTGAGGTAGGACCTGAGTCCAATTCTTCCTGGGTTTTAAGCCACCATTTTAGCCATTGCATCCTTACCATGCTGGCTCATGTTCATATATAGGAATACTTAATATACATAGATACAGACACTTTGGAAGAACAACTAAGGCAAATCAGGTTAGGCCTCATGGGAATAAGAAGGCCAGGGTTTCAACCTTGTCTCCACTATTTACTGTCTGTGTGGTCTTTGGCAAATCATTGACCTCTCTAGGCCTCAGTTTCCTCATCTGTAAAACAAGGGGGTTGAATTATTTGACCTCTGAGGTCTCTTCTGACTCTAGGCATATGATTTTATGGTCTTTGATTTCCTCTCAACTCTAAGAATATATGATTTGTTAGATGGTCTTACCTATTCTGCCTTCAGGTCAAACTTTGTTGTTCCTCAACTCTTTGAGACCCTATTTGTGCTTCTCTTGGCAAAGAACTGGAGCAATTTGCCATTTCCTTCTCTAGCTCATTTTACAGATGAAGAAACTGAGGCACACAGGGTGAAGTGACTTGCCCAGGGTCACACAACTAGTAAGTGACTGAGGCCAGATTAGAGTCTTCCTGATTCCAAGTCTGGTGCCCTATACACTATGGTACCACCTAATTACCCAGTTCAAACTTTATCTGACCTGTAATTTTAACTCTGATTTTTGATGACTTTCACACAGAGATTCTACACCCTCTCTTAGTCACTCATGTCCTGTGTTCCTTGTTACGACCAGGTAGCTTTCATATTTAAATGGAGTTTCTTGTGCTATAACAGAATGAACTCCATATTCCCTTTAACAGTTTCCACTGCAGATGGATGGTGAGTGTTATCAATGTATGTCAGCATGCTGAGTTGAACTTTGTAAAGAATTACTGGTTACCTAGGATGAAGCTTTTGACCTACTCCATAAGGACACTTTGGGGCTTGAGTTGCCTTGGGATCATAGAGCTAGAAAGGATGCTAGTGTCACCCCCTCATGAGAGCGAGAGAGGGTCAATGATTTTCCTAATGTCATGAAAATCCAGTGAACTATTTCATGCCTTTCAGTGGCTTGTCCAATTCAGTCCCTGTCATGAAATTTGTTTTAGCTAGTTTATGCTTCCATGACAAGAAAAGAAAAAAGGACCAAGAAACCATTGCTACTCCATCCAGTTTCTGATTTATGGAAGCCTTCTTCTATCAAAAGGCTGCAAGGATCAATTGGAGGAACCCACAGGGTTTGGCAATGTGTCAGTTTCTCCAACCATTGAATCTATCAGCACCAAGAGTAAGTTCCTTAAGGTTTACAAAATGCTTTCTTTACAACAACCCTGAAGGATTTGTAATAGTAGTAGCAATAATAAATCATCTTTAATAATGGTAACAAGAGATGCCATAACAAATACTAATAATCTCCAAGCTTTGGGGGGAGAAAGCTTTCAAAATAGAGAGAACTTAGTAGAAGAAGTCAAAGCCATGGGGGAAACATGTATAAATCATTCCTCTTGTTCTGTCTGCTACCAGAATTGTACTGATTTCATTAAGCCTATGGAGGATGAGTTTCATATTCCAATACCCATATTTTATTACCAAAAGCAGTTATGTTATCCACTTGGCACAACGGTCTGCAGAGCATTAAGCTTTTTTTAAAGGAAGAATATTAGGAGAATGCTTTGTCCTAGGATCATTTCTATCTGAATTCCACTAAACCAAGAGGAGGAGAATGAGATAACAATAATGAAATAAATATGAAATAATAAAAGCAGGGTAGTTCACTTGTCCAAGGACTATTACTATCTGACCTTCTTGGAAAAGATTGACAAAATAATGACATAAGTAATAATTTACTTTATGTGGCATGCTATACTTTATAGACAACTTACCTCCCAACAATTCTGTGAAGTAGCTAGTACTTATAATATAGATGAGGAAACTGAGGCCCAGAGAGATTCAGTGGTTTTGCCTACCATCAGTACTGAGTGTTGTTCAGTTGGTTTTTAGTCATTTCTGATCCTTCATGACCCCATTTGGAGTTTTCTTGGCAAAGATACTGGACTGATTCACCATTTCCTTCTCCAACTCATTTTACAAATGAGGTAACTAAGGCAAACAGGTTGAAATGACTTGTCCAGCTAGGAAGAGAGGCTAGATTTGAAAGAAGATGAGTCTTCCTTACTTCAGACCCAGCAGTCTATCCATTGTGCTATTGCCTACCATCACACAGCTACTAAAGTCAGGGCTAGGATTTGAACTCAGGTTGCAGGTTGAAGTTGATATTTCTGAGCAAAGGTTCTTAAAATTTTTTCTGTCCTGGGCCCCTTTGGCACTCTGGGGAAGCCTATGGATCTCTTCTTGGAATAAAGTTTTTAAGTAACTGAAGTTAATGTTAAATTTCAGTTAGAGGTTAGTGAAAATAACGATGTATTTTTTTCTCATCCAAGTTCATGAACCGGGCCCTCCCCCGCCTCCTGGAATCTGTCAATAGACCCCAGGTCAATTAGATGGATGCTGAGATTCCTTCCATTTCTAACATTCCATGATTCTAAGACAGAACTTATGGATGTGAATTAATGGAGAGCAATGTGAGAGCATTCACGGGCTATTGCTAAGTGTTGGATTATGTGGTACAGACTAATCAAAGGTAAAGGCAGAAATTATGCTGAATTGTTTGTGTACATCGTTGCTGTTTGTCTTTTAAATGACAAAATAAGAGTGGGTGGGGGTGTACATACCTCCCACAAACTGGAAAGACTTCTGGACCCCCATTGTAGGAGATAGTTTTTGGGACACCCTTAAAATTGGGCAACAGTCAACTGTATGTGAGTCCTCTAGGGTGGCTGAGGTTTGTGACAGTCCAGAGCTCTGAATCTCCTTTCCACTACACACACACACACACACACACACACACACACACACACACACACACACACACACACACACACACCGGTGAGCTAGCCTTTGTTTTAAATTAGATAATCACACTGTCTATCCCTCAGAATGTGTGGGGGGAGGTAGGAATGAGCTGGCTGCAGATAGAATTGGTTTAATAAAAGGAATTGGAGTAATAGGGTGATGCTTCTGTCTGGACCTCTTCAGAATGGTCTTTTTCCAGGTTAATTGGATGAATCTTGAGTGGCATTTTCTCCTGCTTTAATCACAAGTTCATGAGGAAGGTTACTCCCCTCCACCTTCCCTCCCGACCTCCCCCCATAACTCTCTTCTCTGTTCTGGTCTGAAGTGTGATTGTGTTCCTCAGAGTCACAGTGTTTTCTGAGTAACTGATCCAAAATGGGGATTGATATTACTGTTTCTGCTTCTGGGGAGAACAGCGGTTGTTTCTGAATTCAGCCAAGGGTTTTTTTCACCAATGCAGTGAACCAAAACCTTTTACAAGGCAGAGGATTTTTCTGTATCATCTATCAGTACTGTGTATTCACCTGTCTATAGGGAGCTCTAGTTGATGGCAGGGCGTGGGGGGGGGGGGAGGGGAGGGTAGTTGGGGGCAAAGAATAAAGATGATCTCAGTAACTGTGTAAGTGCTTGCCTTGGGGGAATGGAATGATAAAAGGAGGTGTTGTCCATTGTGGTGGGTTGTATATAACTAAGTGAATGAATGTGTCTCTTCTTGGTACCCTTTGCACATCCTGAGAAAGGCAGGTCTCTAAACATTCCTAACTCCAACAGATGTATGGGAGTATATAGTGTGGTTTTGTGGGAGTATATGTATATGGATGAGAGTATACAGCTTCCCATCATAATCCACACTGTATATGCATCCAGGCTAGTTAACTTAAGGTAAAAGAAGATTGGACTTGGAACCACAAACCCCGAAGTGGTCTGTGGATAGATCTCATGGCTCATAAACAAAATACTGCATCAAACTTCTACCTGGAATTTATTATTTGGGGAAAGAAAGTGAGAATGGAATGAGCATTTATATAGAACCTACTATGTGTTAAATACTTTTTACAAATATTATCCCATTTGATTTGCTTCAATTATGAATGCAGGTTACAAAGCACAATAATATTAGCAATATCTGTGACAACTTCATCAAGAGAAAGTGCAGACATTTTCATAGCACATCACATATTACAGATATCTCAAGATGTTATTTATACTCACCACTAATTTGAAATTACTATAATTAAGAAACCCATGACTGTTAGATCTCAGTCTTCCTATCCACGAACTGTAGTTCAATAGAATTGATTCCCTTTGTCATCCCATGTGTTTTATTATGCTTTTAAAAACATTCTGAGAACAGGGCCAGAGGCATCACCAGGCTGCTGACAACGGGGTGTAGGACACAAAAAGGCTGAAGATGTCTGGGTTAGACATTCTCTCAGGTGATTTCCAGTTCCATGTGTCATCTCCTAAGCCACACGGACCAGCTCTTTCACTGACAGAAATGCATGGTGGTGCAGTGGTTAAAGGGATGGACTTGGAAATGGGAAGGGCTAGGTTCGAATTCTGTCTCTGATTGGCTGTGTTTTCATAAGCAAATGACTCAGTCTTTCCAGGCCTCAGTTTATTTATCTATAAAATGAGAAGATTGGATCAGATAGGCCCTTTATACTCTAGAATCTCCTCTTGTGAAGCCCTACCATAATTACTGCGGATAAAGAATGAAATTTGGTCAGATCAGAGGACTGGAGTTTAGATCTCTACTCTGTGCTCCTTGAATGACCTGTGGCAACTCAGTTTTTCTCTACCTCTGTTTCTTCATCTGTAAAGTAAGCAGTTTAGATTAACTGGCTTGTAAGGTCCCCCCTAGCTCTAACCCCATGCTACTAGGTTGGCAGCAGGGTGATTAATTTTTTTTTAGCCACAGAAACTCTTGAGCTTTCTACTGACACAGAGAAGTTTTGTAGTCTTTCTTGGTGGAGGGAGTATGTGCTACAGAAGCAGCTGCTTTACCAAAAGATTCAACGTGAAATTCCAGTAACTAGAAATTCCTCCTATGCCATTTAAATTAGGGTTTGATTGTTAAGATATTTGAAAGAGAGGATACTTAGGAAAAACTCTGCATGTGTGTTATTGCCAAAAGAAAGTAAATGAGAAAATTAATAACTCTTGGTCTGGATGCTTCCTTTCCCATTTCTATGAGGCATTTGTTTGTTTGTTTTATGAGAATAATCTTCACACATATTGAAAACATCTTTGATTTGAGAATAATCAGGCTTTCACAGATGGCATACTAAGGCAGACCACATCCTTGCACTCACACATCTGGTTAAATGGTGGCAAGTTTATGAGACTACTGGGCTTACTGTCTGTGAACCATAAAAGAAGGATTAGATTTAGCAGAGCAAAACATGACATTAAAGGCTTTCCTCCCATATGGTGCTTGCTACACATATGGCAGCACCATAAGACTCACTCACTCCAGGTGCTTGCCACCACCATGGAGAATGGCCAGTAAAGAATCCAAATAGAAGAGGGATGACCTGTGGATGATCATCCACAGGCTTTTATTTGTAAATGACATTATAACTGGTTGCATCAAGCCCTGGAACATTACAGAGCCTCCTAAGGTGAGATCTTTAATCTTTCAAAAAAGTTGGCCCAACTATCACGTAGGAAAAACTAACTGGATGAAAATCACCTACATGACTGGATGTACAATGTATAGAGCTGATCCATCTTGGATAGACGATGCATGGACAATGAGCCGAACCCAGGAAGAAGTAGAATCACGGGAGCAAGCTATGTTACCTTGGGAAGACTGGCATGGTGCTTTGAATGAGACCAAGTATCCCTTGAAAGAAAGGTCTGTGTTTTTATTTTTCTTTTTAAATTTTCTTTTATTTTTTCCAATTTCATGTAAAGATGGTTTTTAATGGTCTATGTTTTTGATTACAATATTTCTCCAGTCTTCATAGCTACAAGTCAATGGATACCATAGTTTCCAAGGAATTAAATTTACAGGTCATTTAGAAGACTGTGCAGAGGTGTGTGGTGGGTGTGAGTCTATAGCTGTGCATTTCTAACAAAGGATGGTACAAGCAGGATAAAGAGTGTTGTGAGAGAAAGAGATCTCACCAGAAAAGAGTGTAGAATAAACAAGTGAGAGGGAGGGATGAGAATTGGATAGCCCATATGTTCCTCTGGTATGTATGCAATGGTAGATCTATAAGAAAGACAGAATATCATAGTGTAGAGAGAACCAGCCTTGAGTCAGGAAAATCTGGGTTCGAGCTCCGCCTCAAGCACATGGTGGTGGCATGACATTGGGCAAGTCACTGTCAGTACTCTGGGAAACTCAAGACTCTAAGTTGCAGAGAAGCTGCCTACCTGCATTGGTGGAAGAAGTTTCCTTATCTAGGATTTCCCTGTATCATTGAAATCATGGGTTCAATAAAAACAAAACAGTACAAAGAGATGTAGAGGAAAGCTCCCAGCTTGTTGATTGGACACCATTGCAGAGGATGACATGGCAGATATTCATAAAAGAAAAGAGGTCATGGTTAGGTTTCAATCTGCATTGATGTGATTATGGATTCCCTAAAATAATTGTTTTAAATTTTATTTTTTAAAAATATACTTATTTAATATTTTATTTTCTCTTCAATTATATGTAAAAGTAATTTTCAACATTCATTTTTTAAAAAATCTTGAATTCTAAATTGTCTCCCTCCTTTCTCCCCCTACCTCCTCATTGAGAAGGCAAGCAATTTGATATAGACTTTACAGGTAAAGTTATGCAAAACGTATTTCCATATTAGTCATTTTGTGAAAGAAAACACAGACCAAGAGGAAAAAACCATGAAAAATAAAGTTTTAAAAAAGTATGCTTTGATCGGCATTCCTTTGAAATTGTCTTGTCATTGTGTTTCTGGGAATAACCAAGTCATTCACAGCTGATCATCATACAGTATTTCTGTTAATATGTACTATGTTCTCTTGTTTCTGCTTATTTCACTTTGCATCAGTTTATGTAAGTCTTTCCAGGTTTTTCTGAGAACATTCTGCTCATCATTTAATATAGAACAGTAGTATTCCATCATGATCATATGCAACTTGCTCAGCCATTCCCCAACTGATGAGCATCCCCTCAATTTCCAATTCTTTGCCACCATAAAAAGAACTGCTGTAAGTATTTTTGTACATAATAGATCCTTTTCCTTTGGTTTTTATCTCTCTCCAAAGTAGTTTTTGATGTACAAAAATTACACTTCACTCATAACTATTTCAAAACATATCTACTATTAATAAATGGCATAGTATGGTAGATAATGTTGGAGATATGTCATCAAAAGATTTGAGTTTTGAGACCCAGAAGAAAAAGAGGCATGGTGGAGTGGTAGATAGAACTCTGAACTTGGAGTCAGGATGTCTTCAGTTCAAAACTTGCTTCAGATACTTGGAAAGTCTTTTCTTGGAACCTGTCCCCTCATCTATAACATGAAAGGGGTGGGCTCATTAATCTCCAAGGTCCCTTCTTTCTCTAAACCTATGATTCTTTGAACTTCCTTACTCTATGACCATGAGAAAAACAATTTTTTTACTTCTCTGGGTCTCAAGTTTCTTTTCGGAAAAAAATGGGGATAATAATCCCTTCTGGCCTGGGTTATTGTATGTAAAGTGCTGTGCAAACTATAACCCAAGATAGGAAAGTGAACTGCTGCTGGTATAATGTGTGCAAGGCTCTAATTCATGTGATCTACTTTTTATGACCCAGGGAGCCTCTGAGGTGCTCTGAGTACAGTGAACCTCAATTAATGTGATCTGTGTGTTCCTGAAAATGTGGAAATCCAATTTTTTTGTAAATTGTGCCTTACAGTGAATTGACAAATGTTTTTTAGGCACCAGCTGTGAGCAAAACCTCACATTAAGGAGTTGAGAAATAGGAAAAAATTAGACGCAAGGAATATATACTCCAGTTAGGGTTATAAGGCATGTGTGTGGGTGTTTGTTGAGTATGTCTAGGTGTATGTATATATGTATATGTGTGTGTACATATGTATATGTGTGTGTATTCAATATATACATACTCATATGTAAATATACCTACATATATACAAATAAATACATACACATATATGGTCATCCATCTGTCATTCATTGACCTCACCACATGATCACTTCATCTATTCTTTCTGTCACAGTTTTTGCGGGCGTTCTTCTTTTCTGCTCCTCTTTGTCATTCCCCTTTGGCTGTACATTGTGGCCTACTCACACGTGAACAGCAGCTTGGTGTAGTAGACAGAGAGCCAGTCGTGGAGTCAGGAAGAGCTTGGTTCAGGTCCTGCCACTAACACATGTTCTTTATATGACTAGAAGCATATCACTTAATACCTTAGTGATACAATCAGTTCTCTAAATTATAATTTGAAGTTGAAATTATAGATTTAGTTTCTATCCTTACCTGAATGATTATCTGTCATCTCTCTGTCTATATATCTCTTTCCATCTATCTCTACCTATCTACCTCTCTGTTCATCACTTTCTTTGTCTCTGTCTCTATGTCTGTCTGTCTGTTTGTTGTTCTCAGTTTTTCTCTCACTCTCTTTCTCTCTTTCTCCATCTACCTACAGGATCACCAAAAGTCTCAGAGCAGTTTTGAACTTTTCATAACAGAAACTGCACTAAGACTTTTGGAACACATTGTATACTATGTAAGGCACAACAGAGGAGTCATGCTGAATACAAAATGATTTGTGTAATGTGAGTAATCAACTTTAAGATAACTGCTTTAGTTACTGGGTTTTCTTAAATTGCAAGTACTGTGGTTGAGTGGAGAAAACATTGGGTTTAGAATCAGGAGACCTGAATTTGAAGTCTAATTGCACTGTACTACCTGTGTGACCTTGACTAAGTGATTTTTCTTCTCTGAGTTTCAGTTTCCTCATTTCTTAATTGTGGGATTTGGACCAGATATCCTCTGAGGTCCCTTCCCATTTTAAATCTACGATCCTATATGTCAAATCATCATGCATTTATTAAATGCCTATTTTGTACCAGTGCTGGTACACAATACAAAGAAAGACAAAAAACAAACAGCCCTGGCTTGAAGCTCCCAGTCCAATGGGGAGGCCACCCATCTGAGCCCACCCTTGTGTTGACTTCAGGGGACATGCATAGAGAAGGGCTGTCTGGTTGGTCACGCTCAGCATTTCTGTTTCCATTTTGGAAACATTTGCTTCTTGGCCTGACGTGAATCTATTGTGTCCCAAGTCTCACAGGCATTGTGGGAGCAGAATGGTCCATTTGGGAAACCAACCGAATCAAAGTTACTGCAATCCAAAGATCAAATCTCAAAATGAATCCTGCAGTAGGGTAGCCCTAAACTGGGGCTGAACATGAATGAATGAATGAATGATTAATGAAAACAGTTATTCAGCATTCCCATGGGCCAAACACTAGGCTGAGGGTGAGGGACTCTGGGACTTGGTCTTGGTTGTGCACTGCCCCTGCCAGGAATACTCCCTTTCCTCATTTCC
Source organism: Notamacropus eugenii (assembly GCF_028372415.1). Taxonomy (NCBI): domain Eukaryota; kingdom Metazoa; phylum Chordata; class Mammalia; order Diprotodontia; family Macropodidae; genus Notamacropus; species Notamacropus eugenii. The sequence continues at coordinate 44,280,672 of NC_092873.1, forward strand.
ACCTCCCAGCTTCCCTGCCTTCCTCCAAGTCTCAGCTAAAATCTTACCTTCTGTAGGAAGCCTTTCCTTGTCCTCCTTAACTCTGATGCCTTTCTTCTCAGAGTATCTCCAATTTATCTAATATATATCTTGTTTGTACACAGTCATTTGTCTGATGTCTCTCCCATTAGATTGTGAGATCCTTGAGAGCTGGGTCTGTTTTTAATTTGTCATTGCATTCCTAACTGCTTAGCACAGTGCCTGGCACATAATAACCAGTTAATAAATAGTTGTTGCCTTGACTTAGGGGATACTAATACCAACACAAGTCAGTTCATTCCCTGAGGGAGCTCAGATTCTAATAGGAGGAGACAATATATGTAGAGGAATGATGGTCAAGGAAGATTGTTTTGGTTTGGGAAGTCACATAGATGGTGAGTGGATCCATAGAGGAAATGAGTAGCAATCTTTTTCTAGTAGCAATGACAGTATTGATTTGATTATGGTTTTCTAGCTAGGAAGGTGTGTGTGTATGTGTGTGTGTGTGTGTGTGTGTGTGTGTGTATGTGTGTGTGTGTATGTGTGTGTGTGAAGGAGGAAGAAGTAGAGGGGACTGGGAGAGGAGAAGGAAGGCTAGGTAGTAAGGCAGATGACAAGTAGATGGCCAAGGTATAATGTGAAGCATGGGAGAGCCCAGCCAGCTGTAGTGGGCCATGTGGCCCACTTAAATCTCAGGACAGCCCCTTCCCAACGGAGAGTTCCAAAGCTGATAGAGGTAACTTCCTCAAGATGTAGTCAAGAAGTCCATGTTGAAGTCCATATGGCAAATGGCCACATTGGGTGGTCCAAAGGATACAAGGGTAGGAAGGATGGATGGCCAAGAGATGACTTGGGGTGCAATGGCAAACATAATTTCAGGTAATTCTTAAGCAACTGGTTCAAAGGTAAAGGACAGTTAATGGGGGTAGGGTTCGCCTACACCCAGAACAAAGTTAAGAGAATGGCATGGAGGGAGGAATCTAGATACCACATGATAACTACTTCACTCAAATATCAGCCCAAGGCAGTGACACATCATGGGAATGGTGAGTCATGAAGTGCCAGTATCTGTGAAACTTTATGTGAGCCAGAGAACAATGCCACACCTCATAGGGGCAGGACATTGCTACTGATAAGCTAACCCTCAGTAAGTGCCTACTATGTGCCAGGTACTGTAGTAAGTGCTAGGGACACAAAGAAAGGCAGGAGCTTATAGTATGAAAATAATGTAATGCAATATTACTATTAATAGCATTAATTAATTATATAATTATATGGAACGTCATTTAACCTTTATCAGCCTCGGTTTTTTCATTTATAAAATGGGGATAATAACAGTGCCTACATCACAGGGTTGTTGTAAGGATCAACTAAAAATGTGTATAAAGAAATTTGAAAACCTTAAAGTGCTATATATGTTAGCTATTATTATTATCATCATCATTTAATGATCATTAATATGTATAACTAGTCATCATTTTTATTAATAAACACATTGCATGATCAGTAATATGGCTATTGTTTAATTATTAATGTTATGACATTCATTATCCTTATTAACATAAATAATATATTTTTTCAGTTGATCCTTACAACAGCCCTGTGAAGTAGGTACTATTATTATCTCCATTTTATAGATAAGAAAGCTAAGGCAGATAGAGGTTAAATGACTTGCTCAGGGTCACACAGCTAGTAAGTCTCTGAGGTAGGTTTAGAATCCAAGTCTTCCTGAATCCTTATCTAGCCATTCTATCAACTGTGCCACTTAAATATTTTACTGAAAAAAAACAAAACACCATTTGATTGGTCATGTAGCAAGGGCAGAATATAACTGATGGAGAGTCCCAGACCTTCACTGGGTACATTAAAGAACTCAAAGGAAGACTTTCCGTGTGTTGGATACATCCATTATGGAAAATTCGTGGAAAGACATGGCAGCATTCCAGAACCTGGGTCAGATTTAAGAATATAGAGTGGGTTGATAAATGGGAGGGATGACGAAGGGTCAGAGCATCTCCTGTCCTCTTGCTATTGACCTCTCCTCACCTCTCTGAATCCTTTTGGTCTCTGACTACCTGAGGGTACTGATATCCTAGAATAGCAAGCACATCTACTGGACAGTGACCTACATGAGGAAATGAAGGAATCAAAAAGCATTTATTTAGTGTTTATTTCTGGGCCAACCACTGTGATAAACACCAGGTATATGAATACAAAAGTGAGACAGTTCCTAGACCCAAGGAGCTTATATGAAAATGAAATGACTGTACATATATGGGAGTGGGGTTCAGGGAAAGAAGGGTCTGGGGTGTCATAGGGATGGTTTGGGCATCTATTGGACAGTCAACTGACTTGTCTTTTCAAAGAACATTGATAGCACAGCAGTATTGATTCAGCAACTAAGCCCAGACCAAGAGTATAAAAAATTGGGAGATCAGAGTACAGAATATTCCTGTGTCATCAGGGAGAAGGGCAAGATGTTGGGTGTGCACAGGATGTGCAGGATGGTATAGTCTTAACAGTCTAAGGCCAACTAGTGGAGGCTAGGTGAGTTTGCATTCACTCAGTCGCCAATCAAGACAACAAGTGTCTAGACATAAGTTCCAAAGCTAAGTGGATTAATTCTCTGAGGGGACTAGATGGCATGCCTTTTTCCATAGTAGCACTTTTCCAAGTGGACAGAAGTGAGGAAATTGCTGGGTAGATAACAAGATGAAAGGCATGGATTGTTGGATAAGATGTGAATATGCTCATACCTACCCTTGTGGCCCTTTAACAGCACCATAGCCACCCTCTAGCTCAAACTACCAGGATCCCCCTCCTTCTATCTCCAGGGACCTGCCTCCCTAACAATCCCAAAATGTGGGAGAATTGTCCTATCCCCTCTGCTGGTCTGACTGTAATCATGGTCAGACTGTCCTTTCTGCTACATGTCACTGTCTTCATCCCAACTCAACTTTTTGTTGTTGTTTTACGTTCCAAATAAAAAAAAAACCACAAACTTCCAGTTATGATTGAAATGGAATACTCGAATGAATGAAATCACAGATTCATCTAGGTCTTTTAGTAGCATGCCAACTCTTCCCTCCCTTTCTCTTCCAGTCAGCTAATGGAAATTCAGCTGTGGGATCAGACAGCATCTCTCCATTATTCATTAACCTGGGGATGAGGAAGAAATCTGAATTGCATTCCTTACTGTTCACCTAACATTTATTGAGCACCTACTGAGTGCAAGGCATTGTGTAATTCAGAGCCTCCTTGTCTGTTCCTGAGCCTGCTGGGCTCCAGGTGCCATGCATGTGTTGGATGCTTTCCATCACTCTTTCTTAGACTAACTCTCAGCAGGTGGGGATTTGCTCATCTTTGGCATGAATGGGTTTTCTTCCTCTTCAGTGGATATGAAAAGGGGGAGAGGTGGAGCATGTCACTCTTCTTGATGACACATGAGTTGGATGGTTCCCCCCACAATCTAAATTGATGGGCTTTAAAGCTGTTATCATCCCAATGTATCTTACTTTCTTGACATTCGGTTTCTGGCAAAAATTCATTCCTGATGAGTATCTCTGAGTCAAAAAGGATACATTTGTGTCCTAACTCCTCTGCTGAGTTATTTGTGTGACCCTAGACATCACATTTTGATCATTTCAAGCATCAGTTCCTCTGTAAAATGATGATAACAGTACTTGTACTACCTTTTCGAGAGACCACAGTATAGCACATAGTGTGTCTATTCAGGAGGGGCAGCCTCCCATAATGGATAGAGAGCTGGCCTTGAATCAGGATAGACCTGGGTTCACGTCCTGCTACTGACTAATTTCTGGCAAGTTATTTAATCTTTCAGTGCCCTGGGGAAACTTTTACAAACTCTCCATTGTACAACAGTTTCTGCCCTGCGTTGGTAGAGACAGTTTACTGACCAGCAGCGCACTAATCCTAGGTCAGCTCCCAAAAGCTCTTATTTGTGTATAGCTGAGTCTTTACTTAGAGCTGCTTTATTAGATGTTCTTGAACGTTAGAAGGCATCAAAAAAAGGTCTATTAATCCTAGGTCCTGAAATTATCACCACGAGGTATAGTCTTCATATCATAGTATCATGAAGGAGAAAGAATAATGGTTCTGGAGTCAAAGAGCCTGGGTTCAAATCTCATACTTGCTTACCAGTTGTGTGACTCTCCTTGTACCTGCTTCCTTGACTATAAAAGAAGGGAGTTGGATTATGTGGTCTTCCATTTGAAATTTATAATTTGAGATTTTAATATTACATTTAATTTACATTATATTTATTGATATAAAAATTTTTATATTTAGTTGGATATTATTGATAATTTGGTGTCTAAATCTACAATTTGATAATCCTATAGCCTCCCTGGGTACCAGGTCCCCCATCTATAAAAGGGCAGGGTTGGATTAGCTGTCCTCTGAGATTTTTTCTGGTTCTAGGTCTATCAGCTTATGAACCACCTTATAGGTAGTTGTCATCCTTGTGAAGAGGATGCTGTTGAAAAATACATTGATGCATTTCATTTTGATGTTTCCCACAAGCCCTACTGCAAAGAATAATTATCTATTGATTATTAGCAGAAAGGAGGTGTGTTTCCTTTGGCAATTGACCATTATAATGGACTAGAGCTTCTCTTCGTGGTACTAGAATTAGCCATTGTAATTGACCAGAGCTCTTTCTATTGGTGCAAGAATTGACTATTGTAATTGACTTCTCTCTGTGGTACTAACATTGACCGTTGTGACTGACCCGAATTTTACTGCCTCTCCAACATTTTCATTTTTGCAGTTGTTGGGTATACTGTTGTTTTGTCTTTGTTTCTTCCATCGCCCTTATTTTAAATAACATTCCCTATATTTTGGTAATAATCCATTACATCCATATACCATCATTTCTTCAGCCATTTCCCAGTCACTGAGTAACTGTTTTGTTTCTGGGTTTTTGTTATCACAAATCATGTAGAAGTAAACATTTTTGTATTTGTAAGCCAATTCTTTCTGCTAATTGACTCAGAATCACAGTCAGTTAGTCAATAGACATTTATTAAGTACCTAGTCTGTGCTAGGCACTGTGCTAAGTTTGAGGATACAAGGAAAGGCAAAGCAACCCCTGCTCTCAAAGAGCTCACTGTGGGGGAGACAACATGCAAACGATTATGTACAGCCAAGTGATATATGAGGTAAATTAAAAATAATGAACAGAAAGAAGGCAGTAGGATTAAGAAAGATCAGAAAAAGCTACTGTGCAAGGTGGAATTTAGTTTTCCCTTCAAGTAATCCAGGTTATCCAAGAAGCAGAAATAAGGAGGGGAAATATTACAAGCATGAAATCAGTGATGAAAATGCCTAGAGTTTGGAGATGGAGCATCTTGTGGGAGAAACAGTAAGGAAGCCAGTGTCACTAGATTGTATGATACATGGAGGAGTGTGTGTGTATAAAATTCCAGAAGACTGGAAGGATAGAGAGGATAGGTTATAAAGGGCTTTGAATGGCAGAGGATTTTATATTTGATTCTGGAGGTGATGGGGAGCCACTGGAGTTTATTGAGTACTAGGGTGACATGGTCAAATATGTACTTTATAAAGATCATATTGGCAGCCGAGTGGGGGATAGACTGCAGCAGGGAGAGACTTACGGTAGACAGACCAAGCAGCTGACTATTGTAATAGTCCTGACATGAGATGAGGAGAACCTGTACAAGTTTAGTGATAATGTCCAAAGAAAGAAAGTTCATATGAGAGTTGTTATGAGGGTAACAGGGCTTGACAACAGATTGGATATGTGTAGTGAGAGATGGGAGTTGAGGATGATTCCTAGGTTGCAAGTCTGGGTAACTGAGAAGTTACCCTTAAAAGTAATCCAGAAGTTAGAAAGAGAGGAGAGTTTTTGGGGAAAGATCATAAGTTCAGTTTTGGACTTGTGGAGTCTAAGATGTCTATAAAACATCTAATTTGATATGTCCAAAAGGCAGTTGGAGATATATATTCCACTATGATAGAATTTGTATTTCAAAATGTATGAACAATTTGCATAAATCCAAATTGTTTTCCAGAAGGGCTGGAGTAATTCATAGCCTGATAGGCAGTGAATTAGCATGCTTGTCTTTGGATAGACCTTCCAACAATGAATTTTCCCATCTTTTAGCCTGTTTGTTAGTTTGATGTGTAGGAGATGATCTCTCTGGGTTGTTTTCGCTTACATTTCTCTGATGGCTAGTGATTTTATATTTTCTTTACAGGTGGTTATTGATAATTTACATTTTTTCTTTTGAAAACAGTGTCTTTTGACCACTTGTGTCTATCGGGGAATTTCTCTTCACTTTTTAGATTGCTGTAAATTCCCTACAGATTTTGGCTGGCAGACTTTTCTAAGTGAGGAGAATGTTGTATAAGCTGTAAAACACTTGATCTGTGTTGATTATTTTTCCTGACAATAGTGAACACTGGCATCTGGTTTTAAATTTTAGAGATACCATTCCCATATTCATGACTTTTTGTCCTTCTTCCTTTTTAGATCTGGGGGAGGTTTCAGAAGCCAATCCCATCATGTTACAGGTAAAAATTGGAGACCAAGATTAAGAGACTTACCCAAGTCACCCAAGTAGCATGAACCAGAGGTGGTCATTCAAATCCAGGTCCTTTGACTCTCCAGAATCAACCACTGTACCACACCATTTCACAGTGGCTAGGCTTGGTGAAATCTGTACCTCTCTTCTCAAGTATCTAGAACAATGTGCCCTAGGATATAGGAACATTAGCAGTAATCCATTGTCCCCTCCCATTGATTAAAGAGGGATTTTCAGCAAAACAATAGTGATTCCATACCCCTGAAAAACCAGATGTTCCATTTTATCAACTGAGGTGTGTTCTTATTTTCAGATATTTGTTTTGATCTGTGTTCCTTAAGCAAGGCTTTCCAAAGGTTGAAGGTGAGAATAGGATGGACACTGCCAATGCTCAATGGTCTTTTCAGTCAGAGATACCTTTGTAACATCACTGTCTTCCTCTTAAATGACTTAGGAAGGAAGGGAACACTTTGGCATAGAGTTAACCTTTTGACGGACCTCTCTTGGTCTTTATGCTTCTTACCTTGTATGTTTTGTCTTATTCTTATTGATCTTTTCCTTTTAGGTAATAGATAATCAGCAAGTATTTATTAAGTGCCTACTGTTTGCCAGGTATTATGCATATATTGAGTATAAAAGTAGGGACTAGACCTGTGATTTAATTGTTATAGGGAGCTAAATGAAGACTCTCTAGTAATATAAATTGACAACTTCTCTGAAATGTATAGTCTTAGAGAGTTGTCTAGAGCACCAAGAGGGTAAGTGACTTGCCTAGGGTCATACAGCCAGTATGTGTTAGAGATAGGACCTTGAACACACATCTTTCTAGTTTCTGGGCATGTAAAGACAAAAGTGAATTAGTCTCCCCTTTAAGGAACTTTGCATATAATGGGGGAGGAATTGTGAGACAAAATATGCAAAGGAAGAAGTTGAGAATGCATATCTATATATATGTATACATATATATGTATATATTAGGGTGAGGTAATGCCCAGTGTATCCTGGGTCATCTCCAGTCATCCTGATGAATCTGGTCACTGGATTCAGATGGCTTTGGAGGAGAAGTGAGGCTGGTGACCTGCACAGCCCTCCCTCCTCAAACCAAAGTCAAGTGCAAGTCATGTCATTATTTCTCTGATGGCATGGTCTTCTTTGGCAATGAAGGATGAACACGACAACAACAGCAACAACATATATATGTATACACATACACACACATATGTACATATACACACATACATACATATACACAGAGATAATGCAGTGAAATAAATACATGGTCATTTTTGGGAGGGAAGACACTAGCACCTGAGGAACCGTTATCAGGAAAGACTTAATGTAAAATTAAATATTGAGTTGAATATTAAAGGAAACAAAGGACTGGAATATAGGGAAGTCATGAGAGAAAAGTGCCGGGCATGTGGGTCAGACTATGCAAAGACATAGAGATGGAATATGGAATGTCATGTGCGAGGAACAGCGAGGCAGCCAGTTTGGCTGAACCATACAGTGTATAAAGGAGAGAAATGGATATAAGAAATCTGGAAAAGTAGGTTGACTCCAGGTTGTAAAGTACTTTAAATGCCAAGCTGAGGAGTTTATAGGGAAAGAAAGAATATAGGAGTTTAGCCACTCTCCTTTGGGAGAACTGAGAAGATCTGTGCCATCTGGGTGAAATTGGAGAGATGTCTCAAAGGAGAGCGACAGAGGAAAGGAAGCTGATTCTATGGTCTACATATGATGTTGCCCTAGAAAAGTGTCTGGAGTTTTGTCACTGTGGGCAAACATTACTTTAATATTTCTAATATCCTGGAAAGCTAAGGAAGTATTTCATAGGAAAAAAACTAGAAACTTTAGCCAGATACAGGGAAAAGACCACTGGATTTAGAATCATGATCTTGGTGTCCCAGCTCTGATACTTACTATCTCTGGCACCTTGTGCAAGTCACTTCTGCCTCCGTAAAATGAAAAGGTTGAGTTAGCTGACCTCTGAGCTTTCTTCCATTTCTAGCATCTTCAGATCTTATGAGAATATCAGAGGGATTCAAATGTTAAGTTATAGACCTGTTGGTCACAGAGACCTCTCTTTTTCTGACAGGTTGGTGCTGAACTGCTGCTTTTAATTTAAAAATATGTTTACTGAGTGCCTAATATGTGCAGAACCCTTTGGGGAGAGATACAAAATTCAGATACAACAAAGTCTCTTCCCTTATGGACTAGAAGGGAAATGTGATACATTCATAGGGAACTATAATATATAGGATTAGATTTAAAGATATAATAGAGTTCTAGAAAATAAAATCCTATGTGAGATTAGGGGAGGAGGTAGCGGGGTGGGAATGGAAAGTTGTTGCCTAATAAAGAGATGAAGGAAGGATTCCTGAAGAAGGTGACATTTAACCTGAACTTAAAAGGATAATTAGGAGCTATTGGACCTTTTAGGCAGAGTATACAGCCTAAGTAAAGCTAGAAAGCACTCTACCTTCTGAGAAAAGACAATAAGCTGGTTTGTCTGGGCCATAGTCAGAAGTGGAGAGTTACATGAGATGTGCTGGAAAGAAAGAGTGGTACCAGTTCATGGGAACCTTGCGTGCTAACGTGATTATGCCTCTGGGAACCTCAAAGGGCTTTGAGCTCATACAGACATTATTTGATTCCAAAGATTGACTCCTTTCATTTTTTTTTAATTTTAGGCTCATAACTAGATTTATTCCAAGAGACCTCTAGAATATATTTATGGTATAGTTCCTATCTTGATTTCTCCAAATCTGAATAACAAAAAGGGTAATCCATTCCTGTACAAGCACTCAAATTACTAAGGGCATCCTGAGTGCAGGAAAGCCTTTATTTCACCTCTGCACTTAAATACATTAAGTGAAAAGGACTCATAGGAGCCCATAAATATTTACAAAAGACAAAGCATTAAAATAGCTCACACCCTCAGGAAAGTGAACTTGCAGTTGTTCTTTGCACAACCCTTTGACTTTCTGATGAATTTTCTCATTCCCACAGACTCAGCCATTTTCTATAAATGTGGAGTTTAGTGATACTTTCATTCTGTATCTCTACCTGATGGCCTCCTTTTCACTGTTTCTCATGTATGGCATGTACCCTTTGCTGCGATAGTTCAGGGTCGAAGCCACAGTCAAAGTCTAGCCAGAATCAAAGTCTGTATCTATTAAAGAGAATTGAAGCAAATGATAAGAGAGGATCAAAGTCAGTACTGGTCTGAGTAGATACAGGAAAATGAAGAGTTGAATAGAAATCAACTAACAGGGGCCAGGTCATGGTACCCAGAAAGAGATCAGAGCAGGATTCCATAGAGCTAACATTTCAGCAGAGTGAGGAGTTGTTTCTTTGGGAGTTTCTAGCCTTGGTCCCTGCTTTTAACTTTACTTCCTCATGCCTTCTAGAGGTATCTCATAGGTCCCTATGAAGAATTTAAATTTGGAAGAGACTTTAGAAATTTGGATCCTTTATGAGAAAAAGGGTAAACTGAGGCCAAGAGAGCTTGCTCAGAGTAAGCAACAAGGCTAGAAGACTCAGTGAGAGACAGGGATGCTGGATTTGGGAGGACCTGGGTTCCATTTCTTGCTCTACTTCTAATATAATCTGTATGACCCTGGATAAGTCTATTCCCCTCTCTGATCAGTTCTAGGAGGAAGTTTATTTGAAGCATTTCCCAAGGGGTTCTGACTCTGGATAAATGGACACAAATGTTCCATTTTCTCACTTCTTTTCTTTTATGAGCCCACAGTGCTGATGCCTAGTTCCTTCGAAGATGCTCCAATGTCACCCCGACTACAGCCTTACCCAATATTGCGAATATGCTGTCATCTAAAATAAGGGAGTTAGCCTAGATGATCATTCTTGTCCCTTCCAACTCTCAACCTAGGAGCCTGTAAATTTGTTCCTCTGATACCCTCTGTGGTGTTCCCACTGCACTCTTGTCAGTTTTCTGTCTCTCCTACTTTTTTTCTCCATTCTCTTTTTCTCTTCTGCTCTTCTATGGCTAATAAAGGGCATTGCTCAACCCTGCTGTGGCCTTCAGGGTCACACAGGTTTCTGGCTCCTGGTCTTTTCTCATTGTATTCACTCTACCTAATCCCCATCCATTGGTCTTTAAGAGAGCAAAGGGTGGGGAGCAACATGACCTGAACTGTAGCCTGAGAGTCTATGCCCCATGATGAGCACAACCCCCAAGAGCTGGCAGAAACCTAGCCCTGTGCCCAAGTCTGAATTCTTTCCTTTTTCATTTCATCCTTTTTGTTCAGAGGGTCCTCAATCTAGGGTTAAGAGGGAGCTCCAAGGCTAATGAGTCCAACTTTCTCATTTTTCAGATAAAGAATAATTATACAGACAATAAAATTCATTAATAATAGGTAGCATGTATATAGTGTTTGCTGTATTCCAGGCACTGTATTAAGCACTTTACTATGATTGTCTCACTTGATCCTCACAACAACCTTGGAAAGCAGATGCCATTGTTACCTCCATTTCACAGATGAGGAAACTGAGGCAAACAGAGGTAAAATAACTTGTCCAGGGTTATGTATCAAATAAGTGTGTGAGGCTGGATTTAAACTCCATGTCTGACACTCTATTGAGGTCTGGCAGAGTTAAAGTAAACCCCATGGTTCCCTAAACTATGTATCATGAACTTAATTTATATTCGGTAAATTGTAGAGTGAGGTTAGAGACATGGTTGCGATGATTTTGATTCCCGAAGGGTGGGCAGCCTATCAGGAAGCGAATGAAAGGTTGGACTTGGAGTCAGGAGATCTGAGTTTGAATCTTTCTCCTAATTTTGTGAGACTTAGCAAGCCAAAGAGAGAGAATGATCCAATGGGAAGAATGCTGGATTTGAATTTAGGCTGTCTGGGCCTCCTTTGCTCATCTGTTAAATGACTAGGTTAGACTACGTGACATCTAAAATCCTTTCTGATGCTAATTCAATGAGCCTGTAATCACTAACATTTAGATGTAGTACATTCATAATTGCAAAACCCTCTGTGTACGCTATATAATTTAAACTTCTCAATAGCTCTATGAAATAGGATTCCTGGTGGTAGCCTCATTTTACAGATGAGAAAACGGACATTTAGGGAGAGTCAAGGACAGAGTCAGCTACTAAGTGGTTAGAGTTAGAATTTAAACTCATATTTTCCTGATATTGAGTCTAGCCCTCAATCTACTCTGCCAGTCTGCTTCTCTGCATTTCCCTTTACAGTTTCCCCTTCACTCAATCTATGGTCATTCAGACTGACTATTTTGATTTTCCTCCCATGGGACGTTTCATCTACCATCTCCACACATTTGCACATCTCCATGCCCAGAATGTCCTTCCTCCATTTTTTGACTTTCAAGTTCTCTTTGAATCTCAGCTCAAGCACCACCTTCTTCTCTTCCCCCAGTGATCAGTGCCTCCCTACATCCTTTGTATATATACATGTGTACACATTGTCTCCCCTGTAGAATATAAACTTTTTGAGAGCAGGAACTGTTTCATTCTCTTTTCTTTGTATCCCTATTGCTTAGCACAGATAGGGCAGGTAGTCAGTACTTAATAAATGTTTAGTGAATGATTAATTCATGGAAGATGAAGCTCTGGTGCAATGGAAAAGACTTCTAACTTGGAATCAAAAGACTTGGATTCTACTCTGAACTCTGCCTCTCAGTTGCATCCAACTCTTTGTGACCCCCATGGACCATGGCAGATCAAGCCCTTCTGTTCTCTGCTGTCTCCAAAGTCTGTACAATTTCATGTTTGTTGCTTCCAAGACACTATCTTTCCATCTCATCCTTTGCCATCTCCTTCTCCTTTTGCCTTCAATCTTTTCCGGCATCAGAGTCTCTGCCAAGGTATTTCATTTTCTCATTATATGGCCAAAATATTTAAGCTTCAGCTTTAGTATTTGTCCTTCCAGTGAAAAGTCAGAATTAATTTCTCTAAGTATTGACTGATTTGATCTCCTCGCTGTCCAAGGAACTCTTAAAAGTGTTCTCCAACAAAATTTGCAAACATCGAGCTGTTATTTAATCCCCTGGCCTGGGTTGGCTTATCCCTAAAATGAGGGGGTTGGCCTAGCTGTCCCCCTCCAGCTCAAAATCAGGATACAATGATGGACACTTTCTGGACCTCAATTTCTTTATTTCTAAAAATCAATAAATTAGCAAGTCATTATTAAATGTCTACTATGTGCCAGGTACTGTGCTTGGTGCTGGGGCCCCTCCCTCTCCACTCTGCCTATTGACCTCCCTGGCTTCAAGCCCCAGCTACAATCCTACCTTCTATAGGACCATCTTCCAATGCCTCTCAATTCTAGTTGATTACCCTGTTGATTACCTCCAGTACATCCTGTATATGGCTTATTCGTACATGATTGATTTCATGTTGTTTCTACCATCTGACTGTGAGATCCTTGAGGGACAGTGGCTATTTTTTACCTTTCTTTGTATCCCCAATGCTTAATAAATACGTATTGACTGATACAAACATGTAACAGTTCCTTTCCTTAAGAAGTTTACAGTCTAACAGAAGAGACATCAGCATATTTGTATGTGTGTACATGTGTGCGTGTGTGTGTATGTGCACACACATACACGTACCAATAAGTGTTGAGGAGAGTGACTGGCATTTGAACGGATTCTTGAAAGAAATCAAGGATTCCAAGAGTCAGTGGTGAGGAGGACAAAACATTCTAGGCCTGGAGACATCCGGCACAGAGATGGCAGGTGGAGTATCATGTGTGACCAGTAATGACTGGACCCTGGTTTACATGGAAGGGAGTTATATAAAATAAACTTGAAAAGAAAATGGGGAGGGGCTTTCTAAATGTTTTTTTAGCTCTCTTCCCACATGGTATTCTTTTATTCTAATCTAGAGTGCCATCTACCATACTGCACTGCCTCACTTCCTATGGAAACCAGTCTTTTGAACTACTACAGTCAAAGCTTCATTACCCAGGGAGGTTATTTTAAGCAGATGCTGAACATCAAGTCTCAAGGCAGCCAACTTGGTTTAGTCAAGCGAGAATCTTGGTGTACTGGCAAATCAGCAGATGGGTGGATCCCCCAGAGACCTAACTGGGGGTGGAGAGGGTAGGATTTGCGCTTTACTGGATGAGCTACAGACTAGCCAGCCCCTTAAACCTGACACTGAAACAACACCTTATAGTGTCTTCTCATATGTGTGACTAGGGCAGGTTTTAACCCCTGCTGGGTCTTGAAGGTGGGGGTGGAGAAGGGAAACAGACTATGATTTGAAAGGCCTGAGAGATGCAATGAGGAAAAGTATACTTTTAGTTCCCTGGATTCTGACAGTATCAGTAGGATGCCAAGATTTCAGAAAGCAGGGGTCCTGTTTCCAACAGACAGATGTTTAATTTCTACTTAACAAAAGATCATAGGTCTACATCTGGGGCTGGGATGGGCTCTTAGAACTGCTTGTCCAATTCTGTCATTTTAAAGAGGGAGAAACAGGTTGAGAGAGGTAATGTAACTTAGGATTACAGGCTCATAGTCTAGAAATGGAAGGAATTTCAGAGGCTATTCTAATAGCTATATTATATGGAGAAGGAAACTGACACCCAGGACAATTTAGACAGAGCTGGGAGGAATCTGACTTTACTCATTCTGATCCTTTCATATTCAAGGTGAGGAAACTTAGTCCCAGAGAAATTGAATCTCTGACTTACTCAGGGCCCCATAGCTTGTAAATATCTAAAGTAGGATTTGAGGTCAATCTTCTTTTTCCACTCACTAGCTATGTGACCTTGGGCAAGTCACTTAACCCCAATTGCCTCATTCTGGGTCATCTCTAGTCATCCTGATGAATATCTGGTGACTGGATTCAGATGGCTTTGGAGGAGAAGTGAGGCTGGTGACCTGCACAGCCCTCCCTCACTCAGAACAAAGTCAAGTGCAAGTCATGTCATTATTTCTTTGATGGCATGGTCTTCTTCGGCAATGAAGGACGAACACATACTACACAACTTCTCACTTGGAATGTACTTAGTGGAGGATGATAGCATATTATATTTAGAGCTTGAAGGGACCTTGGAAACCATCTAATCTACCTTTTATACAGGGGAAACTAAGACCCAGAGAGACTAAGTCAAGCTCATGATCACATTGGTAGAATATGGCAAAGTCGGGATACGAACCCAGGTCCCTGACTCAAAATCCAACAACCATTTCACTCTCTCATGCCGAGACAATGTCCTTCCCTTTGGAGAAACTGAGGTTCAAATTCTACCCCTGACACTTATTAGCTGTGTGATCCCAGGCTAATCTATGGGTCTCAAGCAACACCCTAGGATTTGTCTACTTAATTGGAGAACAGTTGTGATCTGCACTGGTGGAAAAAAGTTTGCTCACTGGGAGTTCCCCATTACTCTTATATAAACTATCACAATTCCTTTGGATATTAAAAAAGATGAATGAAAATACTCCCCAGTATTGGTGCAAAAAAACCAAAACAAAAACCCAACACTTACTTAGACCTCTTACATATTCATAGCTTTTAAGCTGGAGGTTCCTCAAAGGTCACCTTGTCCCACCATCATTTTTTACAAATGAAGAAGCCCAGGAAGATTGAATGACTTTCCCATGTCATATAGATATTGGCAGAGGCAACATTCAAACCCAGATCCAGGGACTCCACATCTTATAATCTCAAGGCGGCCAGGTGGCCCAGTGCTTAGAATGCTGGACCAAATTCAACCCCAGCACTATTAGCTGTATGGCCCTGGGCTAGGCACCTAACCCCTGTCTGCCTCTGTATCTTTAGCTGAAAATGCAAATAATAATCATCTATCTCCCAAAGTTACTGTGAGGATCAAACGAGATAATATTTATAAAAGTGTTTAGTGTGGTTCCTGACGCATAATAGATACTTAATAAATGTTTAAACTTTTCTCTTTCCCTTCCCTCTTTCTCCTTACTACTTTTTCTTCTTGTGAGAGAGATAGAACAGATTATTGCCTTCACTTTGCAAATGAGAAGATTGAGACCCAGAGTGATGTGATGATCACACATATATCTAGACACGAAGTTTGGACTAAAACTCAGGGTCATCCTTCCTTATTGAGTGATCCCTGTCCCCACACTCCTTCTATTTTGAGGAGGGTCCAGAGTCTTATGGTACTAGACACTATGAAATAACTCCCAGAGAAGTGTGTGCACCTGGGGATCTAAGAGTTCTCAATGACATCTATATCCATCTCTGCCCCCAAGGGTTGAGTTTCTTTCCAAGTTTCCAGATGTTCCCTAATGCTCATCACTTGGCAAAACCATGTCCACTTGTCCCATCCCCAACTTCCACCATCTTTGTACACCCTTTCATGGACAAATTTCTGTGTAATCTAGTTGGATAGGGGGAGGATTTTCTATCTTCTTGACTCATGTTTGCTCGGAGAGCTTCTAATCCAAGCAACCAGCACACCCTGCATTTTCACGACTTGTAAAAAGCTGCATCTTTTATCCTTTATTCCACTTTTTGGTTCTTGGGCCAAAGAGGAGACTTATTTATTTGGTTTGAGAGTCAGCAGCAACAAATGCTATCCCAGGACCCCAGTGCTGGGTGAAGAGGAAGGAAGAGTCATCTCTGAAGGGCACTCTGGCCTGATGCTGTTGGAGTCTCAGATGCTGCCACTCACTTAGGGGACTTTCAAAGCTATTCAGAAGGAAAAATGAAGCTTAAGCAATGTCAAATTTTTCAGGGAGAAATCAATAATAAAGCCCAGAAGACTTGATTGAGACTAGATCAGTAGGCTGAGGACAGGTTTTCAAATAGAGGTAACAGGGGAGGTAGCCAGCTTCTGGTTTCAGAGATGGGTACCCTTTCCAGCCTAGGGTATCCCCAGTGCCAAGCACCAGTCCCAGATGCATTGGATCCCAACGCCTGGCCAAGATATCCTAGAAGATATGATGTTGGATCCGCTTGCACACCCGTCTTTGTCAGTTCAAATGCACCGGTCAATTACAGAAATTTTTTAAAGTGTACCAGACACTACAGAAGAATGCAGGATTCGGAGTCAGAGTGGGTTCAGATCCCCATCCTGCTAATTACCCATGTGACTTTGGACAATGGCCCCCTCCCTAGGCCTCAGTTCCATATCTGTAAAATGAAACTGTTCAACAGTATGACCTAATGGGGCATAGACTTGTTGTCAGGAAGACCTGACTTCAAACCCTTCTTACTAGCTATGTGACCTTGGCAAGTCAATTAACTTCTCTGCACCTCAGTATCCTCATCTGTAAAATAGGGGAAATAATAACTCCTACCCAATAGGGTTATTGAGAAGACCAAATAACATAGCATATTTAAGATGTTTTGCAAACCTCCCAGCACTATACAGATATTAACTGGAATTATTATCATCATCATTATTGTTATTATGTATTATTTTTATTATACTATGAGCTTTCATTCAGCTCCAAAGACTCTTTATATGTGCCGCCTAATCCTGGTAAATTAATAGTACCATTAGGAGTGGACCAGGGCAGCTGGGTGGCACAGTGGATAGAGTGTTGGGTCTGGAGTCAGGAAGACTCATCTTCCTGAGTTCAAATCTGTCCTCAGACACTTACCAGCTGTGTGACCCTGGGCAAGTCACTTCATCCTGTTTGCCCCAGTTTCCTGATCTGTAAAGTGAGGTGGAGAAGAAAATGGCAAAGCACTCCAGCTCTTTATGACTCCCAGTTTAACACCCTATGCCCCATGTCAAACTGCCTCTTTAATTCCAGAGCTAAAAATCATGACCAGATATGACAATATGGAGAGTTTGGGGATGAAAAAAATTACAACATAGCACAGTGCACCCAAACCCATGTGTGTCTCAGCACATAGTGAAGCAGAGGTTTCTCTGCTAATGCCGTGTGCTTTTTGCTCTCAGATTGGAACAGTGCTGGAGCCCAGAGCCCAGGACTGAAAATCTGATGGCTGCCAGCCCGGTGGATAAGTGAGCGTGACTCTGGGTGATTAGGTACTGGGAGGCCCAGAGGACAGACCCCAATCCCCCAATCCGCAGCTTCCTGATTGACACGATGCATCAGATAGCTCAAGCACGGCCTCCTTCCTGCCAGAGGACTGTGTTCTCTCGATGCTGCCAAGGTCAATAAGAATGCAAGTAATCTGTGGGGCCAGGGCTGTCTGCACAAGCTGTGGGCCCCCAGGGATCGTTTGATTGGTGGAACCACATTTCCCCAAACTTCACCACACTCTGAGGTGATGAATATTTGCTTGGCTGGCATCAGAATTCTCTTTCCTCTCTCATTCTCCAAACCCTCCAAAATTTCTCCAACTTGACAGGCGGCCCTTGGAGGATCAATCATTTTGGCAGACTTGCTGGGCATAGACTGGTTAACTTGTTTCCAACTTAAATATCTCCACTCCCCTCTGGCCACTGAGTCAAGAAAAGGATTTTTACTTAATTACAGACACTGAATTAAACTGACACCCTATCTGTGTTTGGTGTGGTAAATACACAGCTACCCTAAAAAGTCTTGGGTTCAAATCCTACCTTTGCCACAGATTGCCTAAGTGACCATAGACAAGTCATTTAACCTTTTCAGTACTCTAGACAATTGATTCTCTGAGACTGTAAGTAGAGAAGGTGTCCCCTGCACTAGGAGAGGGGGGTTTTCACTGGAAGCTTCACACCCATACGAAATCACAGATGCAGTCAAAAAAAGTTAATCTCTATAAGACTGAGTATAGTGCCCCAGTAAAAGATGTTCCAATTTGCCAGAAGGTGGGTGAGTTGCAGCAAGGAGGAAAGGAGACATGACAATATGAAAGACAGAGAGAGAGAGAGGGAAAGAGAGAAAGAGAGAGAGAGAGAGAGAGAGAGAGAGAGAGAGAGAGAGAGAGAGAGAGAGAGAGAGAGAAACAGACAGACAGAGACAGAGAGACAGAAAGAGAGAGAGAGGGAGAGAGGAGAGAAGAGAGAGGAGAGCGAGAGAGGGAAAGAGAGACAGAGACAGAGACAGAGATGGAGACAGAGAGAGAGAGAGGGAGAGAGAGGAGAGAGGAGAGAGGAGAGAGAGAGATGGAGAGAGACAGAGACAGAGACAGAGAGAGCTCAGTTGAGTTCATGCCTAGGCTCCTTCTCCAGATAATCTTTGAAATGAAATCGTGCATTCATTCCAGATGCCAGGAAGTGAAGAGGTTCCCACTGGGCACAAATAGGCAGCACAAGGAATGAGTAATTCCATGGGAAAAAGAGCAAAAAGGAGAATCAGGAAAATGTAGGATGGGAATAAGAGATGGATAAGGAATGGAGCAAGAATGAGGGGTGACCAATCTAACCAGATTACTCCCCTGCTCGCGAAAGTCCAGTGGCTCTGTGTTGCCTAAAGCAGGGGGTTCTCAGCGTGTGATTTAGGAACTCTGGGAGTCCCTGATGCTCCTTCAAAGAGTCTGTGAAGAGAAAACTTACTTTTTATAATAATAGTAAGAGATTTTAGTTTCTTTTGTTGTTGTTTGGTCGTTTCAGTTGTGTCTGACTCCTCGTCACCCCATCTGGGGTTTTCTTGGCAAAGATGCTAGAGCGATTTGTTGTTTCCTTCTCTAACTCATTTTACAGATGAGGAAACTGAGGCAAAGAAGGTTACATGACTTGCCCAGGGTCACACAGTTAGTAAGTGTCTGAGGCTGGATTTAATGAAAATGAGTCTTCCTGACTCCAGGCCCAGAATTCTTTTCACTGTATCACCTTGATGCTCCTATTAATTTCTAATACAGTAAATATTGGGGCAGCTAGATGGTGCAGTGGATAGAGCACCAGTGCAGGAGTCAGGAGGACCTGTTTTCAAATCTCACCTCAGACACTTGACACTCACTAGCTGTGTGACCTTGGGCAAGTCACTTAACCCCAATTGCCTCATCCTGAGTCATCTCTAGTCATCCTGAAGAATATCTGGTCACTGGATTCAGATAGCTCTGGAGGAGAATTGAGGCTGGTGACCTGCACAGCCCTCCCTCAGTCAAAACAAAGTCAAGTGCAAGTCATGTTATTATTTCTCTGATGACATGGTCTTCTTTGGCAACGAAGAACGAACACACACAGTAAATATTGATACATAAACAGAAGTTCTTGGGTGGTAGTGGAGGGAGTTTTCCTTAATAATCTTTAAGAATACAATGGGTTCTTAGGATCAAAAATTTGGGAGCTTCTGGACTGTAGGATAAAATCTACATAAATATTTGACATATAAAGTTCTTAACAACCTGACCCCAACCTACCATTCCAATCTTATTTACACATTACTCCCTTGCACCTGCTCTGTGATCCAGCCAAGCACTATACCTCTTACATACTCCATCTCCCATTGCCATATCTTTGCACTGGTCATTCCCCTTGCCTGAAATGCCTCACCTTTTCCTCTTAGAATCCAGAATTTCCTTCAAGATTCAGCTCAAGTGCCAAATTTGCTCTTGAATTTTTTTCTGATTGCCACAGCTGTTAGTGGCCTTTCTTCCCCTTTCTTTCACCTTATATCTATGAGAAACAGTATAGCATGGTGGCTAGAGAGTTGGCCTCATATCCAAGAAGACTTGTGTTCAAGTCTAACCTCTGACTCATAGTGCCTATGGAAAGTCACTTGATACTCTCTGCTCTAAGACTCTAAGACTGAATTGCCAACCTGTATTGGTGAAGGAAGTTTCCTCTTCTGGGACTTCCCTATACCAGTGAAATCAAAAGTCCATCCCTAACCTTATGCTTATCAATGTTTCATATACCTCTACATTTATGTGTTGTTTCCTCCAATAGGGGCCAAGTTCCATGAGGGAAGGGATTGTATCATCTTTGTCTTTGTATTGTAAGTGTCCAATATGATACCTGGCACAAAACACTTAATACATTAGTACTGATTGAGTGATCGACTCTCTACATCTATCTAATTTAAAGAGAATATGAGGAAGGCCCCTCAGTACACTGGCTGGACTTATCTTGAAAATGATAGAGGACATGAACCAGAGTTGGTCAAGATGGCCAGGCCTGGATGAGTTGCAATTAGCATTGTTGGAGGGAAAACCTGTCTTGGCAAAGTCATAGATGCACTGGAATATTACCATCTTGGAATGATTTCAGGATACCAGTAGTCAGAGATGTAAATTCACCACTGCATTTTCTTAAATGTTTGTTGTTGAATTGAAATGAAATCTTACCTCAAGTGACCTGATGAAAAAAATGAAATCTTGATTTCATTTTTCACTTTGTTGATCTGAACTCTGAGTCTAAAACAATCTTCTTTCCATTCTCCAAGTTTGGCTTTGGAAAATTACATCTTACGATTGACTGTGACCATCCCAAGAAGAACCAGGGTGGGAATGGTGATGGAGGGGTAAAGACAGTGTTTATTTCTGGCCTTCACCATGTTTAAAAGGCAGAGAGGTTTGGAGACCAATTTCAGATACTGGTTGAAAACAAACACTTTGTGTGTGAGACTTTCATTTTCTAAAGTCTCTGCACCAGGGAAATCTGCGGACATAATCTCAAAACAAAAAAGAGATGAAGATCTCAAGAACATTGAACACTCAAACACAGGCATTTCCTAAAACCACCAGGCACTTTGGTTTGACAAACATTAGGCCTCTTATCCACAACCAAGACCTGTGATTAACCATCATCTGCTATTGGAATTACATAACTGTTCTGTGCTCAGCACTACTCTTCAGATTCAGTGCTAGGGGGTCGAGGTTTGTGATTGCCCTGCTCACTGATTTTTCAGAAGGCTCCACAGTGTCTGGGCATCTGAAAGCCTGGGTGGCGGGTTCTTTATTTCTGGATACAGTCCCATCTACTACTTTTTCAGCTTACCTGGCCAAGAGGATATATCGATTCTCCTTAATCTATAGGTTGAAGCAGGGGCTGATTTTCTTAGTCACTTAAAGGTTGGGTGCTAGTGAGGTCTTCAGGTTTTCTGGCTTTTTCTTTAAGCACATAAAGATTTATTGCTATGGAAGAGGAAATAGACTTGTTCTTCTTGGCCCCAGAGAATAGAACTAGGACCAAGGGATGGAAGTCAGAATGTTATGGTGGAAAAAATAAAAGCTATCAAGAGAGAATCTGGTTTCAAATGCCACTTCTGATGCTTAACATCTTGGGGACACTGGGCAAATCATGTATTCTTTCTGGGTCTCAATCTCTCCTCACCTGGAAAAGGAGGGGGTTGGACAAGAGGACCCCTAAAGTGCTTTCCAGATCTAAAATCTTGGATCTGTGATGTACAGAACTTGAATCAGAGTGAAGCAATGCAGAGGTGGGAGTCCTGGTGAATTCTCATACTAGAGGGAGGCAAGTGTTCTACTCCAAGCAAGGCAAACAAAGTGGGGGTTGGGAGGTGCTGAAGTTGGAGACTAGAGTCAGTCTAGGAATAGGGAGAGGTGAAAAGAGTCTACAGAGTCAAAACATGCTTAGTCTCAGAAGAGCCAAGAATATGGGATTAAATCCATGGAACCCTAGCAGTTGCTGATCATTCTTGTATGGCAGAGTCCACTGTGTTGGCTATGTACCCTTCTCTACTTAGAAGATCAAAACTAGTAACTTGTAGGACTTTGATTTTTCCCATGGATAACAGATCAGGCACATATCAGAGGCAAC
Source organism: Notamacropus eugenii (assembly GCF_028372415.1). Classification (NCBI taxonomy): domain Eukaryota; kingdom Metazoa; phylum Chordata; class Mammalia; order Diprotodontia; family Macropodidae; genus Notamacropus; species Notamacropus eugenii. The sequence goes on from NC_092873.1 coordinate 44,302,867, forward strand.
TGGATGGTGCTATGCATAAAATTCGGGACCTAGTATCAAAAAGACCTAGGTTTAAGTTGTGCCTCATAAACTTAGTAGCTATATGACCCTGGAAAAGTAAGTTGACATCCCTTGGCTTTAATTTCTTCATCTGTAAAGTGGAAATAACAATGACACCTACCTCTTGTAGGTAATAAACTTGCTATAGGGATAGGAGGGGATCAACCAAGATTACACATACATTTGCAAGCCTTAAAGTTCCATATAAATGCAAACTAGCGTCATTATCTTTGTACCCAAAGTTCAAAGCCTATCACACACAACATATAACATGTAACATGTGTCATGCACATGTGATAACATATAACACATCATTACCACCTGCAGTATATTCTTTTGGGGCATCCCCCTGAAAGTGCCTTAGTGATTTTTTTTTGGTCTATTATCACATATAGCTCATCTTTTTATTTTAATTTTTAAATATACAATTTATTTTTAGTTCTTAACATTCACTTCCACAAGAATTTGAATTCAAAATATTCTCCCCATATCTCCCAACACCACCCACCCCAGGACAGCATGCACCCCACCCACCCTTTCCTCCAGTCTGTTCTCTCTTCTATTACCCACCCTTCTTCTATCCCCCTTCCCCTCTATTTTCCTGTAGGGCAAAATAGATTTCTGTGCTCCATTACCTGTATAGCTTAATTTCCAGCTGCATGCTGAAATAATTTTTAACATTCATTCTTAAAACTTTGAGTTCCATATTCTCTCCCTCCCTCCTCACTGACTCATTGAGAAAACAAGCAATTCAATAGTTATACATGTGTACCAATGCAAAAAAGTTCCAAAATGTTTATGTTGTGAAAGACTAACCACATTTCCCTCTGTCCTATCCTGCCCTTCATTTATTACTTTCTCTCTCTTGACCTGTCCTCCCACAGTAGTGTTTGCTTTTGGTTATCCCTTTCCCCCATTTGCTGTCCCATCTATTATCTTCCTTGTCCTATCCCCTCCCCCTTTGCTTTCCTGCAGGCTAAAATAGATTCCATAGCCAGTTGAGTGTATGTTATTCCCTTCTTAAGCCAAATCCCATGAGAGTAAGGTTCCCCTTCCTTTTGATGGTAGAAGCCCTTTCTTCCATCTTATATGTGACATGATTTGCTGCATTCTACCTCTCCCTTTCTCTTACTTCTAGTACATTCCATTCAAGAGTAAATTTTATTCTTTTAGGTATTCTCCCTTCATATTCAGCTCATCTTGTGCCCTCTGCCTGTGTGTGTGTGTATACATACACCCATGTACATATACATACCTACACACATATAATATACACATACTCATGCATGCCTATATTCTCTCGAACTACACTAAATATTGAAAAAGGTCTCATGAGTTACAATTAACATCTTTCCATGTAAGAATGTAAACAGTTCAACATTAATGAGTTCCTTAAGGCTTGTCTTTCCTGTTTACCTTTTCATGTTTCTCTTGATTTTTGCATTTGAAAGTCAAATTTTCTGTTCAGCTCTGGTCTTTACAACAAAAATTCTTGAAAGTCCTCTATTTCATTGAATGACCATTTTTTCCCCTGAAGTATTATACTCTCTTTCTGGGTAGGTGATTCTTGGTTTTAATCCTATCTCCTTTGACCTCTGGAATATCATACTCCAAGCCCTTTGATCCCTTAGTGTAGAAGCTACTAAATCCTGTGTTATCCTGATTGTATTTCCACAATACTTGAATTGCTTCTTTCTGCCTGCTTGTAATATTTTCTCTTTGACCTTGGAACTCGGGAATTTGGCTACAATACTTCTAGGAGTTTTCCTTTTGGGATGTCTTTCAGGAAGTTAATCCTTTCCATTTATATTTTACTCTCTGGGTCTAGAATATCAGGGCAGTTTTCCTTGATTATTTCTTGGAAGATGATGTCTAGGCTCTTTTGTTGACCATCGTTTTCAGGTAGACTAATAATTTTTAAATTACCTCTCCTGGGTCTATTTTCCAGATCAATTGTTTATCCAATGGGGTATTTCACATTGTCTTCTATTTTTTCATTCTTTTGGTTTTGTTTTATAGTTTCTTGGTTTCACATAAAGTTATCTGCTCCATTCTATTTTTTTTAAATGTTTATTTATATATTTTTAGTTTTCAGCATTCATTTCCACAAAATTTTGAGTTCCAAATTTTCTCCCCATCTCTCTCCTCCCCCCACCCCATAACACCTTGCATTCTGATTACCCCTTCCCTCACTATGCCCTCCCTTCTATCACACACCTCCCTTCCCTTATCCCCATCTTCTCTCTTTTCTTGTAGGGCAAGATAGCTTTCTGTACCCCATTACCTGTATTTCTTATTTCCCAGTTGTATACAAAAATGATTCTCAACCTTTTCCTAAAACTTTCAGTTCCAACTTCTCTCCCTTCTTCCCTCCTCACCCATCCCCACTGAGAAGGCAATTCAATATAGGCTATATATGTGTAATTTTGCAAAAGACTTCCAGATAAGAGTCATGTTGTGTAAGACTAACTATATTTCCCTCCATCCTATCTTGCCCTCTATTTATTCTATTCTCTCTTTTGACCTTGCTCCTCCTCGAAAGTATTTACTTCTAATTACTTCCTCTTCCCATTTCCATCCCTTTTATCATGCCCCTCACCCCACTTCTCCCCTTCTCCCTACTTCCCTGTAGTGCAAGATGGATTTTCATGCCAAACTGAGTGTGCATGTTATTCCCTCCTTAAGCCAAATGTGAAGAGAGTAAGCCTCACTTTTTCCCCTCTCACCTCCTCCCTTTTCTCCTCCATTGAAAAAGCTTTTCCTTGCCTCTTTTATGAGAGATAATTTGCCCCATTCCATTTTTCCCATTCTCTTCCTAATATATTCCTCTGTCACACGTTAATTTTATATTTTTAGATATCATCTCTTCTTATTCAGCTCCCCCTGTGCTCTCTCTGTATATGTGTGTGTGTGTGTGTGTGTGTGTGTGTGTGTGTGTGTATAATCCCTCCAACTACCCAAATATTGAGAAAAGTCTCAAGGGTTACAAATATTATCTTTCCATGTAGGAATGTAAACAGTTCAGCTTTAGAAAGTCCCTTATGATTTCTCTTTCCTGCTTACCTTTTCGTGCTTCTGTTGATTCTTGTGTTTGAAAGTCAAATTTTCTATTCAGCTCTGATCTTTTCATTAAGAATTCTTGAAAGTCCTCTATTTCATTGAATGACCATTTTCCCCTGAAGTATTATACTCTGTTTTGCTGGTTAGTTGATTCTTGGTTTTAATCTTAGTTCCTTTGACTTCTGGAATATCATATTCCAAGCCCTTTTATCTCTTAATGTAGAAGCTACTAGATCTTGTGTTATCTTGATTGTTTTTCCACAGTACTCGAATTATTTCTTTCTAGCTCTTTGCAATATTTTCTCCTTGCTCTGGGAACTCTGATATTTGGCTACAGTATTCTTAGGAGTTTATCTTTTTTGGATCTCTTTCAAGAGGTAATGGGTGGATTCTTTTAATATTTGTTTTGTCCTTTGGTTCTAGAGTATCAGGGCAGTTTTCCTTGATAATTTCATGAAAGATGATGTGTAAGCTTTTTTTTTGATCCTGGATTTCAGATAGTCCCATAATTTTAAAGTTGTCTCTCCTGGACCTTTTTTCCAAATCAGTTGTTTTTCCAATGAGATATTTCACATGGTCTTCTATTTTTTTCATTCTTTTGGTTTTGTTTTGTAATTTCTTGGTTTCTCATAAAGTCATTACCTTCCATCAGCTCCATTCTAGTTTTTAAGGAACTATTTTCTTCAGTGAACTTTTGAACCTCCTTTTCCATTTGACTAATTCTGCTTTTTAAAGCATTCTTCTCCTCATTGGCTTTTTGGACCCCCTTTCCCAATTGGGTTAGTCTATTTTTAAAGATATTATTTTCTTCAGCATTTTTTGGGTCTTCTTTAGCAAGTTGTTTACTCGCTTTTCATGCTTTTCTTGCATCTCTCTCATTTCTCTTCCCAATTTTTCCTCCACCTCTCTTACTTGATTTTCAAAATCCCTTTTGAGCTCTCCCATGGCCTGAGAGCATTGCCTGTTTTTTTGGAGGTTTTGGATGTAGAAGCCTTGACTTTTATGTCTTCCTGTGATGGTATGCTTTGTTCTTCCTCATCTGAAAGGATGGAAGAAAGTACCTTTTCACCAAGAAAGTAACCTTCTATAGTCTTATTTTCACTCTTTTTGGGCATTTTCCCAGTCAGTTACTTGACTTTTGAGTCCTTTGTCAAGTGAAGAGTATACTCTAAGGAACTTGTAAGTTCTCAGCTCCTCCAAGGTGGCACAATCAAGGAAAAGGAGTTTACTCCTCTCCTAGCCTGCACTGTATTTTGGGAGCAGTCTTTTCTGCCTAGGATCTTTGAGTAGGGTTCTCTCTCCAGAGCCTCCACCAGCTCCACCATGCCAGTTCTCCTCCCCACCTCAGAACCACCACTCAGAACTGAGACCCAGATCAGCTGCTTAGTTCCCTCATGGTCTTTAGTCCAAGGGCTCCAAAAGTGGATGCAGCTGCCACAGTGGGTGCTGCAGCCCTGGGTTGGGGCTGGGGCTGAACCTCACTCCCCTCTCACCCAGATGAAAGAGCTTTCTCATTGACCTTTGAAGCTGTCTTTGGCATTTGTGGGTTGAGAAATCTGGGAACCGCAGCTACTGCCCGTGATTCTGTGCCCTGAATCCTACTCCAGTGCTGTCCATGTTGTGCAGAGTGACCAAATCTGGGCTGCACTGTGCTCTGACCCTGGTGTGATGATCTTTTCCTGTTGGCCTTCCAGGCTGTCTTGAGTTGGAAATCTCTTTCACTCTGTTGTTTTGTGGCTTCTGCTGCTCTAGAATTTGTTTAGAGTCCTTTTTTGCAGGGATTTTATGGGCTATGGGGGGAAAGCTAGAACAGATCCATCTTTCTACTCTGCCATCTTGTAGCTAAAAATCATGAGAAGAATGTGTTATTGAGAACATCACTTACTGAATCATCCTTACCTCAGCACATGGCCCTTTTATTCCAAATCAGAGATGAAACTTGTGGAGAAGTAAAATCATTTCCTTTTTTATCAGATGCCCACCTGATGAGAGAGACAAGTTCATTGTTCTTTTCAGCTTCCTTGGCTTCCCCTAATCAGACATGGTGGGCTGAAACTTATCTTGTTATTAATAGTTCATAAATTGCAGGCTCTTTAGCCACTTGAGTGTCAAGCCAACTCAACACAACATACTTCAGTGAATGCCCGAAGATGGCTAATAATGCCGTGTACCATCAGTTAGAACCAGGTGAACAATGGAACACTTCACTCCCACTGGAATATTCCCTCCCACTGCTGAGAAGCAATTCTGTGAGTGAAGAGCATATTCCCAAATATGTGCAGGAATCACTCAGTGCTGGAAATGTAAACCACATCACTGATACAGCCCATTGATTTCCTGGACCACAGAGTTGCCAGGAGAACATATGAAGCCGATAGGCTGTTTACTAAAGCCTGGGACCTGATTGTTAGTTCCAACCAGGCGTGGAAATCCTAGGTTCTGGATATGTTGATTAGCATTCTAATGAAGGGTGCCCCACAATGTCCATTGTTGTCTGCTGCATTTTGGGGCTTTGATTGGTCTATTGGAACAAGGGCTTACTGATGAACAAGCCCAATAGGAATTCCAGCCTTTTCCCAATGATTCCCTCTCCAGTCATCTGGCTCTATGTAACTTTGGGTCATTGTTCAGAGATGCCTGGAGCCAGAGGATGGCTAATAGAGATGAGGCTTTAGTCCCCTGTTCCCATTGTACAGATTGCCTTTTTTAGCAACCAGCTTTCTTCTAAGACCCTTTGGCACTTTCTTATGGAGTGTGGCATAAATCTGGTTTTGATGAGAGGGAAGAAAGAGGAAGGAAACAGTATTTGCTTTGTGCCAAGCTCTTACAAATATTATCTTATTTGACCCTTAAAATAGCCTTGTAAATTAGGTGCTATTATTATCCCCATTTTACAGAAGAAGAAACTGAGGCTGAAAGAGGTTTTAGTTGACCTGCCCAGAGTCAGACATCTTTCATTACATGACACAGTTTTATTTTGAAGATGTTTTGCTTACTAGCTCAAAGGATAACTGGTGGGAGGTGGGGAGAAAGAGTAAGAAATGAATTCTGAAGACTTTTCTGTCCAAGGGTCAACTTGTATTTTCTGAGGGTCACCAAACAGGGAATGCAAACTTGTATTGGGCACCTACTATTTGAAAGGTACTAGAGATTCAAAGGCAAAACAAAACACTCCTTGATCTCAGGGAGTTTATAAGCCACTGGGAGACTACAACATACTCACAAATGAGTCCAGTACAAGGGAGAGGGAGAGATCACTAATAACTAGACAATCAGGAAGGCACCATGAAAGTGGCTACCCTGGAGTCAGACTTTGGAAAAAGACTAACTCTGAAAAGTGTAGGAGAAAGCACATCCCAGCAAAGGGGAGTGACTGGTACACACCTATCAAGGCAGGGGATACTGTATAGAGTTGAGGGATTCTATGAAGCAGAGATCAAGAGAGAATGCGTTATTTCTTCTCCTCCTCTTCTTCTTTCTTCCCTCCCTCCCTCCTTCCTTCCTTCTTCCCTCTCTACCTCCTTCCCTCCTTCCTTCCTTTCTTCCTTCTTCTCCTCTTTCTCCTCCTCCTTCTACTTCTTCTTCTCCTTTTTCTTCTTCATCCTCTCCTCCTCCTTTTTCTTGTACTCCTTTTTTCTCTTATTCTTTCCCCTCCTTTTCTCCTCTTCTTTCCCTTTCTCTTCTTTCTTCCCTTAATTTGTTCTTTCTTCATCTTCATTTCCTCCTCCTTTTTCTTCTTCTCTTTTTGCTCCTCTTCCTTCTTCTCTTACCCTTTCTCCTCCTTCTCCTCTTCTTTTTCTTTCCTCTTCCTTTTTCTCCTTCTTTACAGATACAATAGCTGAGGTCCAGGGGTGATTAAGTGACTTGGCTAGTGACCCATTTTGATTGAAATGTAGAGTTTGTAAAAAGACACAGTATAAAGTCAGATACAAATTGGTGGTGGGGACAGATACTGTAGAGCTTTGAATGGCAAGGTAAGGAGTTAATATCAAAGAACATGCTCCCTTGGAGTCACAAGTGGGGGTGAGTTGGATCATTAAAAATCACTATATCTCTCTCCAATTTCCCTGGAATAGAGCTCAATCTTCCCTGTGTGATATCTCTTGTGGGACTACTTCCTCCACTGCACACTCACGTGTGGCGTCAACTGTGTGACTACCATTACGCTCTCTGAATCTTACTTCCTGATCTAAAAAGTGAGGGACTGTACATGGTGGTCTCCAAGTTCCTTTTCAGCTGGAAATGAATGATCATGTGAATTGTATAGACCAACCAAATTAATTAATTCATAGAATGTTTGTGGCATTACAACTAGATGATGATGGGACCCATTCTATCCTCTTGTCCCTTCCCTATTTTGTCAGAATGTGACAACAAGGAAGTAAGAGAGCAGTGCCAAGATTCAGACCCCTTAGGAAGAAGAACCCCCAAAACTCATGGCCTACACCTCTCACAGTGTCCTTAAAGTTCATATAGTCACCCCTCACAACTTCAGCATTTCAGTTTTTATGCTTTCCCTAGTACATAACTTTTCCTTGTTCAGTGAAATTCGAAAATTGGGTTCTATCTTTGTCCTGGCTTTCTAGATGACCTTAGAGTTGGAATTCATCCAGGATGATCCTCAGAAACCTTTTAATGTTAACTTTTTGATTTATGTCTTGTCTCAACTCTCCTTGGCTAAACCACCTGACTCCAGGTACTGCTTTGTGTCTCATTTGGAAGAAGGGAGGGCGTACTCTTCCAAAACAAATCAACAGAATCCCAAATCTCAGAGGGCAAAGAAGGACAGGGGGGCAAGACCCCATAACACCCTCAACCTCCCATACAGAGAAAGCTGAGGCTAGGAGCCACAGAAAGGGCTTGGAGATGGAGGAGACTCAAGACAGGAGTCAGGAAATTAAAGATAGCAGGTAGGATGAGTGCAGAAAAGACTACAGGAGAGGAAGGTGGTCAGTAAGAAAGGGGAGATAGCGAAGAAGATACTGTGAAGAAACCGTGTGTAGGGTACAAAATCCATCGCCCAGATGGAAAACTTGGAAATATAAAGTGTATATATTTCTCTTTCTAGTAGGATAGATTTTTTTTTTTAAATTTGATGTGGTATAGTGGAAACAACCCTGAATTTGGAGTCAACAGACCTGGCTCTGATACTTCCTACATGTGTCATCCAACAGTAGTGCAATATCATGGAAAGAGTGCTGGCTCTAAAGGTACAGGACCTGAATTCTAATCCTAACCACCTATGTGATCTTCATCTCTCCATACCTCAGTTTACTCATCTATAAAACGAGTGGGTTAAAGGTCCTTCTAACTCTAAATCTATGATCCAGTGAGTCTTTGTTTCCTTGTCTTACAGATGAGGAGATTCCACTAGAGGAATCAGAGATTTACAAAGGGAAGAGCCTTAATAATGGGATGAATGAACAATCTATTAAGTGCTTACTATGTGCAAAGTACTATGCTAACCTGGGAATAAAAAAAAAAAGTAGGACCAGGTCTGTGCTCTTAAAGAGCTGACATTCTAGTGGAAAAGCAATACATATGGAAGGTTATGGTCATCTAGCCCCATCTTCTCATTTTACATATGAGGAAACTGAGGCCCAGAGAAATGAAGGCCATATAGGTAGTAAGTGGAAGAAACAGGATTAGAACTCAAGTCCTGTTAATTAAGCACACCTTCCATTTTGCCAACTTATCTCTTTTAAATGGTCTCTAAATTCTTTTCTATTCCTCAATTGATAAATGGTCAAAGGATATGAACAGGGAGTTTTCAGCGGAAGAAATTAAAGCTATCTATAGTCATATGAAAAAATGCTCTAAATCACTATTGATTAGAGAGATGAAAATCAAAACAACTCTGAGATACCACATAACGCCTATCAGTTTGGCTAACATGACAAAGCAGGAAGACGATAAATGTTGGAGAAGATGTGGGAGAGTTGGAGCACTAATTCGTTGTTGGTGTAGCTGTGAGCTGATCCAACCATTCTGGAGAGCAATTTGGAACTGTGCCCAAAGGGCTACAAAAATATGCATACCCTTTGACCCAACAATATAACTTCTTAGACTATATCCCAAAGAGATCATAAAAATGGGAAAGAGTCCCACATGTACAAAAATATTTATGGCAGCACTCTTTGTGGTGGCCAGAAACTGGAAATCAAGGAGATGCTCATCAGTTGGGGAATGGCTGAATAAATTGTGGTATATGAATGTAATGGAATACTATTGTGCTATAACAAATGATCAACAGAAGACTTCGGAGAGGCCTGGAAAGACTGATATGATCTGATGCTGAGTGAAAGGAGCAGAACCAGGAGAACTTTGTGCACAGCAACGACCACAGTGTGTGAGAGTTTTTCCTGGTAGACTTGGAATTTTGTAACAATGCAAGGACTTAAAAAAAATTCCCAATGGTCTTCTAAGGTAAAATACCTTCCACATCCAGAGAAAGAACTATGGAATTTGATCGCAGAATGTAGCAGATCATTTTCTTTTGTATTGCATTTTGGTTAGTTTTATGGTTTCTCCCATTCATTTTAATTCTTCTGTGCAACATGACTAAGGTGAAAATGTATTTAATAGGAATGTATGTGTAGAACCTATATAAAATTGTATGCCGTCTCAGGGAGGGAGTGGGGGAGAAAGGGGGAAGAAGGTGGAGGGAGGAGAAAAAATCTAAGTTATATGAAGTGATTGTAGTACACTGAAAACAAATAAAATGATAATAATAAATTGTTTTCCAGCCCTAAAGACACTTACTTAAACTTTTCTTCTGGGCTGAAAAATGAAGGAGTTAGATTATCTCTAAGTTCTCTTCCAATGCTAAATGCTATGATCTTGGGACCCCATGAGCTTTCTCAGCTTCAAATCCTATGATCGAGCTACACTTTTTTTTCCCTTTATAACCTTCAATTTCTAGCATTGGTCTCCTCTTGAATCTGCAGTCTTTGATGATAAAGAAATGACCAGCACTCTCTGGGATCAGTGTGTGGAGTGTCTGTCTCAATGGCATTCTTAAACTTTAAGCCACAAAGCAGAAGGGATTAGGGACCTCTGCAAGGCTTGGAGAAAGTCAGGGTCCCTTCCAAACTGTCTTCTCCATCTCTACCTTCCCTGCTCCTCTCTACCCACTAGCATTCCTGTAGGCACACTTTGGTCCTTCTGTTACCATTATGTCCCTGAGAAAGAAGTGGGGCAGAGATATTGGAGGCAGAAGATGTTAAACCATCACTGACTTGTCAAAAACCTCAATTCTGATTAAATGGAGGGGAAATAAATTGGTTAAGTCATTTACAATCATCCAGGCTGCCTTTTGCAAAGTCTTTGGAGCCTCTGAAAGATTCAATTAGTCAGGTCCTAGAAGGCTACAGGAAACTCACAGCCAACTGTGCATCCTGTCCTGGGGCTTGGATCAGTGGTGGGAGCTGAGGACACCAGAGAAGAGAGAGACTGTAGTTCCTTCCCTGGAGAAACAATTCACAGCTGCAGCCATACTTCTAGGTGGGAAGAATTTATAGATGGGCATCCAGAGAGGCAGTGAGAGGAGGGGATCAGAGTGGGGATCAGCTAGGGCTGGATGAGACCTTGGAGACCATTTCCTCTTACCCCCTTGGAAATGACCCGTCCTATATCACACCGCCAGAAAGGTACAAATCCTGATTCAGATTTAGCTTCTTGATGCTTCTTTCCTTGGGGGCATCAAAGATGGACTCAAAAATCCCTTCCAACTCTCAATTTAGTCTGTTTTTTAAGCTTACTTGCTACACATCTGCTGAATGAACGCAATATTTTTCTCCCAGTCTGAGGGTTCTTCACTTTTTTCGGTTCATAGACCCCTTAGGTAGACTAGTGAAGCCTATGGACCCTTTATTAGCATAGTGTTCTTAAGAAATACATAAAATTAAATAAAATGAAATGCAAAGAGTTGCAAAAATAAATTATTTTGAAATGTATCTACCAAAATAAAAAATAAGGCCATGAGTCCCAAGTTGAGCCCCTCCCCTTAACAGTAAGCTCCATATAATTCATTCATCCATCTGTCAAACATGTATTGTATGCCTACTGCATGCAGATCACTGTGCTAGGGGAAGGGAACCAGCATTAATTAAGTGCATTCTGTGTGCCAGGCAATGTACTAAGGGTCTTACAAACATCAGGTACTATTATTTCCCTCATTTTACAATTAAGAAACCTGAGAAAAAGCAGAAATTAAGTGACTTGCACAGAGTCATACAGATAGTCTGCATCTGAGGACAACATTGAATTCAAGTCTTCATGATTCCAGGTCCAGGAGATACAAAGTCAAGATAAAACAGGCTACCTCTCCTTGTGGAGCCTGTAGGTGAGCAAAGGATGATACTAACAGAGTGAGGTGTTATACCAAACATTCCAGAAGTCCAAGATGAAGTGCAGTATTTGGTCAGAAAGGGATGGCCATGGGAGTTAGAGTAGAAAGGCACCAAGGAGAAAACCGTCACCCAGTCACAGAAACACCTTGTTCAAGGTCACATGGCAAGTAAATGGCAGGGCTGGGATTTGAACCCAGGGCTTCTGACTCCAAAACCATTGCCCTTTCATTACACTATGTTCCCCCCTCCCAGTTAATGCACTGAAATTCATTCACTTAATAAACATGTATGAAGGCCAACTATGTATTGATCTGTGGGTGGCTAGGTGGTACCATAGTGCACAGAGCACTGGACCAGGAGTCAGGAAGACTCATCTTTCTGAGTTCCACTCTGGCCTGAGACACTTATTGGCTTTGTGACCCTGAGCAAGTTACTTTACCCTGTTCACCTCAGTTTTCTTCTCTGCCAGATGAGCTGGAGAAGGAGATGGCAAAGCTTCCAAAACTCTTTGCCTATGTTATCTCATTTGGACTAGATGACCTCTAAATTGGTGTGGCAACAAGATGGTGCAGCAAGTAGAGCACCAGGCCTGGAGTCAGGAAAACTTATCATCTTCCTCAGTTCAAATACACTTCAGTATCTTTGCCAAGAAAACCTCAAAAATGGTCACAAAGAATCAGACATGACCGAAACAACTGAAAAACAACAGTTTCAGCTGAAGGCAGAGGGAAAGATTGTTTGAAATCAATAAAATAGACTATCTTTTAAAATTTATGATTTCAGACTTACCATAATTTCAAACTGACCTTTCCAGTGATTGGTAGGAATGGGTGAAATTTGACTCTGGGGTCCTGCAGTTAATAGGATATCCTATTGTCTTTTAATCAAACGATCCATTAATCCCAACTTTAACCCTCCCCCCAAATGCCTTTTTTCTTCTTGACTCTCTTTTTTTTTGATATTTTGAAATTAACAGAATTTTTACTGCTAATAAAACTGAGACACTCCTCTCTCTACTTAAACCAAAGTTGAATGCTTTATGGGTGTGAGCGATGAGAGTATCAGCCAGCACAGCAGAATTAGAGGCTCCTAAGGACATTAAGGGACGTTAGAGATAATCTGTTCAGTCATTGCATTACAGAGGGCTGAGCTGGATCTCAGAAACATTGATCTACCCAGGGTCAACCAACTAGGAAGTGTCTGAGGCCAGATGTGAACTCAGGAAGATGATGAGTCTTCCTGACTGCAGATGTGGTGCTCTGTGCACTATGGCATCACCTTGTTGGTACACAAGCCTAGAGGCCCTCTGATTCAAATGAGATCACCTGGGTAATGTGCTTTGGAAACTTTCAGCTACTATATGAATGTTCAACTATTGTTCTCCTCAAGAACTTTTCAGCTCTGCCTGTGACCCTATGATCAGTGTTCTCCTATTACATCCATTGGATTATAAGCTCCTTGAGGGTAGGGCCTGTCTTTTGCCTCTTTTTGTATCCCCAGCACTTAGCACAAGGTCTAAACACAGCACATAATAGACACTTAAAAAACATTTATCGACTGATTGACTACTAAAAATGAGGCCCTGGAGTAGGACTAGAGGAATGTTCCTCCTAGGAAGATGGCACCCAGAGCTGGAAGAAACCTTTAGAAAACATCCCCAGCTCTCTCATGTTGCCTTCAATTTGCTAGACCCGTGAATGGGAATGCATGAAAAATAAGAGAAAATCAAACCAAGCTTCATACTCTGATAAATAACTATTGGGCAAGCCTGATTCTTCCATGGAGAGACCTGGCCCTCCCACAAGATGCTCTGTCTTCCATATCTGTGCTTTTGCATGGGCTGCTCCCATGCTTGGGAGGACATACACACTATCTTTTTAGAATCTCTGGTTCCCTTCAAGGCTCATCTCAAACACCCCTTACTACATGAGACCTAGCCTGATTTGCCTTAGTTGTCTATGCCTTAAATCTATGTATATTGTGCATTCCTATATACGAACATGAGATAGCATAGTAAGGATGTAATGTCTAAAATGGTGGCTTCAAACCCAGGAAGACTTGGACTCAGGTTCTGCCTCAGAAAGATACTTGCTATGGGACCTTGGGCAAGTCACGGGGCCTCTGGGTGGCCTGGGCAACTCTCTAAGACACTAAGTCGTGAAGGTATCAACCTGCACCGATTGAGGGAAATTTCCTCTCTCAGGCATCTATTCCAAGTCCTTACAGATGAGAAAGCTGAAACCAATGACTTGGCCAAGGTCACACAGGCAGTTAAGTGTCAAAGACAAGATTTGAACTCAGGTCCTCTTACTTTGCTTATACCATGGAAAATGAGGGTCAGAGAGGTTAAGTCACATAAGTTAAACCCAAGTGTATTGCTTCCCAGTCCAATGGTCTTTCCACTCTCATCTACTCATGGGCTTTATGGTAACTTTTTGAAGAAGAGAGTTCATTCTGCTCTCATTAATAATAAGAATTCACATTTTTATCCCTCTTTTTAAGTCCACAATGTGCTATGTTCACAATCAATCCTACGGGCTCTCCAATTTAAGTATCATTGCCTCCATTTTACAGATGAGAAAGGTGAGGCTCTAAGCTGTTGGGTCTGGTTCTACAGTGAGTAGATATTTCTAAGTTGTTGGGTCTGGTTCCACAATGAGTAGATATTGGGTGACTAACACCCTTTTCTGTAAGCTGAGCTACCCCCATTTTGGCTGTAGAGCAAAAGGGAATGAATCAGCATCCTTATGTTTGCATATGAAATATAGCTTGACCATTAATATTCATGAGTGCCTCATTAACATTGGAAAGGAACGCCCAAATGGCATCAATCAGCCGTGTTAATGAGATCCATATTGTTTCCCCTGTCTTTGGGTTTCCTACCTCTTTGTGGCCTGTGGCAGTAGGAAGAGACTCTGGACTTGGATTCAAATCTCAGTTCTGTTTCTCTGCTACTGACCTTGGGTGAATTGCTTCCCCACTTTGGGTCTAGTTTCCACCTCTTTAAATGAGGATGTTGGGCAAGATGAAAGCATTCTGGATTTGGAACTAGGCAGTCTGGGTTCAAATCTTGCCTTCACCATTAACTGCCTATGTGATCTCACACAACTTTCTGGAACTGAGTTTCTTCATCGGTAAGATGGAGAGATGGGAAAAGGTCGATTTCTCTTCTAGATAATCCTTAAGGACCCCTCTAATTCAACATCCATGAGGCTTTGTAATAAAGAATTAAAAAAAAAAATTAAAAAACAGAATTTCATCAAAACTAATGAACAAAGTGTGACAGTATATGTCATGTTCCATGTTCACAGTTCCCCATTGCCAGGGGCATTTTCCATCTTTTCCAGCTCTATAATGATCTACTTGGAATCACACTGACCTTACGTCCACATGGCCAGGGAAGAGGTATTGGAGGTGGGTCACATGGGGGATGTGCTGCTCTGCACACATGAAGATGACAGATACCTTTAGGCACATTCAGTGTGGCCATCATGCATTTTAAGTCAAACCTCTAGAAATAGAAATGTGATGGAAAATGGGAAGGGCTACCAAAGACCAGTTTAAATGGATTGGAAAGAATTCATATTGTGGGGTTCTAATATTTAAAATGTAACTGTGGTGTTGTTGTTCAGTTGTTTCAGTTGTGTCTGACTCTTTGTGACTCCTTTTAGGATTTTCTTGGCAGAGATATTGGAGTGGTTAACCATTTCCTTCTCCAGCTCATTTTACAGATGAGGAAACTGAGGCAAACAGGGATTAAATGCCTTGCATAGGGTCACACAGCTAGTAAGTGTCTGAGGCCAGATTTGAACTCAGGAAGATGACTCTTTGGGTTCTGTGCTCAATCCATCGAACCACCTAGCTGCCCCAATGTGATGGAGGCATAACTATAAGTAAATTGCACATGTTTTCCCAAACCCTTGATTTTAGACCACTGTTTTCTATTTATCAGCCAGGTGACTGAGAAAATCATTTCACTTTTCAGAGCCTCCATTTTTCATCTATGAAGTGGGATAATGATTTTTTTTTTTTTACTTTTTGCCTCTCAGGGCAATTGTGAAGGATCTAATTACATACAACTATAATGAATCACAGGTGAAGTGATTGCTTTATTCAAATTCACCCTGTATATTTCCATTGGGTCAAACCATATTTTCCATATAATAATCACTCCAAATAGTGCAAATTTGAATATTGTGACTGCTTAATCTAGATTCATCATACAGGATTCTAGACCTTGCCATAATCTTTGTAAAAACTGCCCGAGGCTCAGCCTGACTCAGGCTAATCTAGTGGTTGAAGCTCAGCATTAGAAACACTGCTAGACCATCTAGTAAGAGGTTTATTTAACCCCATAAGGGTAAGGCTGTTCTGAAAGGACATAGGATTGCTTCAGTAAGGCCCAGTTCCCCTGCCTTACATTCCTATGATGGCAGGTCCAGTGATGAGCCCGAGACTCCTGGGACTCTCAGCTTCGTTCTCAGGCAATGGTTCAAGCCTCAGTCCCCTGGAACAAGTCTTGAGGATGGTTGAAGTGCCTTTAACAAAAAAATAAAAACTCATCCAGGCTATGTGGGGTTGTTCCTACCACATTATACAAACATAAGCTTTTATTTTGTTCCTAGTGAGGATTGTTGTTGAGTCAGCATGCTGCAGTGAGAACAACAGTAGATTTGAAATAAGTTGAGTTAGAATCCCGCCCCATATACCTACTAACAGTGGGATGTGTCCTTTCATAGATTTTCTCCTCTCTAAGATCTTAGGATCACAGACTGAGAGCCCAATGAATCTATAGAAACTATCTAGCCTAAAACTTTCATTTTCTAGTTTGAGACCCAAAGAGCTCACTTATTCAAGGTCACACTGGCCATAGATAAGATTTGAGTCCAAGTTCTTTGACCCTAAAGCTCAAAGAACTTTCCAAGCTTATTGACAATAACAGTCCATGCTTTGCAAAGTGATTTGTAAAGCACCTTGTCTAAGATCTAAGACTTTTGGGATGCCCTGTATATTTGCTCACTGTGGAATCAGGCTGTAGAAAGAGATCAAAGGAATTGACCCAAACAACTCACTTTGCATCTGCTACTGTTTGTGACTCGGTCTCCCCCACTGATACTTTTCTCAGGGGGCTATTGCCAAAAGGCAGACACTTTCTACTGAAGGAATGAGGTTTGCTCTTTAATAAATCAGCAAGAAATGTCCTAAGTGGTTTACACTGTCTGCCACTTCCTTCAGGAAGCCTGTCCTGATTTCCCCAGCAGCTAGTGTCCTCCATCTGGACATTTTCTTGTATGTATTTTGTATTCCATTTCATTTACATACCTTCTGCCCCCACCCCCCCAAGAGTCTGAATGGTTTAAATTCACCAGGAAAAAGACATTGTCATCACTAATCAGAATACCAAGGGAAGGGGGAAAAGGGAATGGAAGGAAATTAATTCCATCCTGAAAATTAGTCCAGGCCCAAATACATTGGAAGGAGCAGAAAAGAAATCAGGTCAGATACCACCTTTACTAAATATCCACTGCACTTTAAGCCCTAGGGATACAAAGAAAGGCAAAAGTCAGTCTCTGTCCTCAAGGAACTCACAGTCTGATGCAGGAGGACATTGTGTTATTATTTAATAATTTTTCAGTGTTATCCAACTCTTCTTGATCCCTTTTGGGGTTTTCTTGGCAGAGATACTGGAGTGGTTTGCCATTTACTTCTCCAACTCATTTGACAGATGAAAAAACTGAGGCAGACAAGGTTAAGTGACTTATCTTGGTGTCTAAGGTCAGATTTGAACTCAGGTCTTCATGATTTCAGGTCTAGTGATCTATCAGTTGCACTACCCAGCTGCCACAGGAACATAACATATAGATAGATAAATGGATAAATACAAGAAACATTGGGGAATATGATGGAGCCACAGTTAGAATTACACAAGACCTAGCAGCAGACATATTAAAAGAGCACAGGTCTTAGAACTCAATATATCGAAGAGCAAAAGAACCAGAGCTCCGGCCAAAATTATCATACCCTACAAAGTTAAGTATTATTTAAAATGAAAAGAAAAAAGGACATTTGATAAACTCTCAGGCTTTCAAGACTTCATTAACAAAAATCCTGAACTTAATAGAAGATTTGACATACAAGGACCAAGAGAAATGTAAGGTATATACCAAAGGCTGATTAAAAGGGATTCATAAAGACAGACTCATAAAAGTAGCTCATAAAAAGATTGGGGTAAACCTGACTATGATATTAATTTAAAAAGTATAACTATTCAGGAATAGCTAAAAAGAGTAATTATTTTATACAAAGGAGGTGCAAAAGGAAGAATTGATAAAGAGGAATTAGATAGAGGAGGAGTGCTGGTAGTTCTGGTAACCTACTTTCATGGGGAATGGGTTCAAGATGGAACAATAAATATATATTTAGAAGAATATAAAAATCTTCTGAATTCAGAGGAAATAAAACAGTAGGGGCATAGGGAGGGAGGAAAGGACAAGGAAGGGATCTTTAGAGGGGAGAGAGAGGGAATAGGTAAAAGGGAGGTATAGAAAAGTGTTTAGATTTATGGCAATGGGAGGATAGGGAAGGGATCCTTGGAGGGGGGTAGGCAAGTAATAGAAGGGCAAGGTAGTGGGTAGAAGCATAGAGGAGGCAGGAGGGATAGGAAACAAGAGGTATACACAAACATAAAAACCAACGATCAGATGTAGAATAGGTTTGGGAAAGTATATGTATGTATGTATGTATGTATCTATAACCATAGAGAAACAGATCTAAATTTTATTGTAGCTTTCTGGGGTGTTGGGGAAAGGGGAAAAAAGAACAAAGTTAAAAAGTGCACAGCAACTCACAAGGAAGCAAAGATGGACAATTTTTAACACAACAAGTTTTGTTTATCATACAGGCTTTCTTGAAATGAAAATATATTGTTATATAATTTGAATCCTCTCATGTTCTGCTATGCACAGGACATGTTTTTTTCTTTTTAACGTTGTATTTAAGTTCCAGTATTTAAGTTTATGATATGTTCTTGTTTCTTTTCTCTATTCTGTATTGGTGCTCTGGCATTTGAGTCTAAAATAAAATTTTTTTAAATGGAAAAAAGAAAAGAAAAAGGAAAAAGAAACAAAGACAAAAACCGGAAACATTGGGGGAGATGAAGGTAATCTTAGAATAGGAGTTCCTAATTTTTTGTGTGTCATGGACCCTTCTGACCATCTGGTGAAGTCAGTGAACTTAATAACACTGCATCATTAATAAGTGTAATAATAAATCAACTATATTGATGAAGCCATGTTGGCGCTGTCTAATTACCAAACTTCCCTTTCTACATGGTTACCAACCATTTCTTTAACAATTGCTTGCTAGAATTTTCTAGAATTTGTTCTAGAATCAAAGTCAGGCTCTGTTCTGTCTACTATGTAGATTTTGTTTTGTCCTCCTCTCTCCCATTCTCCACCATCTTCCATATATCACCATCACTGGTTTTAGCAATCACATCTGTTAGCTCTTTTAGGACCCAGGCCAGGCAATGTGAATGTATCAAGGGTAACCTGCCACTCTGTTCTCATCTCCTTATGTAATGTAAAGTGCTTTGTAAACTTTCAAGGGTTGTATAAATGTTAGATGTCATTAGACATTAGAATAGAATTTTAATGTAGTATGGGGAGGATAAGAATATTAAAAAATTGTAAGATAAATATAATAAGAAGTCCTTTCTAATTTGAGAGCCAAATTGTGCCCCACCCTGGAATAATTTAATAGTGAAATGCTAAACTGTATGTCCAATGCTGTCCTAAGAGTAATAATATATGGAGAATTGGATATCTTCACGTCTGACCAATCACTTCATCTTACCAACTACTGCTGATTTTTCCCCCTCTGCCCCTCCCCTATCCCTAATGTTTTATTAAATACAAAAAAGAGCTGAACCAGCAAAAAGAGAGAGAAGCTATTCTCCAGAGACCAAACCTGTCAAATTAAGAAAAATAGATTGTAGTTCATGTGACAAGCACCTTCTCCCTGGGGAAAAGCTTAGACTTTCACGTTGCTAGTGAGAACAGTCAATTGTCTTTGAGGGTTGCTGTCCTACAAAGGAATATGATGTGGGCAATCAAACCCCCACTTCCTCGAATCTCTAAGATGAGGCCAAAGGAATGTCTCATTTTAAAAAAATCAAATAAAAACGTCATACTGTACCACCCCAAACTCTCCAGTGGCCAGTGCTGTTCAACTTGAAACACATTGTATATCATTTTCATAATGATTGGTGCCCTTTGTAAATTTCAGCTGCTTTCTTCAGCGCAGCAAGCATCCTACAAGGCAGCTTATTCCGAGTTTAGATAAGAATTTGCCCCCAAATTAGTATTTACGGGAAATAAGCATACTAAAATATTTGGATGGAAGTGGGAATTACAGGTTTGTTTCCAATTAAAACTTCTAAGTTCAACCCTTGGAGAATTTCTGACAGGTCCAGAATTGAAATTAAATATGTCCTGGACCTCTTTGTACATTCATTTTCATCTGGCAGAAACCCAGCCTGAGCTTTAATTCTGGCTCAGCTTGGCTGAAACCTGGGCACCGTCCGCAAGCCCCTATGAATTTCAATTAGCCTATCCCCCACCTCCACCCCTTCTGCTTTGGTGCCTTCTCTTGGTTCATTGGAAAGTTTGCTGGTTAAACCTCTGCGTCCTCAGCTCTGCCTCAGAGAATCCCTAGATTTTTTTCAAAGCTAAGCTCCAGGGCCACTTCCTCCAGGAAGTCTGTCCTGATTTCCCCAGCTGCTGGTGCCCTTCTTCTGAACACAATCTTGCATATATTTTATATTCCATTTTTAATGTGCTTTCTGTATGCATATTCTACTTCCTTCCTCTCCCCCCCCAATATAATGTAAGCTTCCTGAGGGCTGGAAATGCCTCGTTTTTATTTCATCTCCATATCACCCAGTATAGTTCCAAGCCCTTGAGAAATACTTGTTGAATTGAGAACTGATTCTGGAGTCACAGGATCATCAGTCTGAAGTTTAGAAGCCATTAGTTCAACTTCCTCATTATACAGATAAGGAAACTGAGGCATAGAACAGAGTACTGATTTGCTCAGGGTCACACAGCTAATAAATACTGAAGGCAACATTCGAACCCAGGTCTTCCAGACTCAAAGTCCAGTCATCTACAAAGATCACACTATGCCTCTATAACCTAGAGGAAGTTCCCTAACCACCCCAGGTCTCCTTTTTCCTTCTCTTTAAAATAAGGGGCTTGTATTAGATGATGTGTGAGGTCCCTTCTGGTACTAAGTCCTATAGATCCTATCATTTTTTTATGAACTCCTGCTCACTTCTCTGGAGAACTGGAAAAGTAAATTTAATCTGTCTTTCTCCTTGGTTTAAATTTACCAGGAAAAGGATGAAATCATCATATATAGGGAGGGGAAAAAAAGGGGTGGTAGGAAATTGATTGCATCCTGAAAATTAGTGCAGACCCAAATACATTAGATGGAGAAGAAAAGAAATCAGGTCAGGTGTAGGTAAGAATGAATAGAAGCAGTCAGTTTATTCTTCCCATCTTCCCATCTCACCCTGTCCTAGTGTCCACAGACTTATATGACATGATAAATCAAGGGTTAATCAAATCCTATTTTCCCATTGAACATCATTTCCAGAGATGAAGTACCCTCTTAGAAGAATGATAGTCAAATGGTCCCATGTGAGCCTGTATAATGCAGAGAAAAGGGCTTGAGCATCAGAGGATATGGGTTCAAGTCTTACATCTGACCTTACTATCTTACTTGCTTATGACTTTACTGTATGATTTGGCATATCTCTTTGGGTCTCTTTGGCATATCTCTTTCCTTATCTGTAAAATGTGAATAATAATCATAGCACCTGCCATACTGGGTGAATGTGAAGGTCAGATGGTTTGGAAATCTTCAGGTTTAATATCAGCAATTTGTATTATTGTTTCCCCAAAAGTCCATATAGTGAACCTAGAATCTTAAATTTGGAAGGAGCTTCAGAAATCATCCAGGACAACCTCTAAGTAAGTCATAAATCCTACCAGGAACCAGTCCCTGCCCTCAAGGAGCTATCAGGAGAATCAGCATGGACGCATGTAAATCTAACAGACAGAATTGAGAAGAGAGGGCATTCCAGACCTAGGAGACAACCTACCCAAAAGCATGGAGATAGAGAATGGAATGTCCTGTGTGAGGAATGTCAAGAATGTCAATTTGGACCATTTACTTTGGAAGGAAAATAATGTATATAGATCTGGAAAGGCAGGTTGAATATAGAGTCATGTTGGGGAAAGAAGACTGAGTTCCCTCTGGTTTTAAAGAGACAAGCATTGGGTTCTATTTTTGATGTGTTAAGAACATCTGCTCTTCTTTGCTAACGATTACTTATGGGATGTTCAGGTAGATATGTCAGATAGACAAGTATTAGGCTATGTGTGGTGAGTGAGAGGGAGGAGTTGAGGATGGCATTTGGGTTTAAAATTTGGGTGAATGGGAGGATGCTGGTGCTCTTAATAGTAATGGGGAAGTTTGGAACAGGGGTGGATTTAGAGAAAAGTTAGTTCTATTTTGGACAGGTTGAGTTTGAGATATATATGGGATGGGATGGAATGTCTAGTTTGAAAGTCTAATAGGTGATGTAAAACTAGAGACCAGGAGGAGATGGATGTATAAATGTGGGGGTCATCTATGTGGAAATGGTAGCTAAGTCCATGGGAGCTCATAGAACCAACCAGTGCCACCTTCTACATGGTGTTTTGTTTTTTCCTTATATCCCCAACTACTAATCAGTTCCCCCTGAAATGGTTTTGTATCTATTTTGTATAAACTAACACACACACACACAATTTCTTTCAATAGATTGTAAACTTCTGGAGGTCAGAGACTGTTTCATTTTCATGTCTGTATCTCCTAACTCATAGTAGGCACTTAATAAATGCTTGTTGATTGACTGACAATTGAAAGGGGGAGGGGAATGTCATTCCACTTTGGGCCAGCTCTGGATCTCAGTTGTAATTAATTGAATTGACCAGACAGAAGTAGCTGAATTTGATATTGAATGTTCCAAAGGGGCCATCTGCCTCAGGGGGGCAAAGAAAAACTCAAATAAATCTGGTCTCTTCAAAGGAATATAAAACTTATCACTTTCCTTTAAATTTAGTTTCAAGATTGTGCTTTCCTGTGATTTGTCCATCTTTGAAACTCACCTGGAAATTGTGTGTGGGGAGGAGGGGAAGATGGGGAGGGGGTAGGAGCTCTATCACTCCCCATTGTGGTGAAGACCTGGGATTGACTCCTGTTGGCGTCCTCGGCATTGTTAAAGGAATGGATCCTGTCCTGGGGGGAAAATCTGCTGGAAGGAATCAAATTGTCTGATTCTGCCGGCAGCCAGAATAGTAATGAGCCTGTTACTATGGAAATAAGTTTGTTACTTTTACTGGTTCCTGACTGATTTCTGAGCTGCACTTCAACGTTTAAAAAGTTGCTTGTGCATATTCCTCCAAAGAAAGAAAGAGTGAAAAAAAAGTCTCAAAATAAAATCCTCAGAATGGGAAGGAGAGAAGCAGGGACTGTAACATTCATAACCTTTTGGTGGACTCACTTAGACTCTCAGTAGAAAGAGGAGGTTGGGTGAGTTGGCTAATAATAATAACAGTTATAAAAACTGACATTCTGTAATGCTTTAAGATTTGCAAAACATTTTATATTAACTCATTTAATTCCTACAAATACCTGTGAATGAATAAATGAAAAAGCATTCACTAAGTACTTACCTATGCTAATCATCTAATCAACAAGCATTAATTAAGTACCTACTGTGTTCCAGGCACTGTGCTGGGGCACAAATATGAAGAAATGAAACTGGGGACTTATGTACTCTAAATGTGAGAGTCCCTGGTCTCAGTGAGCTTACCTTCTAATAGGGAGAGACAATATATATAGGGGAGCGGTGTCTTGGTTTAGAAAGACAGAGGGAAAGTGAGACTGAGGAGCAGGGGAGCAGACTGACAATTCTCCAGGCATTGTTATCCTCATTTTAAATTTGAAGAAGCTTACGTACAGGTGGAATGACTTGACCAGAGTCTCACAGCTAATAAATGTCAGAGATTTGAACATATATCTCTCTTGACTCTACATTAAGCACTTTATTTATTATACGGTGCTGACTCTCAATAATAATATAAATCCTTGGAGCTTCAAAAGATCTCTAAGGTTTATATAGTTCTTTCCTCCCAATAATCCCAGGAAATCTTTAGTGCCATTAAATTTAATTTAATAATTATTTGTTAATTCTCTTTTGTGTCCCTGGCAAAGTGCTAAAAATTCATCTTCATTTTAAAGATGAGAAAACTGAGGTTTGGTTATTGAGGTCTCAGCACAGATACGTGAATAAGAGATTATGCAAAAAAAAAAAAAGATGAGTGATTTATTTAGGCAGTTCAAGGAAAATCCCAGTGTTGGAAGTCCATTTACAAATAAAAATAGCAACTCAATGATAAATCACAGAATTTCAGAACTGGAAGGGAACTCAATGGCCATCTGGCTTAATATTTATTCAAAAGAAATTCCCATTATAACCCCTCTAACAGGTAGTCATTTGGCCTGTTTGAAGGCCTCCCAAGAAGAGCAATCCATTATCTCCAAAAGCAGACCGTTCCTCTTTGGAGCAGCTTCTAATTGCTATTTAGCAGTTCCTGACATTTAGCAGAAATTTGCCTCTGAACCTTCCACTTACTGTTCCTGGCTTTGCCCTCTAGGGCTGGGCAGAACAATGCTAATCACTCCTCTACGTGATCTCCCTTAAGAGACCTGGAGACAACTGTCACATCCTTCAGAGTATTCTCTTCTCCAGGAGAATGTGATGCACGGCCTTTACTGTCCTTCACCCAACCTTCTCTGGGCACAATCCAACTTATAATATCCTTAAACTATCGTCCCCCAAACCCAAAATGGTACTCCAGATGTCCATGACTGTCACTATTGTATTCCTGGGAACAATGCCTTTCTCAAAGCAGTCCAAGATCATCTTAACCTTTTTGGTTTATATGACAATGATATGTGTGTGCATGTATGTATGCATATATATATACATACACACATATAATGAGTATTATATAATATATATGTATGTATTATCCATATATGTATATATTGATATATTAAATAATAGATCGTAATTATTATTATAGCTAAAAGTTATATAGTCCCTACTATGTGCCAGGCACTGTGCAAAACACTTTACAATTATCTCCCTGGATGCTCCCAGTGATCCTGTAGGAGATAAGTGCTATTATTATCCTCATTTTACAGTTGAGGAAATCGAGGCAAACAAAGGTTAAGTGACTTGCCCAAGGTCACACAGCTAGTTAAATATCTGAGGCTGAATTTGAACTCAGGTCTTCTTGACTCCAGACCCAGCCCTCTATGCATTGTGGCACCATCCTGGGTGTCTTTTTCCAAATATCCCACAATACCTTCCCCACCCGATAACTGCAATATCAATTTTAAAAAATCCAAATGTAAGAATGTATTCTGTTTACTTTCATCTTAGACATCAGGTCTAATGATCTAACCCTTCAAGAGATTTTTGGATTCTGACACTATCACCTTGAGGGTTAGCTGACCCTCTGAGGTTTGTGTCATTTGCAAATCAAATGAACGTGCCATCTGTCTCTTTATCCAAGTCAGTGAGAAACACATTGAAGAGCACAGGGCCAAATACAGATCCCAAGGGCACTTCACTGGTGACCTCCTGCCAGGCTGATATTCCTTCAGCTAAAACAGTCCAGTCACACAAGGAGCTTTGGATCCAACGAATGAATAGTAATTTCCTCTCTTCCACATTTCTCTGTCTTCCCCACAAAAGAAGTTCAAGGTTCTTTATCAGATGCTTTGCTCAGATCTAAACAAACTCTGTACATAGCAGACTCCTAGGTGTTTCGTGACCCTGGAATCATGACTACTTACTGTTGGTCCTTCCTTCTTGAAGAGGACCAAATAGCCACTAGCATTTATATGACATTTGAAAGGTTGCAGAGCACTTTGTTATGTGTTAACTCATCTGATCCTCACAACAACCCTAGGAGGTAATTGCTATTATTGTCCTTATTTTAAGGAACTGAGGCAAATGGAAGTTAAGTGAGTGGCCCAGGGTCACATAGCTAAGTATCTGAGGTAGGATTTGAACTCAGATTTTCCTGATTGCAAATCCAGTGGACCACAGGGGAAAAAAAAAGAAAAGGAAAGAATGGGGGAAAGGGAAAGGGAAAGGGAAAGGAAAGGAAAGGAAAGGAAAGGAAAGGAAAGGAAAGGAAAGGAAAGGAAAGGAAAGGAAAGGAAAGGAAAGGAAAGGAAAGGAAAAAAATAATGTTATTCTGTTCTGATCTGTTCTTGATGAAGTTCATCTACTCTTTTAGAATCCTCCCATTTCCCTTTGTATGTGTTCACTAGCAGTTTCTTTAATGATCCATTCAGTTTTCCCCCTTAGGAATCAAAGTCAAGTTCACCAGCCTCTAGTTTACAGTCTCTGTTCTCTTCCCTTTTTTTTAGAACTTCTAGGGATGGAAGGGACCGCAGAGACCATCTAGTACAACCCCCTCATTTTCAGATAAGGAAACTAAAGCTCAAGGAGGACCTGAGTTGTCCCAGGTCCCCAGGTGGTAAATAATAGAAATGAGACCTGAATCTGAATTCTTTGATTCCCAAACTGTTCCATGTTATTTTCTGTTGTAATGTCCCTGAGACATCAAAGGGAAGAAATCTTAGGTGCTGGAATGGAGTGTAGAACTGATCTAATTCCTAGTGAGTAATGATAAAAGTTCATGAGGGAAATAACAGCAACCCTAGAAAAATGTCCCTCGGGAGGCAGCAGAATAAATGTGGCATCGGATCAATTTCTCCACTTAAGGCAATTTCAATTACTCACTCATCATTTTGAGAGAAGAGAATCTGGAGGTCTAAGATTTCTTCTGCTTCGAGGCTTTGATATTTTCCTGCAGGACATGGATGTCCTAGAGATAAAGTTACCCTGGGGATCTTTGAGGAACTTCTCTTTGTGTTGATCTTTGTGCCCAGGTTGGGAGACTGGACTATGCACGCCATCCACGGAGTGTCAGAGGATCCTAGAGTCAGGGCAGAGATTTGCTCTAGAATGTCATGGCTGCTTTTAGCATTTCAGTGAAATGTAGGGACCACTTCTTAGCTACGTGCCTCTAAAAGCATAAGATAGAACATAAAAGTTTGCAGGTATATTGAAAGACAGTTATCAAAATATTAACAGATAAATTCCTGAAGCCCATGTAGAACCTACAGCTTAGTATTTGAAGGAAGCTCAGACACCAGCTCCTCTCATTTCTCTCATTTTCCAGATGAAAAAAGCTGACATCCTGAGAAATTAAGTAATTTGCCTGAGGTTATATGGGGAATAAATATCAGAGTTGGGATTTAAATGGAGACCCTCTAGCTCAAGTCAGTGGGTTTTTCCCCACAGTATTAAACTGCCTGGGGCAACTAAGTGGCACAATGGATAGAGTGCTGGTGCCTGGAGTCATGAAGACCTGAGTTCCAATCTGACCTCAGATACTAGCTGTGTGACCCTGGCCAAATCATTTAACTCTACTTACCTCCATTTTCTCATCTGTCACATGAACTGGAGAAGGAAATGTCAAACTATTCCAACATCTTTGCCAAAAAAAACCCAAATGGGGTCACCAAGAGTCAAACATGACTGAACCACAAGCACCATCCTACCTCCCTTATAGTAAAACCCAAAATTTAGTCAGACCTGAGACTGGCCAGCCATTTTGAGCATTAACCAACAAGTAAAATTTAATTTTGGACATTTGTACATACTTTTTCACTTAAGACCTTACCCTAAAAGAAATGTATTTTCTTTTCTTTTCTTTCATTTTCTACTTAGATATTAATCCGGGAAGTCAGATTGGTAAATTCTTGGCCTGGTGCCCTAACTCGCTCTTTTGTTCTGGCTGCTTTGCTTCCACTAGTGTGAGGCCCCAGGACATTGATAATGCACTAAGACCAAGTGGGATGGAGATTTTCATTTGATTTTGCTGGAGCCCATGCCAGCAAACAGTCATTTTTACGCCAATGGCCAGGCCTTGTGGGAGCCTTCCACCTGCCCTCTATTTATTTATTTATTTTTACAGATTTCTAATTTATTAGCAGCAGACAAAGCAAGATACAGGGTGGGGGAGGGAGGATACCTTCAACAACCAGATTTCAAGTGAAATCAACCCAAAACAGCGACTGATGGAGAAATTCAAAGAGCTTGAAGCTTCCCAAGATGTGGATCACAGGGTCTCTGAATTGGAAGGGACCTAGAGGGCACCTGGTCTAACCTAGCCCAGAAATGAGAATTCCTTCTACAAAATCCTCAAGTGTTCATCTGACCTATGATTAAAGGCCCCCAATGATGGGGAATTGACCCATTCCACTGACACAGGGCTCAAAGTTTTCTCTTCCATCCTGTCTAAATATTCCTCTCTATTACTTCCTTCCACTGATCTTAACTCTGCCCTCTGCAGCCAAGCAGCACCAGCCTGACTGCACTTGCACACGACAGCCCTCAGAATACTGCAAACAACCACCTGCGCCTTTCTCAGTCTTCTGTTATTTAGTATAAACATGCTGTCGTCTCAGTCTGGAGCTTCCCTCAGCACCAGGGACCCCTTGCCCTGGAAGATCCAACCATTTTGGGGCCTTTGCAATCGAAGCTATGCCTCTGTAAGACCCTGGGATGTCCCCAGGAGGGGCTTTTGGAGAGTTTCATAAACTGAACTTCACTCCTCTCCCAGCCCCGTTTCTACTGTCTGGACTTCAAAATTATGCTCTCATGCTGTGCCAAGTATCTTCCTCCTTTCTTCCTTCCTCCTTCCCTCCCTCCTTCCTTCCTTACTTCTTTCCTTCCTTCCTTCCATCTCTCCTCTGCCCCAACTCTCTTTTTTATGTTGTATTCCCTTGAGCATAAAGATTTTGGCGGGGGAGGGAGCTCATATTTGTGTCCCTGGAACTTAGCACACAGTAAACAATAAATGCTCATATTTCTTCTCTCCCCTCCCTCCTCATTTTTTCCTTCCCCTTCCTCTTCCATCCTCCCCTCCTCTTCCTTCTCCTTCTCTTCGTTACCCTCTTCTCCCATCTCCCTTTCTCTCCTCTCCCATCTCCCTTCCCCTTCTCTTCCTCTCCTCTACTTCCTAAACATCCCCAACTTCTTTAATTATTCTTCTTATCACATACTATATATTGACTGGGTTCCGTGCCTCTAATCCCTGGTACCTGTGATCCCCCCTCATCTCCCCAGACCCACCGTGACCAAATCATAGGAATTTAGAGCTGAAAAAAATGTTAGAGATAACCTGATAGAATCTCTTCATTTCTACAGATGAGGAAACTGAGGTCACTTAACAGAGATTTGCCCAAGGTCACACAGGTTAATAATAAATAAGCCTAAAGCTAATTGAATGCTTTTTCCATTCTGTACTCTGTATTTCGAACACTCAGAAGAGGACCAAATTCCCAATCCATATCATCTCTGTTCCTTAGCAACTAGGCTCCTGCCTAGTCTCCTATTCCCTTGATGTGCTTCCATTTACTGACATTTCTACCTGGCCCTCCAGTCTCAATGAGTCCTGCCCCTGGTTCTCAGTCTCTAGTTACACTAATAATGACAAGAGCTAGCATTTATATGGTGCTTTACGATTTGTAAAGAGCTGTCATAGTAGGGAGCTTTTATATAGCACTTTAAAGTTTACAAGCATTTTACAGATGGGATTTGATTCTGATAACAACTCTATGAGGTAGGTGCCATTAATATTCCCACTTTCATGGATGAGAGGAAACTGAGGCTGAGAGAGACTTAATGATTTGTCCAGGATATCACCTTCAGGGTACATCAAGGGCTGAAACTGAACCCTGCCCTCTTGCTTCTGAGGGCCTCCCAGTGGTAGACAAAACGCTTAACAATCAGCTCTCTGGGGATGTATGTATCTCTGAGGTACTTTAAAGTTTAATGTGCTTCTTTAATCACTTCCTTAGGTCTAGATAATCAGAAAAAACCACTCCCCACTTTGCCAGTTTTGAAGGCGTGAATGCTCACACTGAATATTTAACAATCAGTTCTTGTGGGCTGATTTGAGTGGTCTCCAGCACATCCCTGCCTGCGGCCAGTTGTCTTTACTGTACTGTATAGCTGGCAGATGGTTGGTTGGGTTGGGTTGGGTTATCGTTACCAGGTACCTTCACAGAATTATCATCCTTTCTCCCATGTAATAAAATCCCATGACGATAATGCCCTTTTCCCCAGAAGATGTAGTTCTGTCAGCCTCAACCACTGAGGACAAAAATCACATTTGTGAAAAACAAACCAATGTGGTTTCTGAGTGTCCTTTGGGTAATTCAGGCAACTGTGTTCACAGAGCCCATGAATTTCTTTCTCCAGGAGTTAAGAGTCTCCCTTCAGGCTAGGAAGAAGGCAATTGGGTATAAAATAAGGAGCTGATTAGAAGCAGTAGGACACATTGACACCATCAAGAAATGACAAGTAGCAGACAGGAAGGGGGTGGAAAAACTATGAAAACAGAAGAAGAGCTACAAATATACTACAGATATATGAGGGCCATGTTATGTAGGTGAAAGGAGACTGAACAACTCAGGGGGAAATCACTTTATTCCAGCCCAGGACAGTGACCGATATTCATAATAAGCAACCTGAGTCATAGGGAAAGTAAGTTATGGTTAGTCCTTTGTTTTAGAAATTAGGGGAGTATGAAATACATTTAGGAGAGTTTGTATTTAAGCATAAAAAGTGTTTTCTAGATTACTGAAAATACTGCTGTGTGGAACATTTCATTTCCCAATGATATCAGGTCAATGATCCTCATTATTCTCCTAACTAATTAGAAGAAGAGTTTTAAGGGTATGGGGAAGTACCTTATTCCATATTACACCCCTTTGTGCATTCTGACTTCTTACAGTTCTTGACACAAGACTCAGTTTCCTGACCCTGTGCTTTTGCAGAGTCTGTCCCCTATGCCTGAACTTCCCTCCCACCTCAACTGAGCCCCTTCGGCTCTCTGAGTTTCTTCAAGACACATCTCAAGTACTCTCTTCTAAATGAGGTCTTTCTTGACTGCCTGCCTACCCTCCCAGCTTCTAGTGTCCTCCCCACCTCATTTCTAGTTCATATATCCCTTCATGTTTTGCTGTCTTCCCCCAATAGAATGCAAGCTCTTTAAGAAGGAAATCTCTCTTTAAGGGATTGCTTCCCTTTTGTCTCCTATCCCTAGTGCCTAACTCAATGTCTGACACATAATAGATTCTAAACAAACGCTTGTCAATTCATTTATGAAAAGGAAAGAAAAAAAGAAATGGAGGACTAGCAAGAGACAGTGAAAATATGGAATTAGGGAATTTATGTTTTAAAACCCAAGATTTTGAAAAAATATTTTCCTTAAAAGTGCATATACTAATTCAATCCTTCTGGACCTACTTTAATGAATAGATAGATCTCATTTATAATTTGAGGAATACTTTTTAAAATTAGCCATTCATGTGCGAATGTTCTTTCAAAAGTATTTGTTTTCTCAAATAGTTTTCTTATTTACACTATTGCCTTTGTTAATCAGCAAGTCCATCAACTAACTGGGTACCTACTCTATGCCAAAGAATAAGAGGGAGACAGAAACCAAACAAAAACAATAGACTATAGTCTAGTTGTTTATTCTTGGATAGTAACAAACATTTACTAAACACCTGTTATTAGACGTTTCCTTGATCAAGAACATCATAGACCCACTTTTTATCCATATTAATTCGAAGATCATTGTGCATGTTCCTGGGGATGCAGAGCTGAAATCAAGACAATTCCTACTATTATTACATATTTAAAAGGAATAGAAAGTTGGACATGATAGATTTGCAATTTCATATGCAACCATCTCTTTTTTTATTATACTGTGTTATGGAAATGCTTATTTTATTCCATAAATTACAAATTAGATAAATAAAAAAAATTAAAATGACAGCTCCTACTCTCAGTGAGCTTAGCTTCTACTTCCTCCTTTGATAACTCAAATTTAAATTCTACTGAAGCTCAGATTGAATTATCAGAATTTTTGAATGAGTCAAGTCCAAATTAATGAGGTTTAGGCATAGTTTAAAGCTTCCTCAAGAACCCTTCCAAACCTCAGTCCATGAAAACTACATTCTTTCCTACAGTGAATTTTTATAGAAATTGCATTTATCTGAGTAAATGAATATCGATTAGAGGTTAGTCTGCACTGTCACCCTTGACACATCATGAATTCTTTGACTGCTACAATTGGACTTACTCTTAAATATATGCTCCATTCTGGCAGCAGAGGGCCAGGAAAAAAATAATTTTCTGGGTCCTCCTTAGTTCATCATATGCTATTGGTCAACCCGCTAAATCAACCTAATATTTTTTTAAAGGTGATTTCGAAGGCATGGAGCATCTGCCTTCCATCCATCTTTCACAGCACTGCCAGATTAATGTCCCTTTGTGCTTTCATACTGCCTCTTCTCAAAAGCCTTGTCTTCCTGTTGACCACATCCTAGAGGAGCTGTCCAGCATGGTAGAAAGCAGCTTGGGCAGCAGACAGACTACAGGACATGGAATCAGAAAGATCTGTGTTTGAATCCTGTCTAAGATGCTTGCGAATTACTTGACTTCCCTAGACTCCATCCCTATAATGAAGACAGTGAACTTAATAAGCTCTCAGATTCCTTCCTCCAACTTTGCATAGTGTTTCGTACCTCCCTTAGATGCTCATTCTCTTCCCTCTTTGCTCTCTTAGAAAGATCCATGATTTCATTAATATTCATGATTACTTACTGTCTCCATTGATCTTTGCTTCACTTCATGAACTATTTGGTTGAAAAATTCATCACCTGCTTGTTAATCTTTCAATAATGAACCCCTCCACATTCATCCAGGCCACAATTCAGATGGTAGAAACAAAGCTATGGCTAGGATGATACTTAAATCCTGGCAGAATCTGCCAGGCCTTACACTTGACTGGCAAAGGCCTTAAGAACCCAGGGTTCACTACTATCCTTGGGAAAATACCAGTGGAGGATATGAACTCATATTGTCATAGTTATTGGTGGCAGAGTGAATAGAGCACCAGACCGGGCATCCGGAAGACTCATCTTCCTGAGTTCAAATCTGGCCTCAGATACTCCCTAGCTGTGTGACCCTGAGCAAGTCGCTGAACCCTGTTTGCCTTAGTTTCCTCATCTGTAAAATGAACTGGAGAAGGAATGGCAAACCACTCCAGTATCTCTGCCAAAAAAACCCCAAATGTTGTCACGAAGAGTCAGTCATGACTGAAAATGACCAAACAACAATCATCTGGGGACAGAGCTAGAGACTAGACCTGTGACTCTATTGATATAGGGAACTTCCAATGAGGAAACTCTCTCAACTTATGTGGGTTGGCACTTTCTCTGCAGCTAATGAGAGCTGAGGTGACTTGCCCAAGGTCACACTGCCAGGATATATCAGAGGCATGCTTGAACCCATTTCCCTAGTTCTGACACCATCTCTCTTCATAATGTCATACTGACTCTCAGTACAAAGCCGTTTTCTTGGGGTTGAGAAGGCATCAACTGGGGAGGAGGAGGAGTTGTAGGAGGTAAAAAAAAAATGCCTTGTTTAACCAGTGACTCAGAGAGGATATTTGAAGACAGAAAAGGGGCCTTGTCAAGAATCACCTAGCTAGGAAGTCCTAAGGCAGGAATTGAACCCAGGCCTGCTCACTCTAAATCCAGTGGTTTCTACAATTCAACAGACTGCCTCTCATTTTCTTCAGTATCACACAAGTCTAAGATGAACACGCTGTAGTTGTACAGAATCATAGATTTAGAATTGAAAGGTCGTAAGTTTAGAGGTCATCTACTCTAACCTCCTTCCCCATTTTACAAGGGAGGAAAGGGAGCCCCAGGGAGGGAAGCATCATGCTGAAGGTCACACTAGGGATAAGTAGAAAAGTGAGAAACTAAATCAAGATCTTGAAGACTCTGTATGTCATTGCACCATGGAGTCAAGGTCTCAGCATAGCACAACTGGAATAGGTCAGGAAACTTTTACTAGTTGAGAATATTCCCAAGTTTCCTGTTTCCTCCTCTCTAAGCCTCCTTCAACTGGAATCTGAAAGAGCTCAGATTTTATTTATGTTGTGTTTGTCTTTTCTAATTATTGTCTTTTTCCCAAACACCTTGGTGGAGGGATGCTGCCTTCCTTGGACCCGTCTTTGGCGGAAGTAGTAAATTAAACAATTTATTTTACATTAAAATTAATGAAGTCATGTTGAGTTGTTGCCTGGGGTTCTCAGCACCTCCTTATACTCTGCTGCTTAGCCTGATTAAGAAAGGGGAGGGAGGGAACTCATCAGCAGGAAGAGAGAAAGAAAGAAGGCACTCTAGTGTCTGGACAGGAGTCCATGGAGTCCATGAGAGCCTTTCCAGAGGATTACTTAGAAGGACTGGCCATAGGTTCCCTCCACCATACTGGATACTACGTAGCACTCTCTGGCAATAATTTCAAACCAGGGCCTGGAGACTGAGTCAATACTGTCCCATTGACTATGATAGAGTCCTGCCAAGGCATAAGAAATTTTCTCTGAATTTGGAAGTCTGTGTGGCCCTGAAGATGTCACTTCACCACTCTGAGTCTCAGTTTCCTCTCTGTAAAATTAAGCAATCCGAATAGATGACCTTGAAGATCCCTTCAAACTCTGGACATCATAGATGCCCTCTAGTTTAACCTCCTCATTTCACAAAGGAGGAGAATGAAATAAATTGACTTATCCAAGGTCATACAATTAGCAAGTGACAGAAATGTCTTTTGAATTCTGGTCTTCTGACTTCAAATTGAGCTTTTTCTTCACTATACTGACCCATCTTCTATACAAATATGGGATTTAGTTTTTAGTTGAGGAAATTGAGGCCCCAGGGGTGTTGTTATTTGATTAGTCAAACAGAGTCAGGACTATGAACCCCAGTGGAGGGAGTGGTCTCTTGGCCCCCAGTTTTAGTGTCTTCCAGAAATAAAGCACAGCCCCAAATCTATTTTGTACTTTGTAGGCAGATTGTTTTTCAGCACGTGAATCCTATGAAATAACCCCCATCACATGCACACATGTGCATGCACACACACACATGCAGAAACACACCTGTGTTTTCTACTGCCTGACAAACAACAACAGAGGTAATTGGTTTTTAAAAATGTTTATTTATTTATTTTTAGTTTTCAACATTCATTTCCATAAAATTTTGAGTTCCAAATTTTCTCCCCATCTTTCCCCTCCCCCCACCCCATAACACCTTGCATTCTGATTACCCCTTCCCTCAATAAGCCATCCCTTCTATCACATGCCTCCCTTCCCTTATCCTTGTCTTCTCTCTTTCCTTGTAGGGCAAAAGAGATTTCTATACCCCATTACTTGCATTTCTTATTTCCCATTTGAATGCAAAAACAATTCTCAACATGCATTCCTAATACTTTGAATTCCAACTTCTCTCCCTTCCTCCTTCCCCACCCATCCCCATTGAGAAGGCAAGCAATTCAATATAGGCTATATATGTGTAGTTTTGCAAAAGACTTCCATAATAGTCATTTTGCGTAAGAGTAACTATATTTCCCTCTATCCTATTCTGCCCCCCCCATTTATTCTATTCTCTCTTTTGACCTTGTCCCTCCCCAAAAGTATTTGCTTCTAATTAGTCCCTTCTCCCTTTTGCCCTCCCTTCTATCATTTCCCTCATCCCACTTGTCCCCTTTTCCCCTACTTTCCTGTACTGCAAGATAGATTTTCATGCCAAACTTAGTGTGCATGTTATTCCCTCCTTAAGCCAAATGTGAAGAGAGTAAGCCTCACTTTTTCCCCTCTCACCTCCTCCCTTTTCTCTTCCATTGAAAAAACTTTTTCTTGCCTCTTTTATGAGAGATAATTTGCCCCATTTCATCTCTCCCTTTCTCCTCCCAATATATTCCTCTCTTACCCCTTTATTTTATTTTTTTAGATATCATCCCTTCCTATTCAACTCACCCTGTTCACTCTGTCTATATGTGTATAATCCCTCCAACTACCCAAATACTGAGAAAAGTCTCGAGTTACAAATATTATCTTTCCATGAAGGAATGTAAAGAGTTCAACTTTAGAAAGTCCTTTATTATTTCTCTTTCCTGTTTACCTTTTTATGCTTCTCTTGATTCTTGTGTTTGAAAGTCAAATTTTCTATTCAGTTCTGGTCTTTTCATCAAGAATGCTTGAAAATCCTGTATATCATTGAATGATCATTTTTCCCCCTGAAATATTATACTCAGTTTTGCTGGGTAGTTGATTCTTGGTTTTAATTCTAGTTCCTTTGACTTCTGAAATATCACATTCCAAGCCCTTTGATCCCTTAATGTAGAAGCTGCCAGATTCTCTGTTATCCTGATTGTATTTCCACAATACTCAAATTGTTTCTTTCTAACTGCTTGTAATATTTTCTCCTTGATCTGGGAACTCTGGAATTTGGCTACAATGTTCTTAGGAGTTTCTCTTTTTGGGTCTCTTTCAGGAAGTGATCGGTGGATTCTTTCAATATTTATTTTGCCCTCTGGTTCTAGAATATCAGGGCAGTTTACCTTGATAATTTCATGAAAGATGATGTCTAGGCTCTTTTTTTGATCATGGATTTCAGGTAGTCCCATAATTTTTAAGTTGTCTCTCCTGGATCTATTTTCCAGGTCACTTGTTTTTCCAATAAGATATTTCACATTATCTTCCATTTTTTTTCATTCTTTTGGTTTTGTTTTGTAATTTCTTGATTTCTCATAAAGCCATTGACTTCCTTCTTCTCCATTCCAATTTTTAAAGAACTATTTTCTTCAATGAGCTTTTGAACCTCCTTTTCCATTTGGCTAATTCTGCTTTTTAAAGCATT
The DNA here is from genome assembly GCF_028372415.1 of Notamacropus eugenii. NCBI lineage: Eukaryota > Metazoa > Chordata > Mammalia > Diprotodontia > Macropodidae > Notamacropus > Notamacropus eugenii. The sequence goes on from NC_092873.1 coordinate 44,339,298, forward strand.
CTTCTCCTGATTGGCTTTTTGGATCTCTTTTGCCAATTGAGTCAGTCTGTTTTTAAAGATGTTATTTTCTTCAGCATTTTTGGGGTCTCCTTTAGCAAACTGTTGACTTGGTTTTCATGATTTTCTTGCATCACTCTCATTTCTCTTCCCAATTTTTCCTCCACCTCTCTTACTTGATTTTCAAAATCTTATTTGAGCTCTTCCATGGCCTGAGACCATTGCATATTTGTTTTGGAGACCTCTAATGGTAACCATTGTTCTTCCTCATCTGAAAGGATGGAAGAAAATACCCCTTCACCACGAAAGTGACCTTCTATACTCTTATTTTTTTCCCTTTCTTGGGCATTTTCCCAGCCAGTTGCTTGACTTTTGAGTCATTTGTCGAGAGGGGAGAATACTCTGGGAATCTGTAAGTTCTCAGTTCCCCCAAGATGGCTCAATCAAGGGAGAGCAGTTTACTCCTCTCCTGACCTGTGCTGTGGTCTGGGAGCTACCAAGGCTTTTCTGCCTAAGATCTGGAAGTAGAATTTCCTTTCCAGATCCTCCACCAGCTCCACCATGCCAGTCAGCACTCTTCCTCACCCCTAGACTGCCACTTAGGACTGAGATCCAGATCAGCTACTCAATTCCCCCAAGGGCTTTAAGCTGAGGGCTCCAAAAATGGACCCTGCTCCTGCTGCTGCTGCCACTGGGGGCCAGGTATAGGGGAGGACCTTGCTCCCTTCTCACCCAGGAGAAAAAGCTTTTTCACTGACCTTTGAAGTGCCTTTGATGTTTGTGGGTAGAGGGATCTGAGAACCACCGCTGCTGCTGAGGATTCCACCCCAGAGGCCTTTTGCAGTCCTGTCCATGCTGTGCCATGTGGCCAAGGCTGGGCTGGGCTCTGTGGGCTGTGCTCTGCTCCCATGCGATAGACATTTCCTGTTGACCTTCCAGGTTACCTTGGGCTGGAAATCTCTTTCACACTGTCATTTTGTGGCTTCTGCTACTCTAGAATTTGTTTAGAGTGGTTTTTTACAGGCATTTTATGGACTGTGTGGAAAGAAGTAGAGTATGTGTGTCTTTCTACTCTGCCATCTTGGCTCTACCCAGAGGTAATTGTTTATCAGTGCTCCAAGCCTGACCCACTGGAATTCAAAGCAACCTTAAATAAATAGATTCTAAACACTCAGAATTGTTAGAAGCCTGTAGCATCACCAGCCTATCGTATATTCATTAGTAAATAACATGACTGTGGTCTATTCAGTGACAGTGAACAAATGCAGTGGCAGAGTATCTATTAGGCATCTCCTGTAAACACCAAATAGATTTTCCCTATTAAGCACTGCCTGCAGGCACAGGCCTGCTGTTTGGTGCATATATTGCTGCCACTGGGAGCAGGTATTTCAGTTTTAGTGCATTTCTCCTGCGCCTTTCTCCAATGGGGTGGATCTGTTTCACTCCCTACCTAGCTTACTTCCTTTCAGAATCTTTCTACGTTCCATGCTTCATTCAGGCATCACCTCTTCTGAAAAGCCCTCCCTTATTTCACCATTCACATGAGAGACTGGTCCTTTCTCTCTCCTCACATTGCCATGCCTTATCTATAAGGACATGTGTTTTACTCTGCCTAGTACATGTGAACTCCTTGAGAAAAAGAGCTATCTTGGTTTTCTCCCCTGCACCTAACACAGAGCCTGACATAATTAGTCAATCAACATGCATTGATTTGGTGCCTCCAATATTACTGCTACAAAACATACTGGATTGATTGTGGGAGCTCCCAGTGAGCAAACTCCCTCCACAAATCAAATAATCAACAAACATTTATTAAGTTCTTACTATGTGCCAAGCACCATCCTAAGTACTGGGGACATAAAGAAAGACAAAAATCATTATCCCTGTCTTCAAGGAGTTCACATTCTGATGGAGGAATCAACATGAACAGAACTGAATCCCTCCATGTGCTAAATATATATGGATTAGATGGAAAGTACATTTTGAGGGGAAGCCTCTAGCCTTCTAGAGGATCAGGAAAGGGACCCCAAAAAGTTGCTTTTGACTTGTCCAAGATCACATACATAGTATCAGAGGAAGGGTCTGAACCCACATCTTTCTGATGTCCAGTCCAGTATCCTATTCCTGATACCATCCTGCCTCTGCCACAGCAAAGATAAGATAGAGTAGGGACTGGATCTGTGATTTCATTGGTACAGAGCACCCAGAGTGAGGAAACTCCCCCTATCAGGGCAGCTTATTGTCTCAGAGAGTTGCTGGAGCCTTGAGAGGTTAAATGATTTATTTGCTCATGATCACATAGCTTTTATATGTTTGATGTAGGACTTGAATCTGGATCTTCCTGACTTTGAGGTCAACTCTCCATCAATTACACTTTACCACCTCCTCAAGGAATTTGAAAAAAAATCATTTTGTATTTATTGATGCCTTTTGTGACTTTTATGTGATTTTTTATGTGACTTTATGTGACTTTTAACTTCACAATCCTTATCATAACATCCTTATTGCAGCTGGCAGTATCGGCAATATTCCACACTCCTAGTTCTCCACCTCTACAACTAGGGAAATGAAGTACATTTTCTCAAATCTTCTTTAGGACCAAGTTTGGTCATTATAATTGCGTTGACCATTATAACCACATAATGTTCTTTTTGTGGTTGGTTTTATATACAGTGTTATAATCATTGTATCTATTGTTTTTCTGGTTCTGCTTATTTTGCTTTTCATCAGTTCCTACAAGTCTTCTCTATATTCATTATCTTTCAGAGCACAGTACAATTCTATTACATTCACATACTAAAATTTGGTTGGCTGCCCCCTCCTTCCATCAATGGATATCTGCACTGTTTCTATTTCTTGACTGTTACACAAAGGACTTCTTTGAATATTTTGGTTTATATGAAAGATTTCAAAATCAAGATATTTAATCATTGCCCCCTCTACTCAGAGAAAGAGTGAACCATTACTATGATGATTTCTCCAGATCATAGATTTATGGAAGGAAGGAACCTTGGAGGTCATTTAGCCCAACTCCTTTTGCAGATAAGAAAACTGAGGCTCAGAGAAATTAAGTGATTGATGAGGGTTGCACCACTAGTATATGTCAGAGCAAGGATTTGAACTCTTCTTCCTGTCTCCGATATCCACTATGCATTGTTGCCTCACTTTAAAGGAGCTCATCTTAGGCTGGTGTTTTCCATTCATCATATGAAATTATTGGTCTTCACAATGGTAGAAGGATGAGTTCTTGTAAAGTAGAGAGGAGAAGCTGAGCAATTTTCCATGTCCCCTTTACCTGGCTCTTCAGAGAGTAGCTTTGTAAGATTTCAGAGAAGTGTCTCTTATTTGCATGTCAGGAACATTCAAATCTAAGTCCACACTGACTCCAAAATCAGACAGAAATCATTTTTTGGGTTATCTGCTTTGTGCCTTCCTTCTCTCATTGACATAGAGAATTAAGGGGGATCTATATTTAGGTCTTTGTTCTATGGAGGCTGTACTGGTTTACATAGCAACCCAGAGTTTCCTCGAATATCTCTGGTGCCTTGGATGTTCCTGATAAGCTCTCTGCCACTGAATGAACTCATCAGAGCCATTGAGAGGGACAGTAAAAGGAAATAGAAATGAGGCCTTCAAAATGGATCTTCTGAAGGGGGTCATTTCTTCCTGGAAAACAGGGACATGAGTGGCACACTAAATATTCACCACATAAGGCTTGATAAGTTCAAACAGCTAAATATTTTGCCCCCAAGCACTTTCCAATGAATGAGTGATAAAGCATAGATTACATCGGAAGTAACATGGAGGCCTGGTTTGGGGCTTGATTAGTTGTTTAGTTGTTGTCCTTCATTCTTGAAAAGGACCAAAATGATATGGGTAAAATAAGGTGAAAGCTCAGCTTACAGAGCCTAGGGTTCCAGGGTCAGATGCCCAACCTGGGGGTATGAGCAGAGGATGACTGGGGAGCAGGTAGTGTGGGTTAGAAAAGGGCTAGAGGTGAATTCATTAGAGACACTTTGGATTCTAGAGCCTATGACAGCTCCCAAGGACTTGTAATGCCAAGTGAGTTGGCCTCCCTAGCTGGAGGAACTCTTCAAATTCCCAATCTGTGACTCTTAGCTTAAGGTGCTGATGGTGAGCCATGGGATAGAGACCTGGATGGACTGACTAGCTTTGGGGCTGTTTCCTCAGCAATGACTCTTTCTTCCTCTATCATTGCTTAAGTGACATGGCAAAGGACAGTGGGGAATCTCTAAGCTCCCTTGTGGCCCTCCTCCTCTCATCTTAGGGTCTCATGCATACTGAAAGACACAAAGAGGAAATTGGGTAGATCGGGGCAAAAAACTGGATGGTTTAGTGCAGCTCATCCATACTCCTGGGAAGAAAATGCACAACATATTCTCTGCACATGGAGGGTCAGAAACATCATCCTTTCTTCGTTAAATTTTTATTGATAAAGTTTGTTTTTATATCACCTTTATTTATGAATACATTTCTCTCATGATAGACAGATAGACAGACAGATAGATAGATAGAAAGACAAGCAAGGCACTCTCTGCCTTCAAGGAGTCTAACCTTTTAATTGGTGAATACAACACATAAAGGAGGAGTGGAGAGAAAGGATACCTACATGGATGGCACATGAAGACAAGGAAGAGAGTCCAGTACAGAGGATAATGAAACATGGTTGGGGTCCCTCCTGAAATAAAGGTCCAAGTTCATTTCTATCCCCCTCTGCTCCATTTAATTCCATACATTCTTAATTTACAGATGTCATCCTTTATGCTTTCCTCCCTTTGCCCCACCATCCTTCCACCCAAGTGTTGCATGCCCTGGCTGTCATTGCAGCTTATCTAATATGAATCGTTTTTTCACGATCTTAAAGACTTTAATTAGATAATTTGATACGTTCCTTTAGAACTCCGGAGTCTGATTCATCAAAGCGATAACAAGCAGATATTTTGGGAATTTGTTCCAGTTTTAATGACTAAATTGCATTCCTGTTTGTTATTTATCTTCTTGTGGGCATTCTAATAATCAGCTCTGTATTCTTTCCACCCATGGGAAGTTGATTCACTCAGGAGCCAGTGGGTCCAATTGCCCCTTACTGAATTGGATATTCCCCTAGACCTTTGGAGACTTGATTTCTTAGAAAGAGGAGAATTGGTGAAACTGGGACTGGACTGGCCAGACCCTCCTGGAAAGATTTTCTAAAAGAAAAGTAAGGAGTGGTAGCAACTTGGTATAGTGGATAGAAGATGGGACTTGGAGTCAAGAAGAGCTGGGTTCTAATCCTGGTTCTGATTCTTACAATCTGTGTGACAATGGGTAAACCACCTAACTACTCTGATCCTCAGTTTTTCCTCTGTAAAATAAAGTGGTTAGATTGTCAGGGATTCTGAACTTTTTTGTGTCATGGACCCTTTGAGCAGAGACCCTTCTCAGACTAGTAGTTTTAACTGCCTAAGAGAATATTAATAGGGTTACAAAGGAAACCAATTACAGTGAATTGAAATGCAGCTGTCAAAATATGCTGAAGTGTTTAGAGACCTGAAAATTAGAATCCTTGCACTATGTGGTTTTGCAAGGTCCAATCAGTAAGTATTTATTAAGTCCTCATTGTGTGCTAGGTACTTGACAAGATTCTGAGAAGTACAAAGAAAAAGCAAAAGTAATCTCTACCTTCAGGCAGCTTATATTCTATTCTAATTAGAATATTCTAATTATATTCCAATATTCTAACGTGGACATAAATAGTTATATGCAAAACTAACAAGATGATTTGGAGAGGAAGGTACCAGTAGCTAGTGGAAAATCACTTATTTAGAAGGTGGTGCTTGAGCTGAGCCTAGAAGATTCTGAGAGACAGATATGAGGAAGGCATTCCAGGCACGGGGAATAGCCAGGATAATGGCACCGAGATAAGAGATGGAATGTTCCAAATGAGGAATGTCAAGAAGACAATTTGGACTGGATTTAAAGGTAAATAAATGAAACAGGAGTGTGCACTCCTGTCATCCTGTGACTGGAGGGGATACAGGGATAAGAACTCATCCTGGGATCTCTTGGTGAGTCCTAGAACACAGGGCTTCACTGTCCAAAATGATACTCAGGGAACCCAACACTGCCCCCATTGAAATAGATGCTACTCCCTCCCTTCCACAGCAGGTTGGAGGAACAACAGGTCAGCAAGTGGATAGTTTGGATCACTATGACATACCCCATGTTGTCCCCTAACTTCCCCATCTTGAATGGAATATCAAGATACTCCTCAAAAGAGTTCAAGTTGCCGAACATTGCGTCATTTGCTCCAGGGCACCAATGCTCTTTCTCCAGCACAAAGTTCATTCATAAGAAGCCCAGGACCTGGCTTTACTGGTAGAACCATCAGTGGAATTCAGTCACTAGTGACTGTCACCCCTTCTCCTTTTTTTGCGCTCTCTTATCCTTCATTTGGATTTCCTCCTTCTCATCAAAGCTGGAGGAAGGAATCAGGAAGAGTTGAGCTTAATGATAAAAGACTGAAGAGTGAGTCCAAGAGCAACACACTTCTGGGCTCAGCCAGAACCCACCAGGCTGTGTTTGTCTCATCTGGAGGACAGTTCCTTCTCTGGCTGCCATTGCCTCCAGATGGGGCTACCCTGTTGATGATGAAAGATACCGACACAGGGTTGTGCAGGGTGCTGTTCTTTACCCTGAGGTGGCATGCTCATGTGTGCAATAGGGTGTAAAGTGATCCCTCAGATTATAGCCAGCCCATTGGGTTCAGCTTGTCATTTAGTCAATCAATTCAAGCATTAATAAGGACCTACAATGTACTGAGTGCTATGCCAAATGTTGTGGAAATAGAGACAAAAAGAAAACTGCCACAATTTCCACAAGCCTTGTTGTTTTTTCATCCTTTGCTTTCAAAGATGACCAATGACATCACTTCATGCAACATCTTGATAAACTGGATAAAAGTAAGGTATAATTGTGCAAAGTCGTCAGCCTCACCCTCTTCCAGAATCATCACAGTCCACTGGCAGGACAGAAGTCAGGATGACTGGTGATGGCCTAGGATGCAGAAGATGACGTTGGTGTCTTCTATGTCTAACCAAGTTCCAAGTGCTCCACAACACCTGTTTAAGTCACCTTCATGGTCGTTGCAACAAATTGTTCCCATTCAAACATTCTACTGGGGGAAGTCTTCACATGCCTGGGGTAGACATCCCCCAACTCACTGATGAGTTGGAGTCCTATTGGTTACCTTCTACCTGGTTTGGCCCATCTACTAAGATGGTTTACTGGGGTGTGGCCACTGCACATGCTACAGCTTCCTGGAGTCACAGGTAAGAGTTGGGTGAAAGGTGGATACCATAGGTGGATGAGCAGCCCTGAGGGCTCATAAGTCCTCACACCAGAGGTGCTATCTAAGAAATCTCACAGAAATCTTAGGAGATGCCTTTACCTTTTGCCCTCCTACTTTTACTGAAATCAGGAAAGCAGGGTAATTGATCTGGGAATAGGAGGTAAGCAACTGCTGCCAGTAACTGTTAAATTCACTGACCTCAATTTCTCTCTGAGGTTGCCTGTAGCTTGGTTAATCAGGGCCAGCATAGGTTATTGAGTTGGTTGGCATTCCAAGACTATTCTTCATATCATAATGCTGATTATGCCAGGAAGAGAGAGAGTTGGAGAGCCAGAATGAGAGTCCTGTGTTGCCTCTATATGACTGAGCAGAACCACATCGATGAATCTTTTTACCTGAGATATTTGTTTTCCAGTGTGTTTTCCAGTGTGGTCTGTGTCCTTTGGGAGATCAGCACAAAATGGACCAGAATGAAAATTCCTGAAGGTGCATCAAAGAACTAGGCAGTGATGACCTCTATGTCACAGGATCAATGACATCTGTTTCCTTGACAACCTCTTTTTCTGTCCTCTCTTTGGCAGGCCTGTGCCAAAGGACATAGGACTTTTTGCAGCAGGAACTCAGTGCACCCTGACCCTAACAACTTTTCCGTTACTCCTCAGTGAGGCCAATAATCTTCAGATATTTTAAAATTGTTCCTCAGATAATCTGTGAGAATTGGACTATAAGGAAAACTGATGCTTTTGAATTGTGGTTCTGGAGGACTTTTGAGAGTCCCTTGGACAGCAAGGAGATCAAATCAGTCAATGATTAAAGAAATTGATTCAGGCTATTCACTAGAAGGTGAACCTGAAGCTTAAATACTTTGGGCACATAATGAAAAGAAAGGCATCATTGGAAAAGGCCTTGATGTTGGGGAAGATTAAAGGCAAAAGGAAAAGGGGTTGGCAGAGGATGAGACGGATAAAGTGTCATGGAAGCAATGAACATGAACTTGGACAGACTTGGAAAGATAATGGAGATAGAAGGGCCTGGCATGCTGTGGTCCATGAGGTCACAAAGAGTCAGACATGACCGAATGACTGCATGACAACAACAAAATCTTCAAAGGTGTCTCAGTTCCCATAACCCTTAGATGTGCCTAAATTGGTACTTTGGTGCCACTGAGATTTCATTAGTGAGATTTTTTTTTCTACCATCTCCCCTCCATCAGTCAGTCTCATCCTATGTAATTCTTGTGTTTCGCAGTAAATCCCCCAGAGCTCCTCAGAGCATTGGAACATTTCCTCTGGCTCTTTAAATATCTCAGCGGTACCAGTGTATCACTATCCATCTGTCATCTCTTATTCTTACCTAATGATTAGCCCATCTCCTTTGCCAGACATTCCATACCCCGGATAATCTTTTGCCTCATGTCTTGCATCAAACCATTTCTAAATTGTTCCTCCAATGATCCTCAGATGTTCTTTGGCTACTCCTGTTTTTCGGTTATTACTCACATGTGCCTCAGTTTCCCCTTACAAAAGAATAGTAAAGATGAATGAAGCCTGCAATTTTCAGCAGTCCTTCCCTCATCCTTTCCCATTCCTTCCTTCCCATAATTATAATGGTGTTTCTGCACTAGGATTAAGTAGCAACAGGCAGCCAGTGATGGAGCAGAAGCCCCTCCCTCAACAGAGTGCCTCCAGCAGCTTCTGATCATGTCTGAAATGGGGGCAAGAGCACAGAAGTTGCTGCTGTAAGCAGAGGGACCATGCAAGCTAATGACCTTTCCTTTACTTTTCTCAGCAGCCCCAGCTCCAGCTAGTCTGAAGACATAGAGAATCTATATCTAGAACTCAAATGGACCTGAGGCCATTTAGAAGCCCCTCTTTTACTGAGAAGGAAACTGAGGCACACAGAAGTTAAGTGAACAATCCAAGGTCACCCAGGCACTAAGCACCAGAATTGAACCTCCAATTCCAGAGCCAGGGTCTTTCCACCGATCAGGCATACCAGAAAGGCTGCTTTCCAATAATGAGATGAGCCCTGAACTTGGAGGAAAAAAATGAAATTCTGAAGGCACAAAGAGAAACAGTTCAATTAAGAGGGAAAAAAGCAGTTGTCTGGAGAAATTAATATGGATAGATGCAAAAGAACACACCAAGCAATTTAGTTGTTTTTTTCAAGCTATGTAGAGAAGAAGGAAATTAGGTCAGGTAAAACAGACAAATACTGAAGTATGGTGCAGTATTGGAAGAATAGGGTTTGGAGGCTAAAGCTCTGACTGAATAACGGGATACCCCAAAGGTTGATTTGGGGGAAAGGGGGAAGACAACTGTAACCCAGGCTCTGGACCTGGAGAACTTGCGTAAGACTCTCCTCATTGGGAGAAAGAATAATGACTCCGCGTTGCCTGTTTGTGTGGGGGGCAGAGTTGGTGCAAAAGCTATGGAGACCAGACAGATTCTTCTGCATTCTTGATCAAGATGGATTCCAGACTGTTCAAGGAGAAAACCATGGAGAGGGAAAGGGGGGGGGAAGGGAGGGAGAAAGAGAGAGAGAGAGAGAGAGAGAGAGAGAGAGAGAGAGAGAGAGAGAGAGAGAGAGAGAGAGAGAGAGAGAGAGAGAGAGGAAAAAGAAGAAGTATTTGGAAAATAGACACGTAGGAAGATCTTAACCTCAGTCTCATTTTCTTCATTTCTAAAATGAGAATAAGGATACTCTGAGATCTAGTTCTACCTGGCTCACTGTGTAAATATTTTTGTAAACCTTGAAGCTCAGGTAGCCAGGCAATAAATAATAATAACAGCTAGCATTTATATAGTGCTTAAGGTTTGCAAAGCACTTTACATGTATCAACTCACTGAGCATTTATTAAGCACCTACTGTGTTACATGTTGGCCATATAAAGACAAAGACAGTCCTTGTTCTCAAGAATCTCACAATCTAATGGGGAAAGAAAATAAAACCCTCCTGTTCCGATATCCTGGAAGTGTTGTTGGTCACTCTGACAACAGGCCCCTCTCTTGGTCCTGTGGTATTTAGGACATTCCATCTTGCTGCAGACTAAAGCTATCTTCCTTCTCTACTTCAGTGGATTTGTGATCTCCATGCCAGACCTCCTTCCAACCACACCTTCCTTCTTTCCATAGCTTCTATATGTATCTTGTTTCTCCCTACTTGTTTACTTGTCTACTCAATGAGAATGTAAGCTCTTTGAGGACAGGGCTTGTCCTTGCCTTTCTTTGAATTCCCAACACTTAACAAATGCTTCCTGATTTGACACATTTTCTCCTCCTGAAACATTGTGTCTCTGTTGTCTTGTAAATCCTTTTGTGGGGGTGAGAAGAGTGCTTTCCTCTACATCTCTTGACATTGCATGGATGCTATTGTGTCCTCCACCAAGTCCTGCTCATAGACTTCTGGGTTCTCAAAGGCAAAGCCAGCAGAACACAAGCTCTGGCTGATTCTTCCAAGTTGGAAAGACTGAGAGAATGGGCTACAGAGTAAATGACTCTGTCTTTTTTGTGGCCCTTATCTAGCAAAGAACAGAGAGTCACCCATCCCCAAGAGATTGACCATGTGTTGGTGAACCCTTTGTCCATAGCCACCCATAACCAGATTGTGTGTGTGTGTGTGTGTGTGTGTGTGTGTTAAATGTGAGCATGTATACTTATAGATGCTGATTCATGAAAGGTTAAATGTGGGCTGAGAAGAAATGGAAAGAGTAGAGCTCCTGGTGCCTTTGACATGAATGTGGAAAATGCACCAACATCAGGCATGAGCCCAGCATGGTGTGGGTGGTTGAGGAGAGAGAAGGGCATGCCTTACTCTCACTTCTCCACAAGCCACATGACCTATACAGTAAATGCTATGGAGGCAGTACTGAAGACAGAGCAATCCTCCCTTCCATCCAAGCCTAAGAAGCAATATCTGCCTCTTTACTATGAGAGCCAGCGCATGGGTTCCAGAGGCTGGTGCCTGCCTCTGCATGTCAAGTTGCCTCAGCTCATCGAGGTTATCCATGGTAGTGGCAGCAAGTGTAGACCACTAGGTAATGGTTCTGGAGGGACTCAGGACCTGAAGAACTCCATGCCTATAGCTACAGGCAAATGACTTCTGGTGTCCTTAAAGTATATTATGTGTCCTCTCCTGGAACATTGACTATTGGCTATTAGGTAATGACTGTTTGTGAGCAGGCTTCTGCTTTGGGGTCCCACTGGCCTCTATGTGTTGTCAGAAGTCAGTGGTCTCTAGGGGACTATCTTTTGTTGACAGAACCACCAAGAGGTTGGTAGTAATAATGATAAATTCAATAACAATAATTATAAATAAATAACATTCATATAGTGTTTACTACATGCCAGACACTGTGCTAAGTGCTTTATAATTATTATCTCATTTGATTCCCACAATAAGCCTGGTAGGTAGGTGCTATTATTATCTCCAGCTCACAGATGAGAAAACTGAGGCAACCAGAGGTTAAATCACTTGCCCAGGGTCACACAGTTACTAAATGTCTGAGGCTGGATTTGACCTCAGATTTTCTTGACTCCAGGCCCAGCACTTTATCTACTGCACCACCTCATTGTTAAGACACTGGAGATTCTATGGTAGAATGGTAAGAGCTTTGGCTCTGGATTAAGAGAATGAAACTTCTGGCGCTAAATAGATGTATAAGCTTGGACAAATCACAACCTCCAGGGTCTCAGTTTCCTCAGTTGTAAAATAACAGGGTTAGCTTTTGAGGTCCCTTCCAACTCAAAATCTATGACCCTATGATCAAAGACTGTTGTCTGAAGTGGGGTCATCAAAGACCCAACATTTAATCAAAAATTAGAAGAGAAATGAGCAAAACTAAGGAGTAGTGAGAGGTTAGCTAGATTGGTGCCAAGGTAGCTTAAGTGCTCATAGTTTCAAAGAGGGCCAGCAACATCATGGGTGATGTCTTGACTTGTGAGTGAATTGGATTTAAATGAGGCAGTAATATACAAAGTCATGGGTCAGCCTTCCTCTCTCTCCCTGAATCACTGAAGTCCAGTGGCAGGATGAAATTCAAAATGACTAGTGATGGCCCAGAATGGAGTGGAGGACCTTGGTATTTTTGATGTTTGACCAAGCTCTAAGTGTTCCACAATGCCTGTGTCATTTATCTTCATGATCGTTGGAACAAATTAAATGTTGGGTCTCTGATGACCACACTTCAGACAGACTATGAACGTAGATCACCAGAACCACCAGCCTTCCTCCCCCATTCTACTCGCATGCTTAGATATCCCCCTAACTCCCTGATAAGTTTGAGGCCTTTCAGTTCCCCTCAGCTTGGTTTGACCATTCTGCTGAGATGATTTACTGGAGTGTGGCCGCTGCACAGGCTACAGCTTCTTGGAGGTACAAATGAAAGCTGAGTGAAAAAGTGGACACTGAAAGTTGATGAGCAGCCCTGAAAAGGAGTCCCAAGGAGCTTGTAGCCTATCCAAGGCTGACTAAACATACCTATATAGACTCATATGAAATAGATACAAGATGAACCAAGAATGGCAGTGCAAGGGGCAACCAACATAAGAGAAAAGAGAAGACAAGACTAAGTTGTGGTATAGAAGGGAAATATTGTCAAGGACCATAAGCTCTAGAGGCATCTTAAAGCAGAAGGCCTGGGCTGATAACCAGTGAACCTACCTACTCAAGGATGGAGGACATTCCTCAGAAAAGGTCTGCCATTTCCCCAACTTCCCCTTTAACTATAAACATCAAAATACAAGCTGAAATTTCTTTGATCGCACATTTCCAGTAACCTAAAATTTCCAACAATCTCAAAGAGGCTAGAGGTTTGCTAGAGAGAGACATAAATGTAAATTTAGGCAGATAACCCAACTTCTGACTAATATTAAGAATTTTCCTAACTAGGGGCTCAGAGCCATCGTAATTGAACTCATTACTTTTCATCTTAAACTCTCTAAAGTTGCAGAGAAAGGAGACTTGTGGATTGTTAGCATAAAGTGAACTGACTATTGAAAATGAGGAGACTAGAAAATCCTGTGACCCAAGGTGAGAGAGAGGCTCTTAACTGGGGAACTGCTTTCACCTTGTGCAAATACTAGCTGGGATTTGGAAGGCACTAAGACATACTCTGAGAGTCCTCATTTCTGAAACAAAAATGAAAGCAATTGTCATTTCAAAACCATTTCAGGGTAAAAGGGAAAAGATAAAGGGCTCTATGAACACAAATTTCTCACTGTTCCTGGGGGAAACAAGAGACAGAATTGGCCTTGTTCATATTTTCCATGTATGTGCAGTTAAGAAAATATTCTGGAATATTAGATGCACATGCTTTTGAGAGGAGTCAAGCAGACTTAAGAGAAGATTTTAGGACAGATCACCCATTAAACGATGGGAAAAGACTATGCCTCTTTGTTAAACCAGTGGTAAGGGACTGGAAGAAAAAAGGGAGGTGATTTATAAGAACCTTTCTAGCATTCTCTGTGATCTTAAGCTCGCCTATGAGTCGCTGAACTTGGCGTCATAGTGCCTGAGTTTGAATCCAAGCTCCTGGTATTACTTAGGGTAAATCAGTTAGCATATATGGGACTCAATTTCCTCATCTGTAAAATCAGAGATTGGTCTGCAAAGTCAGGGCTAGAAGTTATTCTTTGATTTGTGATTATCTTTTAGACAAAAAGAGTGAGGTTGGGACTATTCACCTGAATCCAGCATGTCTCTGTGTCCTATAAAATCCCCAGATTTGAGAGAATGGTTAAGTCAGTCACTTATGCCACCTATGATCCTATCCATATATCAGTGTGTAGTTAGGGGTGGGGAATGCAAGCAGATACATTTAAAAAGTAGATTTATTTAAATAAGATACAAATAGTCTTCTCTCATAGGCTTTTGTGTCTACACCAGTGCAAAAGCAGATACTTTTTTTTTTAAATGAGGTTTTGGGGAAACAGGGTGAGTTGAACTGATAGTTGAATCCTGAGTTCTCTTTATATTTTAACTTCCTGATTTGGTTCTTACTCTGGGGTGTAGAATTCCTGCTCAAGCAATGAACGACCTGCTTATCACAACTCCTTGGATCTAGAATGTCTGTAGGCATCACAGGACCAGCCCAGCCTGACTTTTTATTTTATAGAAACATAGACATATGTGCTCCTTTTAACATCAACCCTCTGTCTTATCACCCTGGCTAGGAATTTGCTTAATCATGATTACAGTCAGCTTTGCCAGATGTGACCCTTTCTAAGAGCTCTGGGCATTTCTAAATATTCTTCATCCTTCCTTTCCATCCCCAAAGGTAAATCTGAAGGCAGGAACAGGGATGAGCTTTAGTGCCTATGGCCATCCTGTTGACCCCTCGAAGTCAATACTGCCAGGAATCCTAGTCACAAACCGAGAAGCTTTGAAAACTCAATTGGCAGATGGCATTTTGGATATGTGCAGAGTGTGATATGGTGGAAGAGTATAAGCCAAGTGTGATCACACATAGCTCTAACTGCAGCAGAAATGTATTATGAGTAAGGGGCCAGTGCCTCACAGTATCCAGTGAAAAATTAATTCTAGAACAGCTAATAGGTCTGTGATTCCAAACCCTACAAGCACCAGGAGACGTGGTAAGGTTTATTTATGCTCTACTAAATGCATTCATTTATTATCAGAGTTGTCCAGAATGATTATAGCTTGTGGACTGCAGTGTCTACTTCTGCAGGCACTGCAGAGGAAAATTCACCAGGCTGGCTCTCTGGCATGACTCCAAGCTGAGTGGCAAAGTTGCCTTCATTTAGAACTGGCTGCAAACTTGAACTCCTTCCTCTTGGCCCACTCTTCCCAAGGACAGCATTGGCCTGGGGCTGGGAAGCTGGATGGGGAAGATATGCTCTGTGGCCAGCCCAGTTGAGTGGGAAGGTTATTAACAAGAGAAGTCAAGTCAAGAACCATTAATTAAGCCGTTACCCTGGACCAGGCAATATGGCAAGCATTGGAATTACAAAGAAAGGCAAAAAACATAAGAGACTCAGGAAGATGCTCACCACAAAGACAGGCACTTGGTAGCAGCCAGAACAAGCACCCACCTTGTATATAGACCCTGGCAGACAGAGCCACAAACAGTTTCAGCAAGTTAGCATGACATTTCGTTCCTGAAACCATGCTAAGCTCTCCTTACTCAAACTGTGTTTCTCCAAATGTTGCACCATTCGAAGCCTTAAAATAGTCTTTTAAGGTGCTACACTTTTCTACCTAGACAGGCTGAGTCTCTAAATGCCGGGGTGTTTTTTAAATGTATCACCTGGGTAACATTTTAGGCTCCCAAGCTTTTCAGGGAGAAGAGGGAATGGAGCCAGTGCATAAGTAATTAAACAAGTAAGTTTTGTGAATAGGCATAAAATACTACCTCCATTTCTTTCCATCATTTCCCAGTAGTTTTCATTAGCAGTGGACTGAAGAGGAAATATTGGATGAGTTTTGAAGAGTTTTTAAAACATTTTCATGACATTTTGACTCACTCTCCAAAATAATAAAATGTAATAAAAGAGGATGAAATGTAAGGTCCCTGAGGGCAGGGAATGTTAGCACTTGTATCTGAGTCCCTAGTACCAAGAACAATGCCTAGTACATGGTACTCCTTTAGTAAATATTTATTGATGAAAAGATCAGTTGAGTTTTATTCTCAGAAGCTGGCACAGTGCCCGGACTATGGTAAGTGCTGTCCATTGCTTACTGGAAATAAAAGTTTATATTTCTGTATAACTGTTTCTGTGTAACTTTATATACATATATATTTGTCTTCTTTCCATATATCTGTGTATGTATACACGCACACTCTCACACGCATGCACACACACACACACACACACATTGAGTTATATAGTTATAAAGTACTCCATCAGTGAAACAACCAAGCATTCAGTAGCCATTCTCTCCTTGGGTGCTATGTAAGGTATTGGGGATACAAACAAAAATCAACAACAGTCCCCTGTCCTCATGGAACTTATATTCTGATACTGGAGACGACATGAATATAAATTGTTCTATAAAAAATTCGTACAGAGGAAATCAGAGATTTTTAACCTTGTTTGTATCATGGGTCGCTTTGGCAATCTGGGAAAACCTGTGAATACTTCTTAGAATAAATATATAAATTAAATATATAAAGCACATATGATTACAAAAGAAATAAATTAGATGGGGAAATGGTTTTAAAAATATTTTAAAAGCAAGTTTATAGACTCCAGGTTATGAAGCCTTGGACCAGATAAAAGATTGCCTTAGAAGGGGAGGCACTAAGAATTGGGGACATCAGACCAGGAATGATCTCCTGCAAGAAGTGGTCAGTGAGATGGTCTTAAGGAAGCCAATGATTCTAAGAAGAGGAGGTTGGAGGAAGAGATTTCCAGACATGGAGATCAACCAATGAAAAGGCATAGAGATAGAAGATGGTGCCTCATATGTGAAGAACAGTGAATAGGCAGGCAGGTATAACTCAACCACAAGAATGAGAATAATGCTTAAGAAACTGGAAAGATAGAAAAGGGCTAGGTTGTGAAGGGCTTTAATGACAAACAGCTTATGTTTTATTCTAGAGATAATAGGGAGTCCTTGAATTGAGTAGGAGGGCAGCTGGGTGGCTCAGTGGAGACAGCACCAGGCCTAGAGTCAGGAAGCCCTGAGTTCAAATCTAGCCTTAGGCATTTACTAACTGTGACTCTGGGCAACTCACTTAATTTCTGTTTGCCTCCATATCTTCATCTGTAAAAATGAGTTAATAATAGCACCTCCCTTTCAAGGTTGTTGGGAAGATCAAATGAGATAATAATTAAAAATCTCTTAGCACTTTGCCTGGCACATAGCAGACACTATGTAAATGTTGGTGGTTGTTGTAATTATGTATTATTATTATAGAGAAGGAGAGTATCATGGCCAGACATGATCTAGGAAAATCATTTTGGCAGTTGCATAGAGCATGTATTACAGTGGACAGAGGCTTGAAGCAGGCACATCAATTAGAAGGTAGTTGTAATAGTTCAGGTGAGAGATGATGAGAGCCTGAATATTGGTAGCACCAGTGTGAGTGGAAAGAATGGAACCTATTTCGGAGTTGTTGTGAAAGTAGAATTGAAAAAATTTGGCAACTTATTATGCATGCCGAGGAGAACACCAAGGTTTGAGCCTGGGTAATAGGAAGGATGGTGGTACCATGGACAGTGATAGGAAATTTAAAAGAAGAGTGTGTTTTCAGGAAAAGAAAGTGAATTCTGTTTTGAATACATTGAATTTGAGATGTATATTTGGAGATACCTGACAGGCAATTGTTGATATGAAACTGGTTGTTAGGAGAGAGACTAAGGCTGGTTACCTAGATATGGCAATACTCAGCTTAGAGATGATAATTGAGTCCATGGTTCTGATAAGGTCATCAGGTAGGAACATACATAGCAAAGAGACTTGGGAGTGCACTCTTAGCTAGTATGCATGCTGTGAATGGAGATCCAGGCCAGACAGATAGGAGGGAAAGAAGATGGAAGTGTCTCTTCCACTGGGCCAGGCCCATCTGGCTGTCCAGAAATAAGGCAGCATGTCTGCAAACATGCAGGGTATGTTTCTACACCAGAGCAAACAGAGGAGCTGAGCTTTCTCTCTGCCCCACACCAGTTCTCCTTTGATCCCCTGTTCTTTGCTTCAGTCTGTTCTAAATCAGAAGAGGCCCTGAAGCTTGCCATAGACAACTCTTCCCCCCAAACAAGATGGGAGCCATCTCTCCACTCATCTTTCCAGCAGCACTTATGTGCCTTTGTTTCCCCTCTCTGTTCTCAAGAGCTGCACCATAAGCTCAGTTGCTTTTCCTTTAGTCTTTCATGGCTGCTTCCCATCCCACCAGACATCAAGTGTGCAGGCATCCTTGAGAGGGGTGGCGAGAATGGACTTGTTGAGGGAGCTGTCTACCACCAGTTCCTGGTGCTCTAGACTGAATGTGAAAGCTTGTGGATGATTCATTGGAGGTGTCTTTGCTGTCACACTGAGTGATTCACTGGGGAGTCTGAGCAGCTTGTTGCCAGGGCTCTGCAAGATGTCATACTTTTGCCCAAGTTCAAGGTGTTACTTTAAAAAAATGCCTTTTTCATTCAAATAATAATAATAATGTTCCAGGCAAATGACACTGCTTGCTATTTCCTATATTTGTGCCCACTGTCTCCAGGGCCTGGAAAGATCTCCCGCAGCGTCTCTGCCCATTGAAATACCCCACTTCCTTCAAAGTGCAGGTCTGGGGCTGCTGACTCCAGGAAGCTTTTCCTAACGCCTCCAACAAAAAGAGATTGCCTTCCCCTCACATGTTCTAAACCACCCTTACTGTTTGGTGCTCTCTGGGGAGTGTGATAGAGTAGAAAGAGCAGTGAACCTGGATCCCTGGAGAGAGCTGTGTTCAGATCTTACCTTTCACACTTCTGATTCCTCTTCTGTGAAAGAAGTGTAATAATGCTTTCTCCACTTGCCACACAAGTTTGTTTTGAGGAAAGCACGTCCTTTCAAGTTCCAAAGGGGTACAAATGTGTGAGTTTTCATTGAAACTGTCTGTTACTGTTGTTTGTGGTGGTTTTTAATCTAAGCTCATAATTCCATTGGTATGGGGAAATCCTCCCCTAATATATATCAATACTTCATTGACTACTCATAGGATTATAGACCTGGATCTATAAAGGACCTTAGAGACCATGGGTCCCAACCTTCTCATTTTACAGATTAGGAAACTGAGTCCAGGGTGGTTAAGAGTCAGGTGCCTGGTAAGTGACTTACCTAGAGTCACATAGCCAGTATGTGACCTCCTTGACAGCAAGCACTGGGTTTTTGTTTTTTTGCCATTCTTTGTATCCCTAGCCCTTAGCACCGTCCTTAGCACAGGGTCAGTGCTTAATACACGCTTGTTGATTGACTGATAGTATGTCAGCTCTGTACCATGATGCTTCTCAGTCATTATCATTAGCTATTGTAATTTGTGTTACAGTCATGCATATACTTATTTTGCCAACTGGGCTGCAGACTTCATTAAGACAGAGGCTATTTTGTTCCATCTTTTTTGCAATGTAGTACACACATATATGTGTATGCATGTATGCATATAATGTATATGTATATATGTACTATATATGTATGCATATATATATTGTGTGCATATATACTCACTATGTATATGCATGTGTATATAGTGTGTATGTATGCGTGTGCATATATATACAAGTGTGCATATATATATGTGTGCATATATATTCAAGTACTCTGTATATATATATGTGTGTGTGTGTGTGTGTGTGTGTGTGTATTTGAGAGAGAAGATAGAGAGAAAAGAAGAGGAGAGAGAGAGGAGGAGAGAAGAACGAGACAGAGAGAGAGAGAGAGGAGAGGGAGGAGGAGGGGAGAAAGGGAGGGAGAGGAATGGGGAGAGAGAGAACACTTGAATCAAACTGGTATAGGGATCATTCTTTAGTTTTGCCAGTTCTCTTTCTCTAATAATGCCATCTAATGAATGGGTATTGCCTCACCCTGAGTGAGTACCTGCAAAGACCTTGGTCTAAAGGGCCCAAGGTCTCCCAGTGCATCCTGGGTCATCTACAGTCGTCCTGATGAATATCAGATTCAGATGACTCTGGAGGAGAAGTGAGGCTGGTGACCTGCACAGCCCACAGCCCTCCCTCACTCAAAACAAAGTCAAGTTCAAATCATGTCATCATTTTTCTGCTGGCATGGTCTTTCTTGGCTACAAAGGACGAACACAAGTCTAAGTTCATATTACAGTGTTTGTGTGTGTGTGTGTGTTGTGTGTGTGTGTGTGTGTGTGTATGTTTTGTCTAGACCTGATACCTCCTTAGTGTTGGGTACTCCTCAAAGAGGAGATGTTCCTCCACCATGTCACCAATACCTGTTCTGAAATTTGTCTTAGAGGGTTTCCTAGAGCAGTGAGACATGAAAGGATTTGTCTAGGGTCACACAACTAGTATGTGTTAGAGGAAGGACTGGAACCCAGGTCTTCTTGACTCTGAGGTTGACTTTCTGCCCACTATACCACAGTTGCTGCTTACGTCTATAAAAGTAATAGCCCGCATCCCTACAGCAATTTACAGATTCCAAAGTATTCCACAGTGCATCATCTCATGTGAGGGTCACAAGGACTCAGTGAGAAGAGTGTGTAAGTACTATATTCCTATTCCCATTTTACATATGGGGAAAAGGAGGCTGATGGAAGTGCAGTAAGTGACCCAAACCTAAAGGGAGGGGGCACAGCTAGTATTCCAGCTGACGTTTTCTGTTCTTTCCATTACATCCCACTGTTCCCTGTGTTAAATGTCCATGTAGAGGTCTTGGGATATACATGAGCTGTCTGAAGCTGCGGGGCCAGGCCATCTGCTGTTTTCCTTTGGATGAGAAGTGCTCATAAATTTTCATTCTTGTCCACTCCCCTGAGGCTGTGCCTGTGAGGCTGTGCCTGTGAGGCTGTGCCCATGAGGCTGTGCCCGTGAGGCTGTGCCCGTGAGGCTGTGCCCGTGAGGTTGTGCCCGTGAGGCTGTGCCTCTGAGTCTGTCTTAAAGATAGACTCCAAAGCTCTTGGCATTCACTTTCTGTGGCAAGAAACATGTCACCAAAGACCTTTTCTTCCCCAGCCCTATCAACGGGTGAAGTCTGGTGAGAGAAAAGATCCCAAATCAAATCAAGTACAAGAGATTTAGAATTTTGTTTTGTCCAAATGCTTTCTCATTTGCGTTTGACAATTTTCCATTTATTTTGCACGGACTCAGGAAGGGTGACCAAGAATAACTCACCAGACTAAGCAGACTCTTCATGAGTCCCCAGGCTGGTCCATTACATTGCTTTCTGCCCCTGGGGGGCAATGCCCCAGCTAAGAAGGGGCTGGCTCAGGGATGCTTGGCAAATAGAGCTTAATACAGGACCTTATGAGGAACAGAGTGACCCCAACACCTACCAGATTCTCTTTTGCTAAAAGGAGCAACTCTAACAGAGTCTTATTTAAGGGAGGATAGAATGATTTGAAGAGAGCAGTGTGGTGTAGTGGAAAGACACTTGGCTGTGGACCTAGAGGACCTGGCTTCAAATCCCAGACTTGCCACTAAATCTCTATGTCATTGTGTAAATTATCTAATTTCCAAGTCTCAGTTTCCTCTTCTGCAAAATGAGGTGGTTGGACCAGATGACCTCAGAGGTCACCCTCCAGCTCTAAATATGTGATTCTATAACCAGAGGGGGAACAAAATAAAACTGGGTGGGGAGAGTGTCATTATAAAGTCTACATGTTATTGAATAACCAGACATACATTGTTGAATCTGTGAGGGAGACCTCTGGGGAGCCAACAAGAATTCTGGGCCAGCTTAGAAATAACTCAGGAACCCTAGGTCATGGACTGAGAAAATTTGTTGGGGTCCCAACCCCTAATAATTTGTCTTTATTTTGCATGTATGCTGTATTTGGCTCTCTGTGACCATGTCATCCCCCAGTAGAATATAAGTTCCTTGAAGGCAGGAAATATTTCATTTCAATCTATTATCTGCAATGCCTATCACCCAGTAGATCCTTATTAATTAGTTGATTCCCTGATAAGATGAAATTTAATATAGACAAATGTAAATTATATATGTAGATTTTTAAAAAATCAATGTCACAAACACAGGATGGGGTAGAGCCACTGGTGTGGAAAAAGATGTAGGGATATTAGTGAGTGGATGGCAAGCTCCATATGAGCCAGTAGGGAAATATCTCTGTGAAAAATGCTAATGCTTACCTCAACCGTTGTCAACAGTGTCCAGGACTAGGGAAGAACCATTCTGGTTGTACTCTGCCCTGCTCAGACCATATCTGGAGCATTGTGTTTTGTTCCAAGTAATCAGCCTATTCCCCTTAATTAGAGGTATAATAATAGCTTTCATATGGCACTTTAAGCTTTACAAATCACTTTCTAAATGTGTTATCTCATTTTATCTTCACTGAACTCCTATCATGTCAGTTTTACAGGTGAGGAAACTAAGGCTGAGAAAAGTTAAATAATTGGCTCAGAGTTACCCAGCTAGCAAATGTAAAATGGAGATGATGATGACAGCTACCTCACAGGATGGCTGTGAGGATCAAATAAGATAACACAGGGGATGTACTTTGTAAATCGTGAAATGGCTAGTTGTTATTATGGAAAGACCTTAGTCCAATTCACTCATTTTAAAGAAGAAACTGAGTGAAATGATTTGCCTCAGGTTACTTTGGTCACAATCCTATCAGCTAAATTCTGTGGGTATCCCTGCTTTACTGACAAGGAGATACTTAGAGGGATTAACATGACCTAATAACTAATGTGATCTGCCCAACCTGGTGATCCTGACAGATGAAAGCCAGATCCTGAGTTCAACGCTCTTTCCACTGTGTCGTGATTGCCATGAGGATTCTCTGTTCAGAAGTCTTCCCTTTGCCATTATGTCCCAGTTCCTAGGTATGAATTTCAACACACTTTGATATGCTTCCTTCCTGTTCAACAGCCTTCCCCCCACCTTCCAGCATTCCTCCAAGCTGATGGTTAAACCTTTCACTATTAAATCTAAAAGGCAGATCAGCATCCCCTGAAGTTGGGTGAGAATATGGCCCAGATACCCTTGGACCCAGAGCATCTTTGACTTGACTCAGCTTCAAATTCCATTTTTGCGTGGGACAAAAGGCAGCTCAGGGAGCTGCCACCTTTACCACTCTCCTTCATTTCTCCTTCCCTGTGTAAATGGATTTGAACTTGTTTCATTTGGACCTGCCAACAAGTTTGGGTAACCCACCTTTCATCTTGCTGAGCAGAGATGCAGGCTGAAAGCAAGGTGGGAATTGCTTTATAGAGAAAGACAGGAGGAGGGGGCAGAGGGGAGTAAAAGAATGGAGGAGAAAGTCTGAAGATACAGGCTGTTGTCCACAAAATGATAATGCCCCAGGGGCCCACATGGTCCATTTTGTCCTAGGATTATAGATAGAGAACTTGAGAAGACCTCAGAAGCCATCTAGTCCAGTCCCCTGAGAAAGAAATTGAGGCGCAGGGAGGTTATGGAATTGAAATCATTGATTTAGACTGAAAGGAACTTTAGAGGTCATGGATAGTAGAATCATAGATCTATAGAAGGAAGAAAGGAAGGAAGCAAGGAGGGAAGGAATGAAGAAATGAAGGGAGAGAGAGAGGAAGGAAAGATGAAAGAGAGGAAAAAGGTAAGGGAGAGAGGAAGGAATGATGGAATGAAGGAAAGAAGGAAAGGAGAAAGGAAGGGAGGAAGGGAAGGAGAGAGAGGAAAGGAGAGAGGAAAGAAGGAAGCAGGGAAGGAAGGAAGAATGCATTTGTTAAGTGCTTATTATATACCAGATCCCTTCTAAACACTGGAATTACAAATTCAAGCAAAAAGAAAGGCCATCCCCTTAAGGAGCTTAGGGGGAAAACAACACATAAAAGAATACCAAAAAACAGGGCAAGGGAGAAGCAGACAGATGTGGCAGGAACCCCACTAGGGACATGATTTTAAAGTCAGGAGCAGAGCCGGGGCTGGAGGGAATGAAAGTTGTCTAGTCTGGCCCTATCCACAAAATAGAGGTCCTAGTAGGAACTCACCAGTGGGAGAAAGGATTTGGGACTGGCTAGGGACTCCTCCAAGGTGAGAGGGACACCTGGATAGTTGGATGTTCTAGGGAGAAGAGGTCCCAGGGACTAAGATCCAGGATAAGACTAGTTGGGAAAACAAGGGTTATTCTGTGCCTCTGTTTCCTTATCTATAAAAGGTGAGTAAAAATGTGAATGAGATCATAGATTTAGAGCTGAAAGTGAAAGGTTTAGGGGTACTCCACATCAGATGTGGGATTTGAACCTAATATGCTCTTATCTCATGAGGCTATTGTAAAGATTTAATAAGAGAGCATAGGTAAATTGTTAGCAAAGCATCAAACCCTAGATAAATATTCTTATTATTACTGTAGGAGGGACTCTAATGTTAGTACTGGGAGGAGCCTAGAGAAGCAATATGGTACAGCTTTCTGCTCTGTGACTTCAAGATTTGGGGTCAGGGGACCTGAATTCAAATCCAGCTCTGTCATTTATTATATATAGTGTGACTTTGAGTAAATCCCTTAACCTCTCTGGTCCTCAGTTTCCTTATCTATATAATGGGGTGTTTGATCCAGGTTACTTCTAAGTTGCTATCCAGCTCTAAATCTGTGATCCTGTAAAACTCTTCATTTTACAGAGGAAGAATCTGAGGGCCAAAGAAAAATAACCTGCCTAAGATCATGGGGCAAGTTAGGGGCAGAGGAGGAACTAAATTCAGTGCTATTTCCACTTGTTCAGTCCGTATGTGACTCTCCATGACCCCATTTTGGTTTTTCTTGCAAAGATACTGGAATGGATTTGCCATTTCCTTCTCCAATTCATTTGACAGATGAGGAAATTGAGGCAAACAGGGTGAAGTGATTTGCCTAAAGTCCCATAGCTAGTAAATGTCTGAAGCTGGATTTGAACTCACAACAATGAGTCTTCCTGACTCCAGACCCAACACTCTATCCATTAAGCCACCTTAGTTGCCCCACTCTTTCCACTACCCATTTTAAAAGGACTTCCTCCTCTTAGGAGCCCTTTAAATCACCAACTTTCCTTGCACTTAGGCAAGAATTTGGATTTGATTTATGGACAGCAGCTTAAGAACATATTCTTTGAGTGGCCATCAAATGGGGAATGGCTGAACAAACTGCCGCATATGAATTGTAATGGAGTATTATTGTCCTATAAAGAATGACAATTCTGAGGAATTCAGATGTACATAGGAAGATTTATGGGAACCAAGTCAGAACAAAATAAGTAGAACTAAAAGTATAATACAATTACTTTTTTTTTTTTGGTCTTGACCTGTGTTTCATTGGAATAGGGAACTTCTGCCGAGGAAAATCCCTCTACCGATACAGGTTATTAACTGCTCTCTAGTTCATAGTCTTTAGAGAAATCTCCAATAAAGAAGCATTTGTTTTCTCTCCCTCCCATTTCTCTTCCTGTCCCTACCCCTGCCCCTGCCAACAATGGAAAAGAAAGAAAGACAAAACCCTTGTAACAAATATGCAGTGGAAATAAATCTAATTTTCCCACTGACCATGTCCAAAGCTTCATACCCCATTGTGCATCTTGAATCCATCATCTCTGTCAGGAGGTGGATGGGATGCTTCATCAGAACTCTTCTGAAAATCTGGTCAGGAATTGCATCGATCAGAATTCTCAGATCTTCCAGAGTACAACGTATATAGTCTTAGTTGTATGAAGCACTGACAGGAGAAATGCCTTACCTGGAGTTACACAGCCAAGACTCTCAGAAGTGGGTCTTGAACCCTTTCTGCCTAACTCAAGGCTTGCTTTCTATCTACCGTATTATACTGACTCTCAAGAAGTATAGTGGTATGAATGGGGGGAAAAATCACTAAAAGGAAACTAAGCTCTGGGAAATTAAAAAGCCAATAATGGTCCCAGAGAACAAACAATGAGCGCTATCTCCCTTCATCTGTTTTTCAGAGAGATGGGAGAATGACTGGGACAGACTTGCCCATTTTCTATACTTTGTCAGAAATAATCAGATAAGGAGATTTTGCTTTATTATTTTTCTTTATTGAAACAAAGAGTTCAATTTGGAGGAGAAGGGGGTCAGCAATTTTCAGTATAATTCCATTAGGAGTTACAACAGAGTATAGATTTTGCCAGCCAGTAATCTGCCCTTTCTGCTCCCTTTTGCTTGATGGATAGGAATGGAGGTGAATCTTTCTTTCACAAGTCTTCCTTATTTGATCCTGGTGGTGATTTAGTATAATCTCTTATTCAGCAATTGCCCTCTCTTTTCTAACCTACTTATCTCTGGAGATTTAATCAGCCTTAACTTGTTTCAACAAATAGCTCACTTTCTAAACAGGGGAAGTATTATGGTCCTTGAGTCTATGTGTTCCCCTCCTTTGGTATTTTGTAGAGTTTTTATCAGATAAAACGTTAATGATACAATCACAATAACTCAGAGCCCCCAGTTAGAAAAAATTGAGACGTAGATTTGGCTCTCTGTACTAACATAAATTTTTGTATTTCTCCAGGTAACTCATGGCCTCTCTGTATTAGAAGCACAATCAGGATATAGAAAATGTTTACACCAAAGAAGATATAGATATAGATGTATAAATATAAAGCCTATATCAAATTGCTTATCATCTTAGGGAGGAGAGAAGGAAGGGAGGAAGAAAATATGGAAATAATTTTATTTTAAAAAATG
Organism: Notamacropus eugenii; assembly: GCF_028372415.1. NCBI lineage: Eukaryota > Metazoa > Chordata > Mammalia > Diprotodontia > Macropodidae > Notamacropus > Notamacropus eugenii. The sequence goes on from NC_092873.1 coordinate 44,365,921, forward strand.
AGTGCTAAAAATTATCTTTACATATAATTGGAAAAAACAAAATATTATTTAAAAGAAAAAAAAGCCAGGAGAGTGTATTATTATATATATAATATATGTATGTAGAGAATATTATATATATGGTATATAGTATATACTATATTATATATACTTTGCATATTATATGTATGTATGGTATGTATATATAAAGTATATAGATAGTATGTCTGATATTTCTCTGTGACCTTAAAAAAAAGTCATTTAATTTCTCTAAACCTCAGTTTCTATCTGTAAAATATGAGATTGGATGGCTTTTAAAGTCCTTCCAAGCTCTAAATTTCTGATTCTAAGTATAAGATTCAAGGCTCAATCCAATCACTATTTATTTAGTACCTACTCTGTGCCAGGCACTGCATTTAGTGCTGGATTCAGAGCAAGGATGCCCAATTTCATTGTAACTCAGCTGCCTTAAAGGGACAAGATGTACCTGTGTGTGCACTGGTCATGCTCAAGGCTACCTCACCCCCTTTCTGTTTCTGCAGTTTGACATGCAAAGGATAACGCTGGAAGAGCTGAAGCATATCCTGTACCATGCATTCCGGGATCATCTAACGATGAAAGACATTGAAAACATTATTATCAATGAGGAAGAGAGCCTGAATGAGAACTCAGGAAACTGCCAGACAGAGTTTGAAGGAGGTAGGTCCATTTGCCTAGCCCACTGCAACCCCCTCCCCCGACTTTGATCCAGAATTTAGGTGGGCAGATACTTGCTGCCCTCTCTTTGGTATATGAAGAACGTACATGGTCTCCTCCTACCCCAGGAAAATTATTTGCTGTATCTACAAGGCAGGAGACTGAAATTACTTAAAATGTCTGCCTTTCAGAAAATGAGACTCCTTCCAGCTCCTCCATTTTCAGTTCCCTGTAGCTTGTGTGCAAGGAGGCACCAGAATTACAAAGATAGAAACCAAACAATCCCTGCCCTCATGGAGATTACATTCCCCTGGCAGGACACAGCACGTATACAGATAAAGGAGGGAAAGGAGCAAAGGAGAGACCCAGGCAAAGTGCTCCAGGAACAATCATTTAGTCAATCAACAAGGATTTCTTACGTTCCTACTATGTGCCAGACATTGATCTGGATGATGGCAATAGCGATACAAAGAAATGCCAGCAAGGTACAAAGAAATGCCCGCAAGGATCAGAAGTAGCTTCCTAGAGCTGGTACGTGAAAAGAGCCTTGAATAAAGATAAGGATTAGAGGGAAATGGAGGTAACAAGCTTGGAGGTAGACCTCTGGGAACAGAAAGGTAGACTGGTATTTAGCAATCGACTTCTTGACTGCCTTGTACAATGCTGCATTCTTGGACCAATCAGGACTGCACCTTAGCTGAAAGGAAGGTATGTCAATTCAGTTTGCTAAGTGGCTCCTATGTAGCAGGCACTGAAGATAGAGAAAGAAGCTAAAGACAGTCCCTGCCTTCAAGGAGTTTACAGATTAATCAATCAAATACACAAACAACCAGACAATCAAAAAAATACTTACGGGGCACCTACTGTGTGAGAGGTGATTTATTGGAAGCGAGGCTACAAAGACAAAAGTAACAAAGTTTCTGCTTTCATAGAACTTACATTTTATAATCTTTTTATCCCTTGGACTCAGCACAATGCCCTGTAACAAAATAATCAACCAGTAAGCATTTGATGATTGCCTACTATGTGCCAGGTCTTGAGATAGAAGAAGAATGGGAAATAATCCTAGAAAGGTGGATTGGGGGCAAACTGTGGTCATTCCTTAAATGTCAGGCTAAGGAGAATTTATTTCATCTGGGAAGTAATGGGAAACCACTGAAGTTTTTTGAGCAGGATAGTGATGTGGTTGTGCTTGTACTTTCAGAAGATTGTTTTGGTGGCTATGTGAAGGATGAGATTGGAGGGGAGAGAGGCTGACTGTAGGGAGACCAATTAGGAGGCAGGTAAGACTAGGTGAGGGGTGGAGATGACCAGTGTGAGTGGTGAGGGGACAGATGCAAGGGGGGATGGAGTCAACAAAATCTGGCTACTGATATGGGGACAGGGTGGGGGAGGGAAAAAAGACAGGGACAGATTAGGCAGCGAACTTGAGCAAAGTGCCAAGTGCCGTTGTAAAAATTCAGAACTTCGGAGGCAGTTTGGAGGTTTGGGGAAAAGATGATGCATGCTCTTTTGGACATGTTGTTTAAGATGCTAGCAGAAAATCAAGTGGATGGTACTCTCAGAACCTTTGCTGATCCCTTCCTGTGGGGAATGCCTACTTTATGGTATTCACCTAGTCTATGCCATCCCATGTTCAGCATTAGGACTTGAGAAGCTTTAGAAGCCTTATTTTCTCTTAAGCCTGCAATTCCAGTAGTAACCACTAGGGGAAAGATGGGGGCCAATGGTATCCAGTCAATAATAAAATTTTCCTCAGGCATAGCTATCTACCTGAAAACTGCTCAATTTCACTGCCTCCTTCAAATCTCTTTTTCATCTGGATAGAAGTATCTTTCTCCTTTGAGGTTTCACAATACCAAGCAACTGCATGTGCTTTCTTAGAGCTAGTTCAAAAGATCCCTGATTCACACATGGACTCAAACATGACTTAGGGCAGATCCCTTCAGATCTCTGGGCCTCAGCTTCTTTATCTGTAAAAATGAAGAAGAAATTGTACTATATGACCTTTCCCTCTCTAAATCTATGACTTAATGATATCCTCAAATTTTCCTAGAGGATCAAATAATGTATGTAGAGTGCTTTGTAAATCTGTAAATGCTATACAAATGTGAGGTATTATCTAGGATACCATGCATTTCCACATGCTAACTTTTTCTACTTGTATTTTTTTGTCTGTCTTCAATCAAGAGAGTTTCCTTGATGACCAAGTCACTCATTTCTTCCTTTCTACTTTGAAGCTCAGAGATTCTATAAAAGTCCTTTTCACCAAGGTTATCCTGCTCATCACTAACATGGCAAAAAAACCAGAGTTCTTTTTCAACCTGCTTAAACTTTGCTTCTTAAATGAATTAAATGTTCTCTTTTTCTAGACTTCTGGAAACATTTTTCAACAAAACCAAATATCAAATTTTTAAATTGTATTCTCCAGTGAGTTCTTAATTGTTATAATTGCTATGATCTCTTTCCCAAGAGTGGAATTCCTAGATAAGAAAAGACCAGGCAAACTCTAGAAAGAATTATCCCCAAACAGAGCTATAGTGTGAAGAACATTGGACAGAATCATTTTGGGGGTCCCATGTTCACATACTGATATAATCAAATAAAAAATGCAGAGGGAGTTGTCATTCAGACATAATGAAAAGGCATGCAGAGAAGGGGATGAGTGAGTCTTTTGGGGTATTAAGCTTTCTCCATGAGCAGTTGGTGCTGGGGCAGTCTTTAGTCCAGAGTAACTTCACGCACTGATTCTGATTAATTGAGGGAAATGCCAGACTGGTAGAAAGATAAGTCTGAATTATAGGCTATTAAAAATGTGTGCAAGGTACATACTGTACCACAAACTGACAGTTAACAAACTGCTTCCAATTTGAGGTCCTGCTGGTCCTGCTTTAATGAATTATGCTAAACATCACTTTTTTGGGGAAAAATCATATTCATTAGCTGCAAACAGGGGCTGCCTAGCTACTTGGAAACAGTTTGTTCTCCTTAAGTAGATTAAACATGCCCCCTGCCATCTTACTTCACACAATGACTTTGCTTAGCAAATAGAGAGTGACATAAGGAAGAGAACCCTGGAGGGTGAGTCAGGAATGTAGGTTCCAATTCCAAAACTGCTCCTTACTAGCTGCAGTATATCGGGCATTGTCCTTTCTTCCCTGGGTCTTGAGTTTCCTCTGTACATTGAAAGGCTGATTTCTAAGATCACTTCCTGGTTTAACACAATCATCCTAAATTCTGAATTAATGTAGCTTGAATGAATGAATGATGTACTATCAATGACTGGTAGCCATAAGTTGCTGCTCCTTATACAGATACCTATAAATTCCTGAAGGTAATGCACTTAATGTGATCACTGTATACTTCAGTCATCTGCAACTCTCTAAAGATAACCAGTGGACAGCCAAGTGGTGCAGTGGATAGAGCATCAGACCTCGAGTCAGGAAGACTCATCTTCTGAGTTCAAATCTAGCGTTAGACATTTATTAGCTGTGTGACCCTGGACAAGTTACTTAATCCCATTTGCCTCAGTTCTCTCATCTGTTAAATAATCTGGAGAAGGAAATGGCAAACTACTGCAGCATTTTTGCCAAGAAAACCCCAAATAGGGTCATGAAGAGTCTGAAATAACTGAACAAAACCACCCTCAAAGAGTTTATTGTACCCTGGAGAGACAGTATGTATATGAATAAATATAAATAAACAAACAAACAAATTAATTAATAAATGCAAGGTATACATGCAATAAACATAAAATCCAGAGGCTGCGTGGAATACTGACTATACAACTTACTCAGGCATCAGGAAGAATGGATTTTGAAGGATGCCTCTGCCACATGCTGGCTGTTTTGTGACCCTGAACAAACTATTTAACCTCTCCGGGCCCCAGGAAACTCTCTAAAATATGAGTTATAGAGTAGCTACTGAACTGTACAAGGAAAACGAATTTCCTCACTGGAAGCTCCCTATATCAATGAAATAATAAATCAGTTACCATACAAGACACAAAAAGACACAATCCAGCCAGAGGAAACTTGATTCCTTTGGGAGAATAGCAGGCTTTTTTGTCTACTTATTTGTTCTACTGGCAAAACTATTCTTTAATGGTCTGAGAGTGCTCTGGGTACAGAATTCTCAATATGTGATCAAAGCTGAACAATCTATTGGTTACTTTTGACAATTTTCTCTTTCTTTTAAAGTGGTCATAACAGTAGCTGACGTTTATATAATGTTTTACCATGTGCCAGGGATTGTGCTAAGGGCTTTACAGTTATGATCTCCTTTGATCCTCACAACAACCCTGGGAGAGAAGTGCTGTTATTACCTCAGTTTTACAGAAGAGGAATCTGAAGCAGACGGAGGTTAAGGGACTTGCCCAGGGTCACATAGCTAGTAAGTGTCTAAAGCTGGATTTGAACTCCTTCCAGGGCTCTATTGACTGGACCGCCTAGTTGCCTTTTAAAATTTTTGCTTTAAGAATGGACAGCTAGATGGGGTGGGGAGGATGGTATATGGAGCCAGACCCAAGTCTGAACCTCGGCTTTATGTTTTTTGTTCCATCTGACCCTCCACGGCCTGGACTCTCTATTACCATCCCCACACTGTTTCCTGGTCTATAAAATGGGAATAATAATACTGATGGTAGTTCCCTCCCAGGGTTGTTATGAAGATCAAATGAAATAATGTGTGTAAAAAGCTTTTCAAGCCTAAAGGTGCTCTGTAAATGTCAGATAGTCACATTATTAGTAGTGTTCTGTTAGGTCAGGCCTGCGACTTCTTTGGTTCAGGAAAGCCCCTGGTGAGGAGTTCCTCTCTACTCAGTGTGGATCTGGGCCTTTCCCTGCAGCCTTCTCTGAAGAAGAGCCTTATTCATGGATAAAAAGTCATGGGATGGAATGGACAGGAAAAGCATTGATTGATCACTTACTAAGCATCAGACACAGTGCTCCAAGGAAGAGAAAACTGAGGCGCCCTGCTCTCAGAGAGGTCACGTCCCGATTAGGGGAGTTCAACAGCAAGGCAGAGAGAAAGGGCCACAGGGAAAGGTCCTTCGGATTCTGCATCGGGTCAAGGCCCAGCACTGTTAGGATTCAACCACAGAATAGGCATTAAGGGCAAAGGGAGTCAGAGAATTAAAGCTCACAGGGACCTTAGAGGTCATTCATGAGGCCCAGAGAGGTTGGACCAAACTCCTTAGAATTAGAATTTGCCCAAGATTATATAAGTAGCAGAGGCAGGATTGGAACCCAGGTCCCCTGGTTCCAAGGCTAGGCTCTTTTCCACTGTGCCACCTTGTGTCAAAGGCAGAATTTGAGCTCAAGTCTTCCTAACTCTGAGAATGGCATGCTATCTACCACATCATACTGCCTCTCATTTATTAATTTTAATACCAGATAATTTATTATTTTGAAATAATTCATTCACTTTGGTTATTAGTGGTTGGTTATTTGTACTGTATTGATGTCAGTATCTCATATATAAAGGAGTAATGAGCAGCAATTGAGAACAGAATGGACCAGTGACCAGATGAATGCCACATTAGCATTAATGACAATGAACATTTCTTTCTTTTTTTACCCTTCTTTTGAGACTCTAGGCTCAGTGCTCTATAGTCAGGTACCTGAGTTCAAATCCAGCCTCAAACATTAATTATGTGATCCGAGGCAAGACACTTGACCTGTATGCTTCAGTTTCCTCAGTAGTAAAAATGAGACTAATAATAACACAAGGTTTGTGAAGATCAAATGAGACAATATTTCTTAAATGCTTAACACAGTGCCTGGCACATAGTGTGTGTGTGTGTGTTCTTCTTTCATTGCTGAAGACCATGCCATCAGAAAAATGATGACATGACTCACACTTGACTTTGTTTTGAGTGAGGGAGGGCTGTGCAGGTCACCAGCCTCACTTCTCCTCCAGAGCCATCTGAATCCAGCGACCAGATATTCATCCAGATGACTAGCGATGACACAGGATGAGGCAATTGGGATTAAGTGACTTGTCTAAGGTCACACAGTTAGTGAGTGTTGAGTGTCTGAGGTGACATTTGAACTCAGGTCCTCCTGACTCCTGCACCAGTGCTCTATCCACTGCACCACCTAGCTGCCCCCTGGCATATAGTAAGTGCTTCATGAATGCTTATTCCCTCCCCCAAGGGCTCTTCTGGACCCTCCTGGCTTAAGAGTGATTATCAATAGTAACTGTTACTCTTTCCCTCCCAGCCTGATGTCTTTCTTTTTCTTTCCCTCATTAAAAGGGTCATGCCCTGACTACTTCTTTATTTTTAAGTTAAATTTATTTATTTATTTTTATTTGTCAACATTTATTTCCATAAGATTTTGAGTTCCAAATTTTCTCCCCATTTTCCCCCACCCCTCACTCCAAGGACACCGTGTATTCTGATTACCCCTTCCTCTAATCTCGCCTCCCTTCTATCACACCCCTCCCTTCCCCACTGAGAAGGCAAGCAATTCAATACAGGTTATGCATGTGTAGTTATGCAAAAGACTTCCATAATAGTTATGTTGTGAAAGAGTGTATTTCCCTCCATCCTGTCCTGTCCCCATTTTTTTCTATTCTCTTTTGACCATATTCATCCCCAAAAGTGTTTACTTCTAATTAATCTCTCCCCACATTTGCCCTCCCTTCTATCATCCTTCCATACCCCACTTATAACTGTCTCCCCTACTTTCCTATAGTGTAAGATAGATTTTTCATACCAAATTGAGTGGGCATGTTATTCCCTCTGTAAGTCAAATGTGATGAGAGTAAGCTTCACTTTTTCCCTCTCACCTCCCTGCTTTTCCTGTCCATTGGAAAAGCTTTTTCTTGTATGAGAGATAATTTTCCCCATTCCATTTCTCCCTTTCTATTCCCAATATATTCCTCTCTCACCTCTTTATTTTTTAAATATCATCCCTTCCTATTCAACTCACCTTGTGCACTCTGTCTATATATGTATATTCCCTCCAAATACTGAGAAAAGTCTCAAGAGTTACAAATATTATTCCATGTAGGAATGTAAACAGTTCAACTTTAGTAAGTCCCTTTGATTTCTCTTTCCTGTTTACCTTTTCATGCTTCTCTTGATTCTTGTGTTTGAAAGTCAAATTTTCTATTCAGCTCTGGTCTTTTCATCAAGAATGCTTGAAAGTCCTCCATATCATAGAATGACCATTTTTTCCCCTGAAATATTATACTCAATTTTCCTGGGTTTTAATTTTTTAATTTTTTAATTCTTAATTTTAATTTTCTTGGTTTTAATCCTAGTTCCTTTGACGTCTGGAATATCATATTCTGAGCCCTTTATCCCTTAATGTAGAAGCTGCTAGATCTTGTGTTATCCTGATTGTATTTCCACAATACTTGAATTGTTTCTTTCTGGCTGCTTGTAATATTTTCTCCTTGACTTGGGAACTCTGAAATTTGGCTACAATATTCCTAGGAATTTCTCTTTTTGAATCTTAGAAGGTGATCTGTGGATTCTTTCAATATTTATTGTGCCCTCTGGTTCTAGACTATCAGGGCAGTTTTCCTTGATAATTTTATGAAAGATAATGTCTAGGCTCTTTTTTTGATCATGGCTGCAGATAATCCTATAATTTTTAAATTGTCTCTCCTGGATCTATTTTCCAGGTCAGTTGTTTTTCCAATAAGATATTTCCCATTGTCTTCTCTTTTTTCATTCCTTTAGTTTTGTTTTGTAATTTCTTGGTTTCTCATAAAGTCATTAGCTTCCATCTGCTCCATTCTAATTTTTAAAGAACTATTTTCTTCAGTGAGCTTTTGAACCTCCTTTTCCATTTGGCTAATTCTGCTTTTTAAAGCCTTCTTCTCCTCATTAGCTTTTAGGACCTCTTTTGCCATTTGGGTTAGTCTATTTTTAAAGGTGTTATTTCCTTCAGCATTTTTTGGGTCTCCTTTAGCAAGCTATTGACTCACTTTTCATGATTTTCTTGCATCACTCTCATTTCTCTTCCCAATTTTTCCTCCACCTCTCTTAATTGATTTTCAAAATCCTTTTTGAGTTCTTCTATGGCCTGAGACCATTGCCTATTTTGGGGGGGGGGGGATTTTGGATGTAGAAGTCTTGCTTTTATGTCTTCCTCTGATGGTATGTTGTGTTCTTCCTCATCTGAAAGGATGGAAGAAAATACCTGTTCACCAAGAAGGTGACCTTTTATAGTCTTGTTTTTTTTCCTTTTGTGGGCATTTTCTCATTCAGTTGTTTGGCTTTTGAGTCCTTTGTCAAGTCAAGTGGAGGGTATACTCCAGGGACCTGTAAGTTCTCAGTTCCTCCAAGGTGTCACAATCAAGGGAGAGGAGTTTGTTCCTCTCTTGACCTAGGCTCTGGTCTGGGAGCAACCAGAAGCTTTTCTCCCCAGGATCTGCAAGTTGAATTCCCTCTCCAGAGTCTCCACCAGCTCCACCAGTTCCACCAAGTCAGTGCTATTCCTCACCCCAGGGCGACCACTCAGGGCTGAGACCCAGATCTGCCACTTAATTTCCCCAGAGGCTTTAGGCTGAGGGCTACTAAAATGGACACTGCTACTGCAGTGACCACTGCTGCCCTGGAACTGGGGCCAGACTGCATTCTCTTCTCACCCAGGTGAAAGAGTTTCCCCACTGACCTTTGAATCTGACTTTGGTGTTTGTGGGTTGAGAAATCTGGGAACTGCAACTGCTACCCATGATTCAACTCCCTGCATCCTGCTCCAGTCCTGTCAGTGCCATGCCCCGCAGCCAAGGATGGGCTGCGCTCCCCTCCATGCCCAGGGTGATAGACCTTTCCTGTCAGCCTTCCAGGCTGTCTTGGACTGAGAATCTCTTTCCCTCTACAATTTTTTGGCTTCTACTGCTCTAGAATTGTTTTAGAGTCATTTTTACAAGTATTTTATGGGCTATGGAGAGGGAGAGGTAGGACAAGTCCATTCTTCTACTCTACCATCTTGACTCCACCCCTGCCCTGGCTACTTCTTAAATAGGCCTATTCAATGAATAAGCATACTCACCCTAAGTGAATACTTGCAAAGATCTTAGCCTAAAGGGGCCAAGGTCTCTCATTGCATCCTGGGTCATCTTCAGTCATCCTGAGGAATATTTGGTCACTGGCTTCAGATAGCTCTGGAGGAGAAGTGAGGCCGGTGACCTTGCACAACTCTCCCTCCCTCAAAACAAAGTCAAGTGCAAGTCATGTCATTATTTCTCTGATGGCATGGTCTTCTTTGTAAACAAAAGACAAACACAACCTTGTGAATAGATGTAGCTGTCTGAATGGGGACCCAGATAGCTGGGTAACTCAGCTCCTCCTCTCCTGGCTGCCTCCCCCTCCTCTTCTGTCTGCTTTCCAAAGGAAGGTAAATTTGGATTGTCAAAAGATGCCCAGTTGACTTGAGTTTTTACTGGCTCTCCTCTCCTGTCCTCTCCTGTCCTCTCCCATCCTCTCCCCTCCCCTCCCATCGTCTCCTCTTCTCACCCAAAACTTTAAACCTACTGTACTCTGAAGCTCAGACACCCCAGGGCCCCTGCCTAAGGGCTCTTCTAGACCCTTCTGCCTTAAGAGTGATTATCAGTAGTAACTGTTGCTGTTTCCCTCCCAGCCTGATGTCTTTCTTTTTCTTTGTCTCATTAAAAGAGCCATGTCCTGGCTACTTCTTAAACAGGCCTATTCAATGAATGGGTGTTACCTCACTCTTAAGTGAGTACCTGCATAGACCTTGGCCTAAAGGGGCCAAGGTCTCCCAGTGAAAACTGGGTCATCTCTGGTCATCCTGATGAATATCTGGTCACTGGATTCAGATGGCTCTGGAGGGAAAAAGAGGCTGGTGACCTTGCACACTCAAAACACTCAAACAAAGTGAAGTGCAAGTCATGTCATCATTTCTCTGATGACATGGTCTTCTTCAGCAATGAAGGACAAACACAACACTTTTGAGACTAGAATGCACTGGCTTCTAATGAGCTCAGTCCCAATACTGGCCATCATAGTGTCTTTAACCCATTCCATTTCTGACCTGGGTTAGTTCCTCTTTTTTAGGTAGGCTGGTGGATGACATCCCCCCTCTCCAACCTCTTGCCCAACTCTGGGTGTTTTGCCCAAGTCTGGTGCCAGACTTAGTGATGACCCTTCATCATCTTACCTCAATGTAGCTTAGAGGTCTGAAGTCAAGCATTCCATCAACCTCAACCTCTTTGATAATAGAGATTATAGGTATGGGCCACCAAGCCTGGGACAATGAATATACTTCCATTTTGTTTTTCAGTCACTTTTTTAAGTCATGCTCAACTCTTTGTGACCCCTTTTGGGGTTTTCTTGGCAAAGATAGTGGGGTGGTTTGCCATCTTTTCCTCCAGTTCATTTTACAAATGAGGAAACTGAGGCAAATGCGGTTAAGTGACTTACCCAGGGCTACCCAACTAGTAAATGTCTGAGGCTGGATTTGAGCTCAGAAAGATGAGTCTTCCTAACTTCAGGTCCAGCACTTTGTGCACTATGGCACAACCTAGCTGCTCACACTTCCATAGTGTTCTATAATTTATAAAACCCTCCCTACCATCTGGGGATACGGAGTCTGAGTGCCAGTCTTCCCCTTTCACAGATGATGAGTCTGAGGTTAATGAGATCATGTCCAAGTTCACTGAGCTCATCAGCACCTGAGCTAAGACTTCTCTTGAAGTTGACTTGTTTGATCATGAGTCTGCCACGCTCTTTTCAACACTACATGGTTTTTGAGAAGTCACTTTCTTTAACAATGTGCATCCTCTCACTACCACTCAGAGACTGATTTGTGATTCCATCATCTGGTCCTGTTGGCTTAGGTCTGTGGACTCGTGCAGACTGGCTGCCCTGTTGGCCACCTCTACGTCAAATGCTCTTTATTAGGTGATTATATGCAAAATTATACTATGCATTGAGACTGGTCAAGCTCTCCACTAATTTACTTATCATGCAATTCATGACAGGATGCAGATTCTAGGCACTCATCCATCTCTCTCTGGTACTTCAACAAAAAAAGGGGAAAAAGACTCATTTTTTCCCCAAATGGTCCCCCTACTTCAGCCCCACACTGTTTATATCTTTTCTTAAGGCAGAGAGATTCTTGGACCCCATGACTAAGCTCACCTTTCCATCAGTCACCTCTTCCTTCTTTTAGAAAATTGGCCAGCAACAGAATTTTTTTTCTTTAAAACACTATTCAAGCCGATGCTTATGAGTCATTCTGACTCCACACAGGAGCAGTATGTGTTTGTGTGGATTGTAGGGTCCAAGATCTTGGGCTGAAAGAATCCTCAAAAACTATCCAGTCCAACCCTTTCATTGAACAGATGAGGAAAATGAGGCGAGGGAACTTGTCCCAGGTCACACAGATAGGATATGAACCCAGGTCCTCTGACTGAATTCAGCCCTCTTTATTCTGCCCCACCCAAAAGAAGATGAAAAAACTGGGCAGAAAGGAAGGAAGGGGACAGGGCTTGAATTAATCTTTCTGGGCTTTAGTTTTCTCATCTGTAAAACAAAGGACTTCTGCCAGATGGCTTTGAGGTCCTTTCAAGTTTTAAATTTATGATCTTAAGAAAGAAGGAAAGGAGCGGATGAAGGAGGAAAGAAGGAAGGCAAATAGAGATGACAGAAAGGAGAGAATGAGGAAAGGAAGAAGGAACATAAATAGAGATGAAGGAAGAAAAGTAGAGAATGAAGAAAGAAAAAAGGAAGATAAGTGGAGAGGGAGGGCAAAAGGAAAGGAAAGAATGAGGAAGGAAAGAGGATAAATAGAGATGAAGGAAGAAAAGGAGAGAATGAGGAAGAGAAGGAAGAAAAGTAGAGGTAAACGGAGGAAAGGAGAGAATGAGGAAGGGAATAAGAAAGACAGAGAGGAATGAAGGAAAGAAAGGAGAGAAGGAAGACAAGTGGAGAGAGAAGAAGGAAAGAAAGAGGGAGAAAAATAGAGGGCTTTGCATTTCTAGCCCCCAGCTCCTCTCCTGCAGGCTTGAAAGGGACCTGTCAGGATGTGAGCTGCATCAGTTCAACTCCAGGGTACCTGCCCTGAGACCTGGCACTTTTAAGTGATGTTCCTGCTATGTACCTTGGGCATTTCATTCTCAACGATGACATTGAAATGAATAGGACACAATACATCACTGCCACCATCCACTGCAGAGAGGCTGCTTCTGTGACTCTTGAGTCCCAGAGAGGATGAAAGTGACTTGCCCAGTGTCACACATAGTAGGTGATCAATCTGAACTCCTCACCTCAACATTCTATGCACCACAACATGGTGTTTTAGGCCTATTTTACAAATGAGGAAGCTTAGACTAAGAGAGGTTAAGACATGACTGTCTATCCATATCAACCCTCAACAGAGCTTAGGTTGATATAAATAGACAAAGTAGCTACTAACGAATGTATCAATTAGAGTTCTCAATCTTTTTTGTGTGTCTTGGACCCCACTACCTGTGGACCTCTTCTCAGAATGAGGTTTTAAACATACAAAACAAAATATATAGAATTAAAAGGAAATAAATCTTATGAGAAAACAGTTATCAAAATATATTTTGAAATTCACATGCCCCAGGTTAAGAACCACTGAATTTGAGTATGATCTGTATTATCAACTAAATCACTTGTGTTTAAATGAGGACTTAGCTAATCAAAGATACTCCTGCTTCTGCTTATGAGGACATCTAAGAATTTTATGTGTGGTAATAGGAATCCAATTTCATCTAATATTTGATATCATGACAGTTCTCATCAAATGACTTGAACCAACAAATAGCTCCGATTCAGACTGGAGCTGCCAACAAAGAACTCAACAATGAATTTACTGGTAGCACTGGGGAGGTATGAACTGGACCTTGTCCTTGGATGCCCATTTTATACAGTGTTGACAGGAGACAATGTGGTGTCATGGGAAGATCATTGGATTTGGGGTCAGAAAGCCTGGGTTCAAATTCTGGTTCTGACACTACATGTGTGACCTTGATCAAGTCACTTCATTTCTACTGACCTCATTTTCCTTATCTGAAAATGAAGGGGTTGGTTTAGCTGGCTCCACAGGTCACTTACAACTTCAGTAAAATCAGTTAGCATAGGAAGCTACAAAATGGTGGGTTGAGATGAGCTTATCCTCCTTCCAATTTCTCAAAACCTCAAAAGAGGGCTTGCTTGGCACATCTTGCTTTAGGGATAATTGATGGGACTTTTACTATGGGCAAAAAATGATGTTAACCATTCCCTCTTTACCAGAAATGAAGCCAACCTCACCTCAGTGAGCTCCAGCTACCTCTGACCTTTCCCTTCTTCCTGAGCTCAGAATAATTTTTCTATGAAAGCAGCCTCAAGGATGCCCAGAACAAGGACTTGTAGGCTGTAAACTGGCTTTTTCAGTCTCTTTCAAGTAGGAGATTTCTTCGCATTTACTTTTCTTCCCACTCTCTTCCCCTCAGCCTGACACTTCTTTGATCAACCACTTGGATCAGAGGGAAATTAGCAACTTAGGGCTGTTTTAAGAAATTACTTCTATGATGCTTGTCCCACCTGAACATTAGATTTGAACTTTCTTGGTTGACCTGTCAAACCTGATCCATTTCCCAGTTTTTTCTTCTTGTAATTTCTCCTGACTTTTGCGTTATCATGGTAAAATGACTATGGTTCACATGCAATAATATAAATATACAATGTGTATATGTATTTACATACGTGTGTGTGTTTTATTTGTATACATACATATATGTACATATATGTACGTATGTATGTGTATGCATGCATATGTCTATAAATCTATATCTGTCTAATAGAGGTAAAGGTCCGATTGTCGTTCAGTTGTGTCCAACTCTTTGTGACCCCATGGACTATAAAAGCCAATTCTGTCCTTAGGGCTTTCTTGGCAAAGCTACTGTAGTGGTCACCCTTTCGTTCTCCAGTAGATTAAGATGGAGACATGGACTGACTGCCTGCAAGGTCAAACAGAGATTAAGTCACTTGCCCAGGGTCACACAGCTAATAAGTGTCTGAGGTCAGATTTGAACTCAAAGTCTTTCTCACTTCAGATTCAGTGTTCTATTTACTGAGCCACCATGTTGCTTCAAAGATCAGGTAGAGAAACTTTATTATACAAACCATGACAGGAAGAGAGACTGGCTAGCTTACAGAATTTCTGTCAACCAAATAAGCTCTGGATATAAATGTATATATGTGTACATATACATATATTGTACCATTAACACAATCACTTCTATATATGTATATGTGTACATACATATGTATAGTTATACATATACATATGTACATATGTGTATAGTTATAAATATGTTCATAATGGGTGGGAAGCAGAAAACAAATGGCAGGCAGTCAGTCCATGTCTCCATCTGACCTTGGGGAGAGGACAGGAAGCTAACTAATCTGTCACTGACCTTGGGAGAGCATAGTATGGCAACTTTGTTGTGTTCAGCAGCTAGGAAAGCAGGGGGCCCAGGGGAGGAAAGCAGGAGTAGGTGAATAAGATGGCTTAGTTAGCACTGAAAGAGGAAGTCTGTTTAAAGATGAAGGCCCTCAGGCCATGAGAGGAAAGATAGAGACCACCTCTCTCTCTACCTCTGAAGTCTTGTCTTTTCTTTCTTTCAAGGCTGAATTCTTTTTAAGTAGAATGAACGTAGAGATAAAGGATTCTAGAGATAAAAGATCTTTTTACAATTGTCTAGACTGTTCAGAAAAGGGCACAAAAACAAATAGGGTAATTTTGTTAATAATATACTAAATTTAATATATATTTAAAAACAAACTAACAGAAGTTCATAATTTCCTAGATAATCTTGTTTTTCTTATTCTTTGAATATTGGAATGTTGGCTGAGTCTAAACCACCTTAGACACTTGATAAGCAGTTAGATTCTGGGAAAGTTAGTTAATTGACTCTTCAGGGTCTCAATGTTGTCATCAGTAAAATGGGAGATGAGACTTAAGGTCTACTGTTCATTCCAGCTTGAAATTTATGATCCCATGATTATATGTTCCCAAGGATGGGTGACAGAAAGTATTCATCAAAGGTTTGGGTATCCTAGGACACTGGAACTAATCATATAAATTGAAATTTAAGGATAAATTCAAAGTCTTACATGTGGGTTCAAAACTTCAAATTTACAGACACACAGCATGGAGGTAAGCATAGGTAGCAGTTCATCTGAAAAATAATCTGGATCTTTTAATGGAATAGAAACCCTATTGTATAATATGGAAGCCAGAATAGTGGATAAACTCTTCAATAGGTCATTAAATAGTTATTAAATGCCAATTCTACAATATTTGCCAAGTGCTGTTTTAGGCTCCATAGATATAAAAACTAAAGTGAAACAAACTCTGCCCTCAGTGGGCTTGTATTCTACTTGAATGATACAAATAAGTACATACCAGATAAATACAAAATAAACTCACATTTTGAGAAAAGAGGCACTAAAAAATGGGGGAACCATGAACTGCATTAAGGAAGACACAGTGTCAAGGATTGTTGTTGTTTCCGTGGTGTCTGACTCTTCAAGACTTCACTTGGGATTTTGTTGGCAAAGGTACTGGAACAGTTTGCCATTTCTTTCTCTGCTCATTTGACAGATGAGGAAACTGAGGCAAATGGGGTAAGGTGATTTGCCCAAAGTCACATAGCTAAGAAACGTCTGAGGCCAGATTTGAACTCAGGTCTTCCTCACTCCAGCACTCTATCCACTGTCACAAACTAGGAAGGTGGTAATGTCTTTGTATTCTGCCCTGCTCTGAAGTATTGAGTTCAATTTTGGGTGCTGCATTTTAGGAAGGACTTAGGTATACTAGAAGGTATCCAGAGAACGGCAAGCAGGGTG
Source organism: Notamacropus eugenii (assembly GCF_028372415.1). NCBI lineage: Eukaryota > Metazoa > Chordata > Mammalia > Diprotodontia > Macropodidae > Notamacropus > Notamacropus eugenii. Next base: position 44,382,440 of record NC_092873.1, read on the forward strand.
GGGAAGGATCTTAAATTTGTGCCACATGGGAATCAGTTGAAGGAAGTGAGAGTGTTTAATATGGAGAGGAGAAGGTTTGGAGTATACACTGTGTTCAAATATTTGAAAGGATATCATGTGGAAGAAATCCATGTCATGTTTTAAACCCTCTTAAGTCTAAAGGGTCAATAGATACACAGAATAAATATTATCAAAAGAAAATATAAGGTTGATGCCTGGAAAAAATTCCTAACAGTGAATGATGTTCAGTAGTGGAATGGTCTGCACTAGGAGGGGATCTCGCTGGAGACCTTTGAGCAAAGGCTGGATAACCACTTGTTGGGGTGGGGGTGAGGCTGTAAATAAGATCCTGGTTTGGGTACAAGTTGGACTGGATGTCCCCTTTCATCTTGGCATTCTGTGACATTCACAGATAAGAGACCTTAGCTTCATTGAAGGGTTTTTACTAGTCATCCTCTAGTCAACCCTGCCACTGTGTCTTTGTTCTTCCTGTTTCCCCTTCCTTCCTCTGTTCTCCCCACTCATCCAAATCCTTCTCCCCACTCATCCAAATCCTTCTCCCTTTGGAAACCCAGCTGAGAAGTCACCTCTTCCATGCAGCCTTCCCTGACTAATCCAGCCATGCCTGGGGTGATCTCTTCCTTCCCTGACCTCTGGTGCCCATTAGAGCGGGGATTCCTAACCTTGTCGGCATCTCTGGATGCCTTTGGCAATTTGGTGAAACCCATGGACCCCTTCTCAGAATTGTGCTTTTAAATGCAGAAAATGAAATATATAACACAATGGAAGAACTAGTTATATTGAAATACAGGTACCAAACGTATTTTTAGAAAAGTTCACGGGCTCCCCGTCAGGAATCCCTACCTCAGATATAGTCTCACACAATTTACACATTTGCCCACATGTCATCAGTTACTATTTTGGGGTTGTTTGTTGGCTAAAAATCTCAATTTTTTCACCAACTAATCCTCCTTTCAACTGAACTTGGAAGTACACATTATACCTATACTATATTCTCCCTTCCGCCAGTGATACCATGTAAAGGACACTGAACTTTGAGTCAGAAGATCTGGGTTCATAATCTCAGCTCTGATCCTTACCCTTTGTGTCACCTTGATCCATATCTACATATGCATATATATACATACATATGCGTATGTATACATGCTTACATACATATATTCACATTGTCTCCTCTGATCAAACATAAGATCTTCAGCAGCAGAGACTGTTTTCTTTTGTTTTGCTTTGGTTTGTTTTTGTATCCCCCAAAGTTAGTAGTGCCTGATATACAGTAGGTGTCTAATAAATTGTGTTGACCTCTGTGGACTTTAATTTCCTCCTCTGTAAAATAAAGTAGTGTGGCTAACTGGTCTTTAAGGTCCTTTCTAGGCATTAATAATAGTCTCTCCGTGGGTGGCATGCTGGACTTGGAAACAGGAAGACCGAGTTCCAGTCTTGCCTGAGATGCTCACTGACCAGCCCTAAGACTCTGGGCAAGTCACTGGACTTGTGTGCCTTGGTTTCCTAATGTGAAAATGGGAATACCATCTACTTCCAGAGAAGTGGTGAGGATCGAATGGAAAACATATGTAAAGTACTTAGCAAATTTAAGGTGCTACAAAAACGCTCATTTTTCTTATATCACCCTTCAAAGTGTACAAAGTGCTTTATACATATTCTCTCCTGTGATCTTCACCTGTGAGGGAGGTGCTATATTGTCTTCATTTCACAAATGAGGAAATGGAAGCTGAGAGCAGTTTAAGTGACTTGCCCAGGGTCACAGAGTTAGAGGGAAGGCCTGAAGCAGGATTTGAACTTGGAGCTTCCTGACTCTAAGTCCAACATTCTCTCTTCTGAGAACATGCTGCCTCCACACACTGTGAATTATGAAACATCCAGTAATATGGGCTTGGGTAGGAAGGAAAAAAATAGAAGAGAAGGCAGGAAAGAAAAAAGGAAGGAGGAAAGGATGGAAGGAGGAAAGGAAGGAAGGAAGGAGAAAGAAGACAAGAAGGAATAGAGGAAGGAGGGAAGAAAAAAGACAAGCAGGCTAGATGAATGGATACAATATCAATTTCAACAAAAGATTGATCACTTAGTGTCTATCATAGCATAGCTACTTACATAACTTTTGGGGTCCCTCTTTAGTTCTGTTTACCAAGAAACTCACAGCAGAAATGTCTTTAGAGTTAAATGGACATGGTGATATGTCAACCAAATAGTTCTTTTATGAAAGTGTCCAGAACATGATATATCATCATGCTTGGAAACTTGGTCTAATTCTGTTCTGTAGTAACTGTACCATCTGGATACCAAGCAGTGTTTTTCTAGAAATGTTGCTGGACTTGGATTCAAAGGGCTTGGTTAGAATCCCACCTCAGCTACTTAATAGCTAAGTGACCATTTGCAAGTCACTTAACTTCTCTGTGACTCAGTTTTCTCACATGTAAAATAAAAGGATTGAACCACATGGTCTCTAAGGTCCCTTTCGGCCCCTCATCTATGAACCTATGACCATTCTAACTCAAGGGTCTTAGTTTATAGGATTTCTAACTATAATAATTTATCCTGAAGATCACATTATATCAATTCTTTTCTCTGATGGTTTTGCAATGACTTTGCCCCAAGTCAGTGATGCTCCGAGCTGACCTGACAGAACAGCAGAGAATCCATAAATACATGTTGACCTCACCTGACTAGTCATCATTCTTCATGATTCAACTTTGACTTATTCACATCTGTCCTCCAGATAGTGACCAAATCAATATTCTGAATATATGGGTTCTACCCATTCCATACAGCCGCTGTGACCTTTGTCAAATCATTTAACCTGCCAATACACCAGGCCCCCTTCTAAGCATCTGAGGTGCAGAGCAGGTGCTGACCTGCATTTTGAGAGGGAGCTCCTTTGCTCTCCCTTGCTCACAAACCTTCAGTGGCTCCCAGTGCCTCTAGGATGAAATGAGAAGTCCTCATTTGACTTTTAAAGGTTTCCAGGATCTGGCTCCTATTTACCTTGCCAGACCATACGATTCCTCTTCATGTTCTAACAAAACTAACCTACATGTTCTTCTCCTATCTATCATCTACTATTCATAATCTACCTTCTCCCACTCCTGTGCCTTTGCCCAATCTGTCCTTCATGCCAACAAAGCACTTTTGACCACCACTTCTTAGAATCCTTAACTCCTTTCAAGATTTGACTCGGGGTCTCTACACTGAGCAATCCTAGCAGTGATCAGTTCTGAAATGATCCATAATCTCCTTCCTTATTTATTCATGTAGGATCATGGAATAGGGGACTGCCTCTGTGATCTCATGGGTTTAAGAAACTCTCAGGTGAGGAAACTCCCTCTCTCAAGTGCCCATTGACCCCATCTCCACAACCTAGAGTCTTAGAAGTTTCGTAAAGCATTAGGAATTTAATTAGAAGAAATTAAGAATTTAAACAATTTGCCCAGGGTCATGCAGGCAGGTGTCAGAAGTAAGACAGGAACCCAGGTCCTCTTAGCATCAAAGTTGACTCTCTGTCCACTTCACCATACTGCCTCTGAGAGGCACCAAAGGATCATGTGTTTAGAACCATAAGGCACCTCTAAATCAACCTCATTGTATTGTGTGTGTTCATCCTTCGTTGCCGAAGACCATGTCGTCAGAGAAATGATGACATAACTTGCACTTGACTTTGTTCTGAGTGAGGGAGGGCTGTGCAGGGTCACCAGCCTCACTTCTCCTCCAGAGCCATCTGAATTCAGTGACCAGGTATTCATCAGGATGATTGGAGATGACCCAGGATGAGGCAATTAGGGTTAAGTGACTTGCCCAAGGTCACAAAACTAGTGAGTGTCAAGTGTCTGAGGTGACATTTGAACTCAGGTCCTCCTGACTCTTGCACTGGTTCTGTCTCCCCTCCTCCACATAGCTGCCCCACCTCATTCTATAAATTCAGAAGTACAGGCACAGCCTGGTTGAGGGATTCCATCAGGGTCACACAGGTGTATCACTCTAGAACAGGTGTTCTTAGCCATTTTTGTGTCATGGACTCCTTTGGCAGTCTGGTGAAACATTCTTAACCTGTTTTAAAATATATAGTATTACAAAGGAAGTCATATTGAAATATATTAGTAATATAAGTACATTGAAATTCCCTTATCAAAATACTTTTTAAAAATACATTTACAGCCTCCTAGTTAAGAAACTTTACCATAGAGGAATGTAATCTCTCTGACAGCAGGAACTATTTCTCTTTTTTTGTCTTTGTGTCGCACATGCCTAGCCTCATGCCTCCTACACAGCAGGCATTTAATCAGTGTTGGTTGAATGAAATGTAATCCAGAAGGTGGTGCACCCTTTCTCACTCTGCCCTTTCTCTCTCCTTCTCCATGTCTTCCTTGTTTCTCTCCCCTCCCCTTCCCCCAGTGCATTCCCAAAAGCAGAACAGACAGACCTGCGTCCGGAAGAGCTTAATATGCGCCTTTGCCATGGCCTTCATCATCAGTGTCATGTTGATCGCGGCCAATCAGATCCTCCGCAGCGGCATGGAGTAGTAAGTAGTCTTTCACCCGACACTGTGAACCAAACTCGCCATGCATGTGCATGCCCGGTGGGCAGACTTTTTTCCTCCATGAAACCGGAAAGGGAACGAGGTGGACAACAAGACGCTTTCGGGGAACCCGAGGCCGGCAGGACGACCCGTCTTGAGAACCAGCTCCATCTTCTTGTCAGGGACACCAAAGGGCTGTCTTCAATGCTTTAATAGTTTTGTTTCCTAATGCAATAAAATTTAAAAAAATAAAATAAAAACCCGGGGAGTTCTGAATTCTTGCTTCAGCCATCAATAGGAACTTTGAGGAGAAGCTTCATTTCCATCTGGGACTGACATGTGGTGGTCTATGCTGGGAGTCGGACAGAGAGAGAGAGACATCAGAGACGGAGCACAAGCTGCAGTTACTACTGGCCAACTCCATGCATCCAACCCAAAGCTTGGCCAACGGCAGACTCTTCCGGGGGGGTGGGCCTATTTTGGCTCCACAGAAGCTGACTTTGGTGTATCTGCAAAGAAGGCCACCATTTCATTCCCCTCAGCTTCCTCCGTCCACCCCCAATGGAGCCCCTGTGGCACAAGGGCAAAGCCATTGTACAGGGTGATGGTTTTCAAGTGGTACCACACCTCTTCGGTGTGCGTGTGTGTTTGTGTGCTCTTCCTACTTCTTTTTTTTTTTTTTAAACTGCCTTGGACACAGGACTTTTGTTGGCAGAATTGAGGACTGGGGAGGAAGGCTTTGGGTCTCCATTTGCAGTTTTCTTTCTGTCCCCAGCACAGATAGGGGAAGCTCCTTTTATGCACCAGCATCTTGGAATCTGCATAGAGCCTTTTTTCCCAAACTTGCCTCCTGTGCAGCCATTAGAGAGAGAAGGGAAATATATGTGTATATGTATATAGATATATTTGGCTTCCTTATGTATGTGCCTAACCGTGCCATTGTCCATTCTAAATTTTTTTTATTTCTGCTACAAATCAGTCCATTAGCAATGCAATTATTATAACTATAATTATATTATTATTGTTATTTTTTTAACTGGGGTTGATGGGGATGGAATGTTTCAAGCCCTCCAACTACGTGTTATCTTTGGTGATAGAGATAAAGAATGAGCAAATCTTTCTGCCAGATCTACTCTGTAGGTGACACTCTCCTGGAGGAACATCTTTCCCTTTTCTCCGTCAGTCATTCTTCCCCCTTCCCTGTCAGGTTCCATCAGTGTGTGGGCTCAGGGTAAAATCAGCCCAACTGAACATTTTAAGCCAAAGTGACTGAGATGGAAAGATCAAACTACTATATTTTACATAACATCTCCTGACATTCAGATTCTGCGATTGACTCATTTTCACGGAAGAGATTTTAATGAGCTTAGCAAACAAGACAGGTAATTTACTTTTGCATGCATGGTGGTGATGGTGGTGGTGGTGGTGGTGGTGGTGGTAAAGAGGGGAACAAAATGACCTGTTTTCAATGCAATCTTAAAAACTGTAATTTAGTCTCTTTTCCAAGGTGCCGTATCAGTCCATTACAATTAATTCTCGTTTTGCGTAGTCTGATTAGTGAATTCTCATCAACTGTAACATTTCTCTGTAACAATTCTCGTTGTACTTTTCCAAGCTTGGTTGGGAGCTCAGAAATACTTCATTAAATTCTGTCATGGGGTTTTTCTGGGTGCATTCTCATCTACATCCTAAATCCAAAAGCTTTTTCTTGCTTGTTACTTTTCTCTACTTCTTATTTTGAGGTGACTGAATACTCACCTAGTTAAGTTTAGGAGACTGCTTTATCTTCATGGAGTGTTCTGTCCAGATCTCTAGCCATGTTCCTTCCTTCCCTCTCCTCCCTCCATCCCAAGACACCCCCACCCTTCAATCTGTCCCCACTCCAAGCTTTTGTCACTCCTCTTCCCCAGTCACCACAGTTACTTGTCTGTGCATAAGATGGGTCAACTCAGCTGTGGAATCTTCCTGCCATAGAAAAGTGAGAATCTTCACACTATGCAGAAATATGGGTGTTAAAAAAAACTTTCTCTGTGACTGACAGTGGAAGTAGGCTAGGAGGCAGATGTGAGCTTCTGGAACCCACAGGTGGGTCCAGGGATCAGGGAATCTCCTCCTGAAACCCCCATGAAGTCAGAGTTTAGGATCTTGTTGACAGTTTTACTTTTGACTTTCTGTGTGATGTCAGCCAAATCACATTCCCTCTCTGGGCCCATTTTTGTGCCAGCATAGCTAGGAGACTAAGCTACCTGTGAGAATCCTTCCACTTCTAACATTCTGAGAGGCACAGCTTCAAGGGCTTGAGCAGCCATGAAATCCAACTCCCTCACTTTGCAGTTGAGGAATGAAAACCCAGAGAGATTAAGTGACTTGTGACCCCAGGTCACTGCCCCCAAACCCAAATGATAGTACCTTGATTCTATGCACCCACTGACATCCACTCTAAGGAAAGAAGTGTTTGGTGACTAGTGCTCCCCCATGCATGCAGACAGAGGTTCAGAGTGAATGGTACCTGCCTAGGTCTTCAAGATGGAGGCTGGGGTGGAGGAAGAAAGCTCTGCATTAACTTGAATTTCAATTCAGGGATTCCTCCGAGCCAGAAGGGATCACTAATATTATCTACTATGAACCCCTCCTTTTGCATGGGAGAAAACTGAGTAAGGAAATGACTTCTTCAGGGCCAAACCCCTAATGAATGCCAGAGCCAAGATTTGGTGCCTTGCCTGGGTTTACTCCCCCTGGATAAATGCCCTTTTCTACGGAGTGACCTTTCTTTCCTTCTGAAGTGGTACTGGATCCTAGTACTGAATAAAAATACATGGAAAGTGCTTTAGAGAACACAAATAGGTTTCTTTTGCTTCTTTCCTGGTTTGTCACTTCAAAGGAAGCACTTTGGGGGGACCCTTGGAAGCCTAGCCCCAGCAGGGTCCCCATTTTCTCCATTGGAGAGAAGTCAGTACTCCAATGATAGGGGAAGCAGACAGCATGGAAGGGCAATTGAAAGGAAAACCATGCTGCCTCCCCTCCTTGGCTAGACCCCCTGCCTCAGTACCCCTGGTACCAGAAGCCCAAGCCAGAAATCATCCAGATTATAGAATTTTAATACAGAAGACCTGACAGTTTGTTTCAATAGCAATGGTACTAGACTTATAAGGCAGCTATTCCTCACTCCTCAAAGACAGTCAGGGCAGTGTGTCGAACATTGTCAAGGACTGATCCCTTACTGCTGATTCTAAAAGGACCCTTGCCTTCCACAATGAAAGAAAAGGCAAGGAAAATATCTCCAGGTGTGACTATTATGCCAGATGTGGGATCATCCTCTGTGTTAGGAGACTGAGCCAGAAATGTTATCTCCTAGAACCCATTCCAGCCCAGGGGATGCTTACTGTCTGTCATTAGGGGCAGGGTGGCTCTTTTCTCTCTCACACTTCCTCCCTCCCCACCCCTCTAATGTTCATCTCAGAGCCAACTAAATCAGATCCGATGGGGTCTTTAGGCAGGAGAAATTGGCTGTTGGGGTGCAGACCCCAAGGAAGATGTCTACAACTGAGTCCTAGATTTAGACTGAGGAAGTGACCTTAGTTAGACCTCTCATTTTTCAGATTTTTCAGACTTAGGTATAGAGAAGAAATGATTTGCCCAAGGAACCATACAGATCTCTTCTGGGCCCAAGGACCAGAAAGCACCAGAATGCCATGAAGGGGCAAAAGCCAAGAACACTGATGCCCCTGTCTGTGTTGGTAGGGAGGTAGGGTAGGGAGGGAGAAAGGAAGGAGGTCAGAAAGGAGGAGGGCTATCATCCGGTAAAGCTATGCCTAGGGGCCTGGAATCTCAACTACCAGTCCTGACACCACTTATTAACCCACTTAGTGGTGTCCAAGGCACAATTCAAATTTTGGAAAGCAGCCCCACACTGATGGCCTCTCATTGAGCTATTTCCTGGCTTTTCTTTAGTGGTGAGGGGTTGGGCAGGGGGGAGCTGATTTTGTGGGCTTGATTCCCTGGCTTGGTCTGGGAAGCATTTGTTGCTTCCTTGTAAGGCTGGCCTAGAATATTGACATCCTAGCCTTCCTGGCCCCCTCTCTTGGGTGTTTTCTTAGATGGAAGAAATCTGGCCTCTCTGGGACCTCTTCTCCATCTCCCAAACACTGTGCCTGGGTCTCCTGACCATAACCTGACTGAGATGCTTAACACATAAAGGACTGAGAAATAGACCATGGAATTCAAAGCCAAGAGAGACCTTGGAGATCATTTGATCCATACTTTAGCCTGATAGAGGAGGAAGTGGAGACCGGGAGAGTAGAAGTCACTTGTCCAAGGTCATAGAGATAGTAGGCAGCCAAGCTGGGACTTGGCTCTGAGTCTGACTCAATGCACAGAGCCTTTCTTACTATGTTATAGTTATTCACTTCTTGTCTCTTTAGTCCCCCAAATTGACTGTACAGAGTGGACCATTATGCTAGAAAACCAGCTGCCTGTAGCTTGGTGAGGAAGGCTGAGGGAAGAGATCCCTAACTACAAGCCATCCAGCCATCCCCAGAAGCACTGGCCTCAGTATCCTGAAGGTTTCCTACTTATTGGTCATATAGGCAAATCACTTCTATCTGGCTCTCCATTTCTTTTGCTGTCAAATAAGGAACAGAAGGAAACTTGACAAGGTCAGATGTTCTTAACCTCTTTGTCATAGGGGTCCACCTTTGGCATCTGGTGGACCCCTTTTATGGATCACCTCTCAGGAGAATGTTTGTTACCTGCATTCATACTCAAAGGAAATGCTAAATTTCAATTAGAAGCTAGTGAAAATAAAGATAGAATTTTTTTCCCATCCAAGCTTATGGGCACCTCTGAGTCCCTGGACTAGCTGACTTCTTCAGGTCCCTTTTCTGTGTGGTATTCCATGAGTCTCTAGTAACTCTGCAGCAGTTTCATGGGCCCAGGGGAGATCAATGGCAAACAGAGCGTACAGATAAATCCTTTCTGTCAGAACGGGTGCTAATGAGGCTACCATAAAGGATGGTGGGAAAGCTAGAGATAGGGGAAGGAGGGAAGTATTTAGAAGAAAAACTTGGGAAATGAAAAGAGATTATGGGTTTCTAGGTCTACAAATTGAAGAGACTCACATTTTACTGATGAAGAAGCTGAGGACTAGGGAAATTAAATGACTTACCCAAGGTCACATAGCTAGTGTCAGAAACAAAATATGAACTTAGGTCCTCTGAGGCCAGAGCTAGCGCTCTGTCCATTGTATGGGGAAAACTCCTTTTATCCCCTTGTCTTAAGAAGAAGCTGTCATGTTTGATTCTAGGTGTTACCTTTGTCTCCCACCTCTGCCCCCTCACCCCTCCAACATCCCAGCTCCAGAGCATCCCATGTCAGGGTCAAGAGCAGTGCATGGCAAATCCCACAAAGAGCATCTGTATAATAGAGATGTCACTATGGCAACCCTCGAGCTCCACCGAGAGCTTGCCAAGCCACATAGAAATAATGGAATGTTTTCTTAAGGAATGCTGGGGGCCTGCTGGCTCACAACCCGACTCCCTTGCCAAAAAGCTTCTGCTGGCAGGAGAACATCCCCCTTCGAACCGGAGGGTCTATCTAGCCACCCTCCCCTCAAGGCTGCCCTGTGCTATGGTAACACTTGTTCATTAGCACAGGGCAGCTGTTGCCAGTGGGGCCTTCACCCACTGCCTCTTTCCTAAGCTGCCTTCCAAAGCCAAACTGTGGTCTGGAGGGCAGCAAAGCTTTTACTCCTTCCATTAAAACAGAAAGCCTCTTCTTGTCTGTCGAGAAGCTCCTGAAGAGCCAGCAATGTGGAGTGAGGTAGCTGGAGGTTCAGCCATAGGTTGATTCTGTGTCTCCTGTTTCGGGAGTTTCAGTGAGGTCAACTGCAGAGGGCGGACAAGCTTCCTGTATTGCTAAGCAATAGATCATAAGGCCTTTAAACTAGAGCCAGATGGGGCCAAGGAGGCCATGGAGTCCAACTGCCTCATGTTACAGAGGAGGAAACTGAGGCCAAGGGAGAGAAAGTTATTTGCCTAAAGGCAAGTGGGTGGCATCATAGGATCATCAAGCCAAAAATGGAAAGGACCTCCAAGGCCCATTAAGTCTAGTCTGCTTATTTTACCAATGAGGAAATAAGGAAATAACAGTGACTTGCTCAGGGTCACTCAGTGGAAGGGACACAGTTTAAACAGATGACTTGGGATGCCAAATGTAACAGTCTGTCTCCTATGCTGCTGCCTCCCATGAATGGTACATGGGAAGAATTTTCCTTCTCTTACCTGTTCTTAACTATTCTTTGTCACATCCTTATGACAAATGGTCTCCCTTCCTGTGTCTGCACTCATTCAAAGTCATTCAAAAGTAAAAGGACAAGTCTACTTGGGCCACCTCTGCCCCTCCACAACTCCACCCCCCTCCCCTTAAGTGGACCAAACTTTGAGATGAGTCACCAGCAGCCCAGTGAGATGACACACTCACCTTTTGCCCTAAGAATCTTGCACTAAGTTTGCATGCCAGACCTGAGTCAGAGATGAAAGTGAGCTTCATTCTCAGTGGTTCCCAGCTTGACCCATCTGTGGACTGTGGTCCTCGGCACCCAGAGTGGGCAAGGTGGACCAGTTCAGGGGGTGTCACATTGGGATGGCTGCTCTCCAGGGATGGAAGTCCTAGGTTTCCCCGAGTCTTTGCCACCTGGGGCAGATACACCTTCTGGGCTGCCTGTATTCCCCTGCTCACCACCCTGGCTCTGTGCCATTTATCCAAAGCTACCAAGGTACATCTATTCCTGGGGCCCCCTGTACAATGGAGCAATGAGTACTCTCTCACTATGCCTTCATTTGGCCAGAAAAATAGACTAAGACTCAGAATAATAACAGTAACTGATATGTATATATCATATGGATATTTATAGCAACTCAAGTGTATATAGTTCTCTGACATTTGCAAAGTGCTTTAAATACACAAGTTCATTGAAACCTCACAAAAATTATTCAAGCATCATCATCCTCATTTTGCAGGTGAAGAAACTCAGAGACATTAAATGATTTGACCATACCTCTAAGTGCCAGAGGCAGGATCTGAACCCAGGTCCTCCAGATTTCAAGGAATTTTGATAATGTGAGGAAGGACTTTGTTCCTCTTGTACTGAGGACTTCAGAGTGAACGGATGCTATGCCTCTCCAAAGAGGATGTGGTAACATCTGTTTGCAGGAGGAAAAGTGGAAGTGAGGCTGAAACTAAGCTCTGTTACAGGCTAGAAATTGCTACCAAGGAAGGTAAATGGGGGCATTCTTTCTTGGAGATCTTAAAGACTGTGGGATCATAGATTTAGAGCTGGACAGGGCATTAGAGACCATTGAATTCATCCAGGTCATTTTGGATAGAAGAGAACTGAGGCCCAGGCAGATTAAATGATTTACCCTGTGTTGCACAGGTAGTGAGTGGAAGAGGGAGGCAAAGGGAAAACCCAAGTCCTCTAATGCTCCCATCTGTCTGTGAGAGATTGGTGTCAAAATTCCCTAAAGGAAAAGGAGGGGAATTGCCTTCAATGGCTTCATCAGCTACCTTTACTGTGCCCCAAGATTCTAGGCTTCAGGGGTTCATCCTCTGGTTCTCCCCATTCTCATACCACTCCCCAACAATGCCTCATCCTTCAGTCATTCTATAAGGGGAAAGATTCAGGGACAGTGAAGAAAGCGTACTCAGCAGCCAAGGTCTTACTTTCAAATTATTTAAAGTCATGTTAAAATTAAAGAGGTTTTGGGTTGCCTCCTAAAGACCCCATCTCCATGACAATTTAAATGTCAGGACTGCTCAATTTCATTGCATGCTTCCTTTGGCTACACTGCTTTTAGGACAGGAATCTGCAGTGATGGGGCTTTGCATACTGTGCCTGGCTGCCTTAAGTCACTTCAGTAAATAAATAACTGAGTTACTGAGTGAGTGAGCAAATGTGTAAGTGAGTGAGGGTGTAAGTAGGTAAGTGAGAGAGAGTGTGTGGGTGAGGAAGTAGCTGAGGAAGGAAGTGAGTAAATATGGAGCAGGGTAAAGGAGAAAGACATAGCAAAGGAGCACTCTCATTGGGCATCCGATGGACCCCTTCCCACCATCAACATTCAAGGCAGTCTCTGGAGATGTGATCCCACCCCAGTCTGCATTTCCTGATACCTTAGGAAGGATCCAGGAAACACAACAGGAAAATTAATCTGGAGGCATGCTGATGAGGGAGAGAATGTGTTTTAGGATTGAAGGAAGAGGGGTATCACCAAAATAGAGAATCATAGACATAGAGCAGGAAGGGATGTTCCAGGTCATCTAGTAGAAGACCATAGATCTAAAGTTGGAAAGGACACTAGAGGCCATCTAGTCCAAAACCCTAATTGTATGGACAAAGAAACTGAGGCCATAGGGATTTGCAGGAGAACATAGAAGCACTTCAAAGGTTGGAAGTCATTACTGCAAAACAATGGAAGGGGGTCTGTACCTCTAATTTAATATTCCTACCAAATACAATTTATGATCTTGGGCTTCCCAGCATTTATCAAGAGCTCCCAGTTTGCATCCAACCATTCACAATAATCCCTCTGTCTCCATCTCTCTCCTCTGTCTCTCCCTCTCCCTCTCTTTCCTGTCTTATTTTTCTCTCTTCCCTCTCCTTCCCTCCTCTCTCCCTCTCCCTCCTTCTGTCTCTGTTTCTATCTCTCTCTCTGTCTCTGTCTTCTCTCCCTCCCCTCTGTTTTTCTTTCCCTCTCCCCCTCTCTCCTCTCTTCTCCTTCTTCTTCTCTCTCTGTCTCTTTTTCTGTTTCTGTCTTACCCCTCTCCTCTCTGTCTCTTTTTTTCCTTCTTCCCTCCTCTATTCTCTCTCCTTCCCTCCCTCTTTCTCCCTCTTCCTCCTTCTCTCTGTCTTTGTCTTCTCTCTCCCCCTCTGTTTCTCTTCCCTCTCCCTCTCTCTTCTCTCTTCTTTTCTCTCTTTTTGTTTCTATCTCTGTCTCTTTTTCTGTTTCTGTCTTGTCTCTCTCCTGTCTTTTCTTTCCCTCTCCTCCCTCTTTTCTTCTTTTTCTCTCTTCTCTCTTTCCCTCCCTCTTCCTCTCCCTTTCCCTCCTCTCTTTGTCTCTCTCCATCTCTGTCTCTGTCTCTCTCTTTCTGTTTCTCTGTTTCTATCTCTCTGTCTCACCCTCCCCATTTTCTGCCATACACTCAGGTTGATATTTGGGTTTTTGAAACCAAATATCTCATTGCATGCAAAGGATGCCTGGAGACAGATCTTCTAACACAAAGATTTCCAAGGAGATTGGAGAAGACTAGAGAACATAGAGCCTAAGGAGTCATACCATCATGGATTTAGAACTGGAAAGAACCCCAGAGGCATCTACTTCATCTCCCTCCTTTTGCAGATAAATCCTGGAGAAGCTGTGACCAAAAGCAGGCAGGTCAGAAATGGCAGAGCCAGAATTAAAACTTTGGGCCCCTGACACCAAGTCAGTGTTCTTTCCATTGTGTCATCCTTTGGGTTGGATTCTGCCTTTCTTAGCTCAAAACTTAATCCAAATAAGGGTGAGTGGGGGAGTAAGATGTTACAACTTGGAAGTGAATTAGTCCTGGGAAGGGCCCAACACTGACCTAGAGTCCTTGGGTGCAAGAGTTGCCTGGGGTGGAGAAAGGCTGTTTGAGCCATTAAGTCAGGGATTCAAGAGTTTCTGTGCCTTTGGATTCCTGGAACTTGAGTTTATTTGGCCTGAAATCTTATGCTAGTGAGATCAAAATCTACACACCAGCTATAATTCTTCTGGTATTTGCTAGATCCATTTTCCAAAAATGATATTCAAGGTACCCTCTGAAACAAAGTTCTTAACTTCTTTTTGTCATGAAATCCTTTGTAAGTCTAATGAAACCTATGTCAGACCCCTTCTCAGAATAATGCAAAGTATTAAGTATTTGGGATTACAAAAGAAACCAATGATATTGAAATAAATATGTGGGTTTTCCCCCATCCAAGTTCATGGATCCCCTGAAATCTATCCATGGATTACAGGTTAAAAACCCCTGATCTAACGTGATGATCTCTGCCCAAACTGTATATCCTGTTCCTTCAGAGAGTGTCTAGTAATCTGAGCTTCATGCTGTTTGGAAATATTAATATATCCCTTTTAGGAACAGAGCAAGGTCAAGGGACTAGCTGACAAAACTACTCAGAAGTAGGAGCAGAAACAACCCAATCTAAGCAGTGACACCTTGGTAAGAAATCTGCCAATCCTCCCACTACATGGCAAGTTTTTTCCCTGAATGGGATGTCACAGGAAATGCCAAACCCAGACACAATACACTTCACAGTTCCTGGGCCAAGAAATAAAAGGGAAAGGGGAAAAAGTCTCTCAATATACATTATATGAGCATTTTCCCTGTGGGTCTAGCCTACTCTTGGAATAAAGTGGTCCATTTCCCAAGAGACCACCTTGGTCACTGAGCTGTCCATTGTTCTGAACTGAATTATCTGTTAGACTTTGATGTGCCTTGGCAAATACCAAAAGAAGGAGACTGGTACTTGCTCTTCTTGAAGAGTTAGAAATGCTGACATGTCCTCTGGGCTCCAGGAGCTTCTGGCATAACTCAAGTCCATCCCAGACAGGAGAGGAAAGGATGGGTAAGAGATTGATGAATGTAGTGAAATGAAAACAGCACAGGACACAGAGGCAGGAGAGGTGGAGTCTAGTTCCCTCTTTATCAAAAGCTAGTCATTTGACTTTAAGTGACTCTCTTTTTATACCCTACCTCCAGCCCTGGGCCTCAGTTTTCTTATCTGCAAAGTGAAAGGTTTGGGCTAGATATCCTGTGAGGTCCTTAATAGTGTCAAGACTCTTTACATGAATGAACTAAAATCAGTATCATATATGAAGAAGGTTGCCACGACACTATCACATGTGCAGTGATAGGGGCATTGTGGCATGATGGGCAAAGGACTGATCTTTGAAGTCAAGAAAACCATAGTTCAAGTCATCTTTGACATATTGAAGCTGTGTGAGTCGAAGAAAGTTGCTTTATGTGTTGGTGTACCTCAGGTAATCCCCTAGAACTTCTGGGAGGCAGTATGGTATGGTGGAGAGGGCTCTGAACTTGGAGACACAGGACCTGAGCTTAAATCTCACCTCTATCACTTACTATTTGTGTGACCTCGGGCAATCTTGGGCCTCAGTTTTCTCCTCTCCAAGGTAAGCTGGTTGGACTAAGCAGTCTCTGAAGATGCTTCCAGTTAATTACTCCATTATCCTTTGATTCTATGATCCAGTATATACTAAGTCAGAGAAATGTTGGTATCTGTATTTGTGGAAGGATTTCCCACATCAGTAGTTGCCAATGAAATCAAAATCATTCGTGTATTCATGGAAGCCTTATATTAGTGGTCAGATTTTTTTTCAACCTCCAAAGGCCTGGTACATTACCTCCCACCAAGGATGTAAATATGTCCAGGAAGCTCAGCTGAGCTGGTAAAAAGATCCAGATTGGCTTTTTTCTTGTTAGTCAAGTTTATTGTCTCATAGCCATAAGTAACCTTGGCTTTTCCCATCCCATCTGCTGATTTGAGATAGAATTGAAGACTGGCTTTTGTTTCCTTTTTCCTTTCAATTTGCAAATTAAAGGGCTAGGGAAACTAGGAAAGATGATCTCCTCCCTCTTCCCACCCCCTCCTTCCTTTCTACTAGCTCTTATCAAAACAAAGGACTTGAAATTCTTGCAGAATTAGAATAAAACAAAAAACTCCATTCCAGTAAAGGAGGTTCATTTCTTCATTTTAGAGGGGCTTAACTGGAAGCAGTGGCATAAAAGAACACAATTTCCAACCTCTTCTCTTTTCTGAGGAATGGAGAACAGTTGCCAGCTATGTGATAATGGTTTGCCATTTCAATACATGATACTTCAAAGAGACTGTGAGGACCTCCATCTTGGGTCTCCTTAAAAAATAGATTATTATGAGCTTAGGCTAGCTAGACAGCCTTGCTGGAATGTTGGCAAGTGAACTAGATGACGTCTGGAGTCCCTTAGACCTTCATAGGTCATGGATCCAGAGTTGGAAAGGAAGTCAGTCAAAAAGTGCTTATTAGGGGAAAAGACCTCAGAAGGGATATGGCTCAACCATAACTTACAGAATCACAAGTCTAGAGGGAGAAAACAGTTTAAAGAGACCTCATTTTATAGGAGCTGAGGCCCAATTTATTCAAGGTCACAGGGGTAGCAAGCACTATACACAAGATTTGAACCCATGTCCTCTGACTCAAGAACCAGTGGATTTTATTTTTTCACTTGACCACATTCCCTCTTAGGTTCAGAACGCACTAAACACGCTTGCCTTCTTTAGTCTTCTAGTACAGAGCTAAGCAAATATGAAGCAAAGAGAAAAAGTGAGAAGGGTGAGACCACCAAAATCTATAATCTCTTTGTCCCATATTCAAATCCAATAGAAGGCATGTTTTCTCCAATTTTCCTCTCTCTGAAAAAGTAGAAGAAACCATTACCATTCATTTATCTCCAACATCCTCATCTTGATCAGTGTTTGTGAGCATTGCTTGCCCCCTAAGGAAATAGCTGTGGTTGCCCCAGACCTTTTCTGGAGAGGGGAGGGGAGCAGGAGCCTTTGGTAAACTCATGCAGACTTGCTTCTCTTAGCTCCTCCAGAAAAAGCAGAAAATGGTCTTCCTTTCCTCCCTGAAGACTGGGTTCAGGGGGCCTGTCAGTGGCCACCAAGCAAACTTCCCCCTGCTTCTTTCTTCTTCTGACTCAGAGCTATAGTGAAGTTTCCATATAATAATTTCGAAGGATCTACTAAAGGATAAGATCTTACAGGGGAAATGGAACACAAAGCATGGTAAGAGAGTCAGGTACAAGTGCAGGGGGACACAGTGATCTTGACAAATACCTCTCCATCCCCATGGAACCCGACTATAGCCATGAGTTATTTCCCAAGGTACTGGATTGACAGGGACTGTGTCCTGCCCCTGCCTCTTATCCTCACTCACACTGCACAAGAGTCAACCTATCACTGTTCACTTTTACCAATTACACTCGTCTCAACTCAGCAGCCCAGATAGACCCATCCCAAGCCCATGTCGTTGTTAGGGTCTAGTGTTTTCTGTTCTCTGTGTCACTGTTGTTTGTTTCCAGTTGGTCAGTCTCTGCCCATTCATCCTCATTAGCTTCCATTTCTCATTACATACTAATCAATCACTTCAGTTCATTATTCCATGACATGGCATTTTAATTAAGAAGTAAGTCAGCAGAGTGGTCAAATGAAAAACCTTTGTACAAAACTGTAAATATTAATATAAATTAACTTGGCATGCCACTTATTTAACTAATGAATTATCCGTTATTAAACTGCTGTCTCAGTGTATAAAGGAAAACTGACTGCCATATTTACCAGATGTTTCCTCTAACCAAACATGATTGTAAATATATAATCTGTATAAAAATATTTTAATTTTACCAGTATTTATGCAATAGAAAAAAATAAAGTTTCTTTTCTTTTCTTTTGATGAGAGATACAATTCATTCTAGCCAACATGATTTACAAATGGGCAAACTGAATTCATTCCAGTATCACAGAAAAACAATTAGGTTGGCCAAGCTAAAAAAAGGGTATCTTGCTTCAGGGAAACAGAGGATGATAAAGAACCTTGGATCCTAATTGTGTTATGGAGTTTGGAAGCAGGGTAGGGGGAACAGACAATTTATCTAATTAAAACAGGGATGGCAAAGG
This sequence comes from Notamacropus eugenii, assembly GCF_028372415.1. NCBI lineage: Eukaryota > Metazoa > Chordata > Mammalia > Diprotodontia > Macropodidae > Notamacropus > Notamacropus eugenii. Next base: position 44,400,733 of record NC_092873.1, read on the forward strand.
AGCTAACGGCTGCATGGTGCCATAGAGGAACTTCGAGCCTGAAAAACTAGGTGCAAATCTTAAATCTGCCACTTACTTAGGCTGAGTGATGTTGTGTAAGTCACTTAACCTCTATAGGCCTCAATTTACCTATTTATAAAGTGGTGGGTTTGAGCTAGATTACTTCTGAAGTCTCTTCTGAACTCTAAATCTATGATATTATGATAAATGGTGGTGAAAGACCCATAGTACGGAAATGTGAGGGAGAAGAAAGGAGGGATAGGAGCAGGCGGAGAGGCAGAAACAGAGTCAGAGACAGAGACAGAGTCAGAGACAGAGACAGTCAAAGACAGAGCTTTATTGTTATTATAGACAACTGCAGGAGGTTCACTTGACTGACAGAGGGAAGCTGTCAGTCAACTGATCACTCCCCATCAAGACTTGACATACTAATAAATCTTCTCTGCCTGATCTCTGCCCCAAATTGGTATAATGTGGTCCTTTCAGCACAACATCATAGTATTATTGGTATTGCAATTAAATTAGATCCCTTTCAACTCACAATCTGTTGTTCCCACCTTGAGGCCAACTTCATTTTTTTGCCTTTGTAACCTCAGCACCTAGCACCTGCCTGGCACATAGTAGGTGCACTTCATAAATGCTGTTGATTGATTGATGGATTTATTTATCATCCATGATTCTCTTTAGCACAGGGAATCAAAAATCATACTTAAGAGAACTTTGCAAAAGCCTACACAAATAATGTGAAACGGATAGAATGCCAGGCCTGGTGACAAATAAACCTGAGTTCAAATCTGACCTCAGATGCTTACTAGCCGTGTGATCCTGGGCAAGTAAATTAACCTTGCCTAAGTTTTCTCATCTGTAAAATGAGCTGGAGAAGGAAATGACAAACCATTCCAATATTTCTGCCAAGAAAGCCCCCAATGGGGTCATGAAGAGTTGTACATGACTGAAAAATTCCTTAACAATGACAAGCATTGATATCTAGCCTGTTCTAGTGAAAACAGCACTATGCTGGGGAAGCTGCATTCTTCTGATTCTGCCTCTAATTTTCTCCATGATCTTGAAAAATTACTTCATGGAGACCTTATTTTAGATCCAGAAGGGCCCTCAGAAGCAATCTAACCCAAACTCTCATTTTGCAGATGATGATCAGAGAGGGTAAGTGATTTGCTTGTGTTCACACAGCTAATAACTGATAGGGACAGGATTGGGACTCATGTCTTTGCAACTCCAAGGAAGGTGCTTTAACTACTGTGTTGCACTTCCTTAGCATCTTCCTCTGTAAAATGCATGGTTTAAACTAAATGCCCTTTAGTCTTTTTACACAGCTAGCAAGAAGTTCCAGTAGCCTAAGAGTCATAAGACTTGGCATTGAATCCCAGCATGGCCAAACACTGGACATATGACCTTGCCTAGGTCACACCGTCTGCAAGATTCCTTGTTAGTCTGTGTTGTTGTTTGGTTCTGGTTTCTGGTTTTGTTTTGTTGCTTTGTCCAAGTCTGTGAACAGCGATGCTATTACTGTCCTATATAAAATTCTATCCCTTAGGTCCCTTTCAGAAGACTTCATGTTGATCTAGATTGTCTCCTTCTCCATCTCATTCCACCAATGTCCTCCTGACAATGAGATTTCATGTTTCTATTTCAGTTTCCATGTGTGTTCCTAATTTTTTATTTCATTTAACCCTCATAACTCTGAAGAAATAGAATGACTTGATCAGAATCCTAAAGTTGGAAGGGACCTTGGAGACTACCTTGTCCAGTCCCTTCACTTTACAGAGAGCAGCCCTCAAAGGTTCCATCGCTTGGCTATGATCACTAAGTGAGACAATGGGATGACCAGGGGTTTCAACCCAGGTCTCCTGATCTTGTTTAGGGGATAACTCTTTTCATTCTAATCCATGGTGGTTCCTCACTTTTGTTGTCAACATTATCCAAACAGCTTTGCCTAAAATTCTTCTCCAGAAGCTTGTACCTGGAGTCAAAGTCTGGCTGTCCCACTGGGCAGGATCTCCAAGGTATTTTGATCTGGTGAACTTTTTTGATGTATTTATCTTTTGGACAATGTGCCTAGTGGTGCAATTCATCAAGAGAAGGCAAGAGTTTTCCAATTGTTTGATAATCCTAAATGTCTGCACTTCCAGGCATAAATAATTGACTTTCCCCCACCATTAAAACTACTTTGTCTCAGAAACGTAGGGTCACTTGGCTCTAGTTCTGCCAGATCTGGGCTTTAAGGCCCTTTTTTCCTGGCCTACATAGGTAGAGGATGGTATTGTTTATTTTTTTTTTTTTCATCCATATCAGGTATTAATCCTACATTGACTAGAAATCTTAGTTTGTGGGGAAATGAAGCACAGGTGAATAAAATTGGGATCTACTTTCCCTTCCTCATAGTCCATCCTGATAACCAAGTATTTCCCATTTAATTACCCTAAAAGGTTGGCTAATGTTGAGTATAAAGTAAAACTTTAAAATGAGGTATGAATTCACCTTGATACTCAGACTTTATCTTTTGTGATTTATTTAGTTTAATTAAACTATCTTTATACAATATAAAGTTTCCCTATGAATGGGGGTATATTCTATATAGAACATTAGCCAAATCTGGATAAAGTTGGACATTAGCCACCCTGTATAATACCTTTAACATATATCTAATTCTCATTGTATCCAATATTTTCCCTTCATAATCAACAAAGTTTCATTAGAGAAGGAAGCTTGGAATCAGGCTTTCAATGACAAGAGTCTTGTAACCTGGTGGGTGGGATTATATCTAGAGAAAAGATCCATTGAGACTTATGGCTATGTCTTAGGCATGTCACTTTTGTGTAAGTAAGTAGTGTAGTTGATTATGGGATTGGCCACCACGCATGTTACTCTGTAGGAGTATTTCACTAGGTATTTCACTCTGTAGAAAATGATTTAAGCCCTCACTTCTCCCAAACCCTTACTTAGCTGACCCAACTTTATTTTGAGTATTATAATTATTAAGAAATCCAGAATCTGAATTACCTGTGCATTAGATCAGGCTAGTGCAGGTGGTGCAGAGGCAAAGAATGAACTTTAATAGATGGCCTAGAGAAATAAAGAATCCTGGGGACTTATCGGCAAGCAGCAAGTCTGTGACCAGGGATCTTTGAAACCTACACATTGGTCCCATTCACCACCCTTGCGCCCATTTGAAGGGTCACCTCTGACATGACCACATCCACTTGGTAAGTTTTTCACACCTATTACATTAGTCCACATTTTGACTTCTACATCTTCCTGAATCCAAGACACATGGACAGAGGCAATACCTGCAAGACATGAGCTTCTTTGAGGATCCAGCATGCAGAAAGGTAAGTTAAATTATCTTATCCCCTCAAAAAAGATCCTGTCACCAGGAAGAAAGGGGGCATTCCATTGACAGCTCACAACCCTGTGTTCTGATTCATAATCACTGTGACCTTGACCTCTCTTCTTTTCAGTTCCTATCCCTTCTCTTCTCTCCTTCCATCTTTCCCTTTTTGACTAGATTATAACTTAAAGGATAAAACATGGAAGAACTAGCCTTTTAAAGGATCCTAAAGGATCAGACTAATCTCATTAATTTTACTGGTGAAGAAACTGAGGCTTTGGAAGGAAAAGAATTTGCCTCAGATGGCAGAGCTCCTCAGGTGGAGACATATAATGCAAAGTGTGCTGTATTTGGAGTAGAGGATATGGAGTTCAATATGCTCTGACATACCATTGCATTAACAGTGTGACCTTGAGCAAGTCAGTTTCCTCATCTATAAAATGAAGAAGCTGGACTAGGTCATCTCAAAGGTTCCTTCTTAATCTATAGCCCTGTAAATGGCAGAGCCAAGATTATCTCCTGGCCCCAAGTTTAGCCCTCTTGCTGCTCGAACTAGTGGGGAGATAAAGCAGAAGGTAGATCATAGATGATAGGATGATAAATCTAGGGTTGGTTAGTTTGATCACATCCACAGAAACTCTCTTGCTTCCAGGAGGCATGACTGACACTTAGTTCAGCTCCATGTTGACAGGTTTTTTTGGCAAGGACTGGGGTCACCAAAACTCACATTGCTTGGCACAGTGACCTAGGAGGGTTGATTGGAGAATTTGTTTTGTTAATTAGGACATCCTCAAGGCACCCATCCGAGAGCACCATCATACCTCATCACCCATATTGGCGGGGTTGGTCTTGGCTCTGTTAGGTAGCAAACTCTTTGGCCAAGGATTGGAATGTTTTGTTTTTTCCACCATAAAGAATTTCCAGGAAGTAAGTCAGGCTGCAATCAAATCAAGTCTGTCAATCGCTAAATCATGTGGTTTTCCTCTTTAACTAGAGATTCCTTTGTGATCTGTGGAGCGAGTGCCTTGTGGCTCTGGCAGAGAGACCTCAGCCCAAGAGGTCCCTTGTGGGTTCAGTGGCCTCCTTGGATTTCTTGTTTGGATGTGAGGGAGCTCTAAAAACATCTTTCCTTCCTTTAAATCCAAACTGCTTTGGCAAGCAAAGGTCTTTGGTGTCAACATACACAAACAATAGCATATCTCCACGGAGAAGTAGAAAATCAGATTTCCACATCATGGGGGGGAGGGGGGGGGCTTGTTTTCCCTTCTCTGCCTTCAAAGGAAAATGTGCGCTGAATTTCCTGCCCAGAGGAAGAAAAAAAAACAACACAGTGAACTTTCTTTAATCCTATCGCTCTGGCAACCTCAGCGTCAAATCCTACGCACTCAGCGCCTTTGGATGTTAAACACCATCTTGAGAGTTGGTAAAAAGCACGGAGGAGTTCACTGTGGTTATATTTATTTCTTCTCTTGTTTTTGTTGTTCAAGCTGTCACGGCTCTGATGACGTTTTGTGTGAACCTGGCCAATAGAATAGATATCTCCTGGTGCCCAATTGATACTGAGTGGTGTCAAATCTTCCCTTTTATAAGACGCCCACCTCAGGTGCTGAGCTGATAATGGGCTCCAATTCACTCTCTCTCTCTCCCTCTCCCTCTCCCTCTCCCTCTCCCTCTCCCTCTCTCCCTCCCTCTCCCTCTCTCCCTCTCTCCCTCTCTCTCTTTCTCCTTCCACCCTGTCTCTCTGTCTCTTTCTGTCTCTGTCTGTCTGTATCTCTCCCTGTCTATTTCTCTAGCTCCCCTCTGCCACTTTGATCTCAGCTCAGTTATAGTGAGAAGGAATCTTAGAGTGCATTTCCTCATTTTACAGATGAGGAAACTGAGGCCTAGACAGGTTAAGGACCTTCCCCAATGTCACACAGGTAGCAAGAATAACAGGTGGGATTTGAATCCAGGTGCTCTGACTCCAGAACCAGATATCTTTTTCCTGAGCCTCAGAGAGAGAAATGGAAGGTTAGATCAGACCAAGCTCTTTTGATTCTTTAATGTGGCTGACAGAGAGACAGCTTATTGATGTAGAAAGAGTGCTGACCTTGGATTCAAATTTTACCTCTGATGAAACCTGACTGTGTGACCCTGGGCAAGTCCCTTAACTTCTCAGTGAACCCAAGTCACTATAAATGTAAACTCTATAACTACAAATTGTAGGGCAGCTGCTAGTCTCCATTGGAAGAAATCAGCCAATAGTCTGAAACTCTCAGATTCAAAATATTTGCTGATCTGATAGGTAGAGGAGCTTTTGTTACAGGGACCTTCTTATATATTAAGATACTGGTCTGTTTTTTAACTTCTTATTTCCCCAAAAGGGGAGAATATCTTATATATCTAGTCTGAATCTTCTAGTTGCTAGTACCCCCCAATTTTTTTCCATTTACTTTTTATATATTTTCCATTTACTTGCTTGTGTATAATTTATTATTCTCAATATCTAGAGAGCAAAGGAACAAAATTTCATTTGTTTTTGTATCCTTATGATAGTCCCAGGTACTTAGTAGGCTGCTTAATAAATGTTCATTGATTGATGGATACTGAGCATATTGCCTGACAACTTCTCTTTGGTAAGAGAGGTGCCTACCTCACCACTAACAGAAGGAAAGAAATCCCTCCTGGGGAGCTGTGGCCAGAAGATTGATTTCAGCTGCATAGCTCTAGAAAGCACCCAGTTGAGGCAACCCCCTCCCTCATTTTTCTGCCTATCCTGTGCAATTTCACCATGGACAGAGGGACCTGTTTACATTTCCTTGTTTTCCATCTGCCCCACTACAGGAGCTGTGCCATTCGTCTCAGCTCTGCTGGCCACCAATGATGGGCAAATGGTGTCATTTCCAAAAACAAGAGAAGGAAGTAGATTCTTCACATTATAGGCCAGTGAACTTGATGTCAATTCTTCTCAAAATTCTAAGATACATTGTTACGAGCACTTACATACAAGCTCGTAAAGAAGACAGACAATGATCTCTTGGAGACAGTAGAGGTTCATTAAGAACAAGTCATGCCTTATTACCTTATGAGGCAGGTAGGTTGATCAGGGAAATACCATCAACATCATATTCCTGGATTCTGGAAAAGAATTCTTAACTCAGTCTCTCAGTGTATTCTTGGAGAGAAGATAGAAAGATATGGAACTTTAAGTAGATCTAAAACTGGTTTACTGACAAGACCTCAGGAGTGATGACTGATTTATCAATATGGAGACAATATAGAATAATGGACAGAATGCTAGAATTAGGAAGACCTGTGTTCAAATCCTGCCTCAAATAGTTATCATTGTGTGACACTGGACAAATCACTCAACCCCTCAATTTTCTCATATGTAAAATGAGGGAATTGGATTTGGAAGCCTCTAGGATCTCTCATACCTCTAAAATTATTATCCTATCACCTTGGAGAAAGATTTCCAGTGGAGGATCCCAGGGATCTGTCCATGGTTCTGTTCTGTACAGTGTTTCTGTCAGTTATTTGGATGAAGGTATAGTTATTGCTTTTGGACCTGATTTGTGTTTCTTAGGGATAAGTGAACTCCTGATGCAGAAAATTCCTCTTCTGATGCCAACTGGCAACTTTGCCACAGCTTATAGATTTAGAGAATTGTCTTGGGCACCAAGAGAGTAGATTATTTCCCCAAGATAACACATCCTGTGTATGTCAGAGGTAAGACTTAATTAAGCCCAGTTCACTCTAGCTTTCTCTCCACTCACCATGTCCTCCTGCCTCCTCATAGTCTACTTTATCAAATTTGAAGATGCCATGGAATGGGGAAGGATAGCTACTATTCTGAAAAACTGAATTGGGATCCCAAGATGTCTCTGCAGTCTGGAAATATGCTACAAATTTGATGAGGTACAATATAATAGGGACAAACATAAAGACTTTCCCTTGGTTTTGAAAGCAGCAGCTGGACAAGACTATTTTGTGTTAGGCATTTTTTTTAATGGCCACAAGACTCTGAAATAAGTCAATATGAAATTGATTCTCCATATAAATTTTGAGTGTGTAAAGTCAAGCAGTATTTCTGATTCAGCTGCCAGAGTGCATGATAGTTTTATTTAGAGAGCAAGGAAAATAAAGTACTCAGGTACTGAGTTGTCTGGGTAGATGAAAGAAATGTGCCTTGGATAATTCACCACATGAAAGAACTCCATTAAGCTTTCCTCCCCCTTTAAAAGTTCAATCCTGATGTAGATGAACAATGCAATGAACTGTGACATCTTTAGATCAATCATCGAGAGTCCAGTAGATCAAGCTGACCTACCCTAGAGTGCCACAGCAGGCAGTGGGGACATAGTAATTGATGTTATTTTTTTAGCAAATAGTATTTTATTTTTTCCAATTACATGTAAATATAGCTTTCCACCTTCATTTTTATGACTTTAGTTCCAATTTTTTCCCTCCCTCCCTCTCACCTCCCCTTCCCAAAATGGCAAGCAATCTGATACAGGTTATACATATGCAATCTTGTTAAACAAATTTCCACATTAGTCAGGTTGTGAAAGAAGCAACAGAACAAAAGGGAAAAGCCATGAAAAACAAAAGAAAGTGAAAATAGTCTGCTTTGATGTGCATTCAGACTCCATAGTTCTTTCTCTGGATGTGGAGAGCATTTTCCATCATGAGTCTTTGAAATTGTCTTGGCTCATCATATTACTCAAAAGAGCTAAGTCAATTACAACTGATCATCTCACAGTGTTGATGTTACGTAGGATGTTCTGTGCTTCTGTTCACTTCACTCAGCATCAGTTCATGTAAATCTTTCCAGATAACTGATGTCATTTTTCAAGTCTCTTTCTGGAACCAGTTTTTCATGGGTTCTTCATCACTGGAGTTCCCTTAGAGCATGTGGCTTGCTTCTGTAGAGTTGGAACATTGTCTCTTTTGTTTCTCTATTTCAGCCATCCTTTGTCTGCTTCTAGGGAGTTAGGTAGTATGGTGGATAGAATGCTAGATCTGAAGTCTGGAAGACCTGAGTGCAAATTTGACTTCAGATACTTACTAGCTGTGTGACCTTGGCAAATCATTAAACTAATGTCTTCCTTAGTACCCCTACCTGTAAAATGGGGAGAATTAAAGCACTTGGGTTGTTGTGAGAATAAAATAGTGCTTCTAAAGTACTTTGCTAACTTTAAAGCATCTCACAGTCATTTCAGTGGGTGGGGATAGGGCCAAAGGAGGCTAATCTTAAACTACTGGAAGCTGCCAGTATAATGCTTTCCTCTACCCCATCTCCCCACTCTGGAATATCAAGATTCTCTCATAACAGCACCTCCTCCACCTCACCCCTAGGAAAGGGTCAGTTTTTCCAAATCACACTCACATTGTTGGGTCAAGTTCCCAAACAATGACTATTTCTCCCCATAGGATTCTAGGGGTGATCTTGAGGAGTTTGGGGATTCTCTGGTACTGTTACTCATCAGTTCCCATCATATTTCTCCCCATTTATTATGCAGTAAATATCAGTTAGCCAGCCAACCTTAATTAGCTTTTCATTAAGGGTATTTACTAAGGTGATATTATAAAAACAATTGACACAAAGTGAATCTCTCTTCCTCCCCCCACCCAAGTCTATGATACACTCTCCTGCAAGTACATACAGAGTCCAATCAATCAATATTTATTAAGCATCTACTGCGTGCCAAGCATTGTACTAAGCCCTGTGGATACAAAAGAGGTAAAACCACAAGGAGACAGCATGCAAACAAATCCATACAAAACAAACTATGTACAGGATAAACAGGAAATAATTTCAGAGGTAAGGTACTGGAATTGAAAGGGGCAGCAGCAAGGCTGAGGAGCTTCCTGTTGGAGATGGGATTTTAGTTAGGTCTTAAGAAGCCAGGGAGGTCAGTAGGCAGAGTGGAGTAGGGAGAACTTTCCAGGAGTGGGAGAACAGTAAAAGAAAATGCCTAGTGCTAAGAGCTGGACCTTGGGGGGCGCTTTGATTTGTTTTTGTGGAAAAACCTGGAGGTTAGTGTCATCGGATCAAAGAGTGTGTGACTGAGAGCAAGGTGTAAGAAGACTGGAAAGGTAAGAGGGAGTCAAACAGAACATACTTAGTTCCTCCAGGCCATAGGGAACCAATGGAGTTTACCAAGTGAGGGGGATGAGTGACACGACCAGACCTGCAGTTTAGGAAAAGCACTTTAGTGGGTGAATGGAGGATGAACTGGAGTGGGGAGAGACTTGAGGCAGGCAGACTCACTACAAGGTTATTGCAACAGTTCCAGTGTGAGGTGATAAGGGCCTGTATTAGGGCAGTGGCCTTTGTCAGAGGAGAGAAGGGCATGTATTTGAGAGTGTGAAGGTGAAATCAGTAGGCCATGGCCACAGATTGGATATGAGGATGAGAGATAGTGAGGCATCCAGAATGACCCCTAGGCTGTAAGCTTGAGGAACTGGGAGAATGATGTTTCCCTCTACATTATCAGGGAGGATACAAGATAAAGGGAGGGTTTAGAGAGAAAGATCATGAGTTCTGTTTTGACATATTGACTTTAACCTGTCTGCTGAATATTCAGTTTGAGATGTCTGAAAGGCAGCTGGACATGCAAGGTTGGAATTCAGCTGAGACACTGGAGTAGGAAAAGTACATTTGACAATCATAAGTATAGAGATGGTAATTCAATCTATGGGGACTGATGAGATTATCAAGCATAAAGGGAGAAGAAAAGGGGACCAAGGACAGGACCCTATGATTAGAATGCATGACTTGGAGGATAATCCAGCAAAGGAAACAGAGAAGGAGCAGGTAGGAGAAGAGAGTGGTGTCTGAAACACCTAGAAAGAAAAGACTATCAAGAAGCAATGAGTGTTCATTAATATCAAAGACTGCAGAGAGATCAAGAGAATGAGGAATGAGGAAAGACCATTGACTGTGGCAGTTATGAGATTATTAGTAACTTTGGAAAGAGCAGTTTCAGCGTAATGGTAAGCTAGATTGTAAGGCGTTAAGAAAAGGGAAAATGGAGGCTTCAGTTGTAGGAGGAGTTTAGCTACAAAGAGTGGAAGAGATATAGGACAATAGTTAACAGGGATAGAATGATAAGGTGGGTTTTTTTCCAAAACAGGGGAGACATGGGCATGTTTGTAGGCAGTAAGAAATGAGCAAGAAGAGAGGAAGAGATTTTAAGTAAGTGGAAAGAGTGTGGATGGAAGAAAGGTCAATCTGTTGAAGGAGACAAGATGGAATGAGGTCACTTGGACAAGTAGAAGGTTTAGCCTTGGGAAGGAGTAAGACCACTTCATGTGGGGCGGGAGTGAAAAAGGAGATAGTGACAGAAGGCATCTGAGTGACAGAAGATGAGGAAGAAAGGAGAAAAGTGAGTTCACAGTGAATGGTCTCAATTTTTTCTGTAAAATATGAGGCAAGGTTGTGAGCTGAACAAGTTGGCAGAAGGGGAGCCATGAGAGGTTTGAGGAGGGATGAAAAAGTTTAGAAAAGCTGTTGTTGAGAATAGGAGAGTGAATTGATAAGGGAGCTATAGTAGTATAAAATATGTAGTTTGTAGTGTCATATATCATATACATCTGTAGCAGAGCAGTCAGAGGATTGTATGATTTTCTCACCTTTGTTGAGCAGCTCATGTGTAGGCAAGAAGGTGATGAATGTCTGGGTATAAACAGGAATTATATATATATACATATATATATAATAAGGGGGGGGATTCAAGAGTGGAGGACAGTGAAGAGTTGAATTTGTTCACCAAGGTGTCAAGATGAGAAGAGGAGAGGGTGCCTAGTGCAAGGGAGATGACCTAAGAGATAATTGAGGGGTCAAGGGATTGGAGGTCAGCATATGGATAAGTAGTAGGGTTATATAAGGGAAAGCAGGGGGAAAAGTGAAAAACCAAGAGATGATGGTCAGATAAGAGCATTTTAGAATTCAACATGGAGGTGGCACATTTGTGAGTGAGGCAAGGTCAAAGGTGCAACCAGCTTTGTGTGTAGCTTAGGTGATATGGAGGTGTAGCTCATAGGAGGTAAGTTGAGGAAATGAGGGGCTGAGGTGTTTGAGAGGATCAATATGTATATTGAACCCCCCCCTAGTATGAATGCAGGAATTGGGAAGGAGAGAAAAATTGTAAGCCAGCTGTCAAACTTATTGAGGAAGGAGGAGGAGTGTCCTGGAGGTCTACAGACAATACCTACCAGGATCTTGTTTAGGTGGTAGAGATGAGCAGCATGAAACTCAAAGGAAGAGAGGTGACTGAGGAAAGGGGAAAGCGGGCTCAGGTTTTGAAAGAATATTTTTCAAAGGGGCGATTCTCCGTTTGTAGAGTCCTCTCAAAATTCCCCTTGGGTGAGCTTATAAGTGATCTTAGCTGCCTGTGAAGGTCTGAGGGTGGGAGCTAAATTTCAGCACCCAAGAGGTCATTCTCCCTAAAGATGCCTTTCCTCAGGGTAATGTTCTCTCTCGGATGGAAGCTGCATGTATTTTATTACTGGTTTAATCTCTCTCCAATGATATAATCAGTCATGGAGGTATGAGGGAAGGGTGCGTGGAGAGTGGGACCCTTCCTCTGGGCTCACTCTTCCTGCCTCACAAAACAATCCCAAAGCATAACTCTCAAAATGGTTGCTGGCATGCTTATGTTGGAATCTCCTTCTCTAGTATAACACAAACACAGAGGTGTATCTAATCCTGTTAACCAATAGTATTAACATTTTGTCATCTTAAAAGAAAACTTAGTATAGTAGATAGGGCATAGACTTTGAATCATGAAGAATTGGGTTCAGATCCTGCTTCAAATCCTTACTAGTGGTGAGACTGGGGGTAAGTCACAAAGCTTCTTATGGCCTCAGTTTCCTCATCTGTAAAATGAGAGGATTAGACTTTATGGCTTCAACACAAATCATGATCCAGTGAGGATAAAATGAGATAATGCTTGTAAAGTACCAAGCACATTGCCTGACACACAGTAGGCATTAATAAATGCGTGTCTCCATTAGCATCCTATGATTTTACTCCATGGTTCTGAAGTCCTTCACTCCTTATACAGTTTATACTTTTGATTGATTCAGTAAAGGTTTCTAGGAATTGTTCACACATTTGACTGATTCAGAGATTTTCTCACCTGATAGAAGTCTGGAGGATAGAGAACTTCGTCAGTTACTTTAATTGGAGTTGGGGTATGTAACACCAGTTACACAAAAAATGAGGAGATTGGAGCAGACATCCACCTTCCATTTCTTAATATGGAATCCCAATGTCTGCGTGTCTTTCTTGTGACTTACTGTAGCCACTGATGACATGATAGATGTCTTCCATTGGAGTATCTCTCGCTTATGAAGAACTTCACACCCTGCCTCCCACCTACCTTTCCAACCTTATGATACATCGTTCTCTTTCCCACACTCTATAATCCAGGCTTTTTTCATTTCCTCTCATGGGACAGTCCGTCTCTGAGTCTTTGCATTGACCATTCCTAGTGCCTGAAATACACTCATTCCTCACCTTGGCCTCAGAGACTCCCTCTCTTCCTTGAGGGTGTAGTTAGCCCACCACCTTCTGCATTAAGACTTTTCTGATCTTCCCTCATTCCACTTCCCCTCCTCCCCAATTATTTCATATTTATTATTTTTATATTTATTCTATGTGTACAGACATGCACACAGACATACATGCATTCACACACAAACATACTTGCTGCCTCCCTTATTAGAATGTCAACTCCATTCTTTGCATTTGTACCCCCAGCTCCTAATGCAGTGTCTGGAGCAAAGTAGATGCCTAAGTTTAATTGACTAGAAGGGGAATCCAATGCTGTCTCAGGTCACTGGGGCAGAACAAATGAGAAGGATAATTTTAGCAAACATTTCCATGGGCACTTTCAATTTTTTATAGAATTTTTCTCACCATAACCTTGGGAGATAGAAACTGGATCATTAACATTTTATCAAAGAGGAAATTGTGGCTTGGAGAGTAGATATGACTTGCCCAAGATCGCACAGTAAATGTCAGAGATGGAACTCAAACTCAGGTCATTATGGGCTCTTTTCCTGCTTTACCACGGTGTTTCTCTCCTGAGGGTTTCCTGGCTACCTCTTTCTGAAAACTCACCAGCTAGAGACTGAGATGATTTATTAGAGCTTCTGGGTTCACCCTGGATATGAATGTCAGGAAGGCCCTACAAATAACAAAATTAATCTCAGATTTAGTGCCTTAAAGGGATGTTAGGGAACACAAGGTCTCACCCCCTTGTTTTACAATCCAGAGCTTGCAAAAGGCAAAGCCAAGACCATAGCCTAGGTAACCCATGCTCATCCATCTATCCATCTATCCATCCATCCATCTATCCATCCATTTAACAAATATTAAAGGATCTACTATGTGCCAGGCACTGTGTTAGGAACTCTTCCGGCTCTCCAGAAGCTTGCATTCTATTGGGAAATGTGGGGAGCGTGAAGCAAAAGAACAGGTAGGTGTACCTCTATGTAAATACACACAAAATAAATTCAAAGTAATTGGGGCAGGGTGGGGGTGGGAGCTAGCTGGAGGAATCAGGAGGGGAGGGGCTACCAAGCTGAGGATGGAAGAAAATTAAGTATTCTAAGGGGTCAGTGATGAGGACAGAGGGCATTCCAGGCATGGGGGACATGTAGTGGGGGAGATGGGATGTCCTTTTTGGTGAACTGCAGGTAGGTTAGTTTGGCTGAAATGATGAGTGTTCTCCTGGTGGAAAAAGAGGAATGACTAGGGGCCAGGATTGGGGTAATGATAAGTGAACCTGGATACTTTCCTTTTTAATGCCTTTAGACTGAATGAATGCTAACTTCTTCTGAACACAGACATCTGGCCTAGTATAAATGTTGATTTTAAAAGCCTATAAGACTACAAAGAAACCTCTATTTAGAAAAGGGACCAAAACAATGAATGCATTTTTGATTAAGTGTGAACCATACATTCAACATTTAATAATTCCAGTGTATTACCTTAATTTCCAGAAGGAGAAGGGAATGTGGGTCACTTGGTAAGTCATTCTATTCTAAGGCTCTTCTGTCCTCCTTGTGGGCCATCTGTTTTATTCTCCTAAGCTTTTCACTGACTAGTGACCCTCTTTGGAAGAATGGAAATTGTCAGGGTAAGATAATGAGAATTTATGAATGGGCTGATTTGCAAGTGAATGAGCCTTTGTAAATGTGGCCAAACAAGGCAGAATGATTGGCTGGGGAAGAAGCTGTCTCCTACATTGTGTTCTCTCCCACCTTCAGACTGGAAGGAACAGGTTCTCAGAATTTCTTTTCTAGACCAGTTCTTGGTATGTAAAGTTTCCCCCCCCCCCCCCCCCCCCCCCAATCAGGGAGAAACTTGAGGCTCTTATTATCTCAGAAACCCTTCCTTCCAAGGGCAAGAGAGACATAGGGGAAAAACTTGATTCCCGGGTGAATCCCTATGGAGGGTATAGTACAAAAGAGGAAAATTTCTATGAATTACTGCAGAATCCTAGAATTGGGAGTTATTAAGACTAACTAGGGAGAGTCTCTTCTATAACATCCTTAGAATCATTTCCTAGCCTTCATTTGAAGGCTTCTCTTGAGGTTAGTCTTTCAATCGCTTCCCAAGACAGTTCCATTCCCATTTCCCAGGCAGCTCTAGTGATGATGCAACTTTTCCTTAGGCAGAATCAAAATACACTTCCTTGTTACCTCAATCTCTGGCTCCCAGTTCCACCCTCTGGGGTCAAATGGAATAAGATGAATCTGCCTTTTACGCAACAGCCCTTCAAACACTGGAAAACAGTTCTCATGTCTCCCTCGAGATGTCTCTCCTCCAGGCTAAATATGCTTGGTTGCTCTAATTTAGGACCTGATGCAGAGGCTCTCTGCCATCCTAATTGGGGATTAAATGATGCCGCCCAACAGGACATGTTTCAGCTGTGGCAGTTCAGGACCCAGCCTGGCAGGTTCTCAGGCTGGTGGGGTTCACAGGGCAGCTTCCCTCAGGCTGTTATTGACTAGCAAAGCTGGAGGCTTTAGGATTAGGAGTGGGGTGGGGGAAGAAGGATTGTTCCAGCTAGGAAGTATGAAAAAAACCAGAGATAAGATGGGCATAGCCTGGGGAGAGAGTGCCAATCCAGAATTTTAAGTTAAGGTTGTCAAGTTCCTTTGGGAACCAGAACCAATAGAGTGCGGGGACAGGCACTTACCATGTTATCTATGACCCATGTCTGCCTGTCTGTATCTCTGTTTGATTTGGGGGGAAGGTAGAGAGAGGGTGAAATGACAAGGAGAGAGAAAGGAGGGATCAATAGGAGAGAGAAAGTACAAGGAAAAAAGGGAGAGGTAGACAGAGGAGGAGGAAGGACCGAGAGGAGAAGTGAGTATGGGGATTTGGGAGATCATCCCCAAAGGCTGGGTCCAGACTATTCATATTACAGATGAGGAAACTGAGACCAAGAAAGATAAAGAGATGTACTCAAAGTGATATAGACAGAAATAGCAAATTTTAACTCAGGACCTTGGATTCCAAATTGTTATTGGGTAAGATAGAACTTCTGGAAAGAAGCCTTTTCCCTCCCTAATTCAGGAATCTGGTCACCTTTGGTAGATGTCCCAAATAGTGTCATGGCACATGTGGAAGCAGTAAGTAGACTCCCTTGGTGTGACAGGTTCACCTTGGGATGTCAGTATAGACATTCTATACGAATGTAGTTATATGGAATCTAAACTGTCAGAGCAAGGAAGGACCTTTTAGATCACTTAGTCCAATCCCATCATCGCAGCAATAACAATAATAGTAACTGTCATTTAAAGTTTGTAAGACACTTTACACGGATAATCTCACTTGAACCTCAGAACAACTTGATTTTACATGTGAAAAAATTGTTCTCTAGGTCTTGTGACTTTCCCATAGTCACACAGCTAGTTTATGTCAGAGGCAGGATCTGAACCCAGATTTCTCTGACCCAGAATGCAATGTTTTATGGCCAATTCCTTCCTAAGAAAAAATGAAGAAGAGGAGACTGAATGGGACAGGGGAGGGAGGATGGGGGGTAATTTACAAGGTGTAAAATCTAGGTTTTCTGACTCTTTCCCTATACCCAGTCTCCCTCTCCAGTATCCAAAGTGTTCATTATGGGAACCTAAGCAAACACTTATCCAAGGGCTCTCATCTTCCCAGGGAAAGAGGATGGCCTCATTTTCTGCCCTACCTCTTTAAATGAAGGAGCTATTTCCTTCATTTAATCCCCTCCACATTTTCTACTTCATGGTTCTGGAGTGGGGTGGGGATATTTGGAAGGAAGCATCATAGGATCATGAGCAAATAACTTACTTATCCCACTCCCCTACCCATTTTAAAGATACGTATGTGCAGGCTCAAGCAGGTGAAGTGATTTGTCCAAGGTCACATAGGTAAATGGAAGGATTTGAACCCAGACCCCTTGACTCCAATGTCAGAGGAAGAATCAATGCTCTCCCAAAGGCATGGGGCTAATCAGCATCATTGGGTATAGATCTGGAAGGAACCCGAGAAGTCATCCAAGTCCAACTTCCTTATTTTAGGATTAGGTAAATGAGGCAGACAGAAGTTAAATGACTTGCCCAACGTCATGCAGTTACTAAGTGTCTGAGGTAGGATTTGAACTTAGGGCCCACTGCACAATACTTCCCCTTCCTATATATCACCAAATATTAGGATGGTCCTGTTCAATAACCTTCTTCTGCTGAGGATTTAAGACAAGTGTTGCAGTATGCTCAGTGGCTCCTGGTACTTTGTCAGCCAAAACGAGATATGGAAAGCTTGGGTGGGAAAGGCCAGAATAGCCACAAATTACATTCTTATCAGCACTTCGCACCAATAGTTTAGCCTCACTGCAAATTAGAAGCACTGGGGAAGAGAGAGGAAAAAAGACATGCAAGCCAGGCCTTGTACACCTGGGCAGAAAAAGGCATCTCCCTCCCTGCCTGTCTGCCCACCCTTGATGAGGCTCTTCTCCTCTGCTCCCCAGTAGAGCCTGAATTTTTTGTCTTATGTTCCCAGCACTCCACCTGGACAGACCCTTATTATGTTGGAAAACATGTCTGGCCTTCTTGATTGCAGCCTCTTCTTTGGAGGGAAGGAGACAAAGCCCATGTGAGTGATTCTGAAAGGTGAAAACTAGAGGTACCTTGGGCACACTGGCTGAGCAGAGAGGTACGTTTAAGACAGGGCTGAGCCCTGAGAGGCACCTTAGGTCCACCACCCTCATTTCATAAAGGACAAAGATGAGGGAGGCCCCAGGAAATTACCCAAGGCCACACAAGCAATGAGAAGCAGGTCTGAGACTCAAACTCAGGCATGGGATCATTGAAAGTGAATCCTTCATTTTACATATGAGGAAACTAAAGTTCAGAGAGGCTTAGTGAATTGTCTAGGGTCTAAACACCAGAGTCAAGATTTGAACCTAGAATCCTTGATTCTAAATCCGGGGGTCTTCCCACTACAGCACTGAGTTCCAAGATCTGGGGACTTAGGAACCCCCTTTTTAACAGCAAAAAGATTTTGTAAGCTCTCTTGGCAATGAATACTTACAATGGATACCATTAACATTGCTGGTTGAATCTATCTTTTTAAACTTGGATTTCATCAGAGCAGGTAGTTTCCCAAGGAGGAAATTCTCTTTACTGGTGCAGATCTCTACCTGCTCTGCAGATGAGGGTCCTAGGGAGCTGGCTGCCTGCTCTGAGAGTACTTGCCCAGGGTTGCCACTCAGTACACGTCAGAAGCAGAGATTAGAAGTCACATCTTCTCCACTCCAATGCCAACTCATCCTACTCTACCATGTTATTTTTTGACAAGTGAAGTTACAGTAATGAAAATCTACTATGAATTCAATAACACAATTAAATGAGTTTAATTTATCATGACAACTTTTATATATGTTATAATGATAGTAATACATCTTCTTGAAAGACATTGATTCCATCTAGAGAAGATATGGTTATTTACTTATTCCTTTGAATCATACCAAGTAAACACATAAGGGGACCTCTTACAAATGTAAGCTCCTTGAGGGTAGGTAATACTTCATTTTTGTCTCTATGACCCCTGCAGATATTCACAGGACTAGGCACAATGTTGGCACTAGAAAAATATTTGTAGATTGCTTGATCAACTGACTGATGGATTTAGTGGGGTCTAAATGAATCAACATGGTAATTCTTTGAGCAAACCATAGCTCCTAGCTTTTTTGCTATAATAATTCTGAACGCCCAGGACTGGGGGCCCATAGATTGAGAACCACTGCACTGTAGTCCACTGAATCTCTCACGTCCACCCCTCAACTACTCCTGCTTTCTGTCTTCTCGATTGCTATCATCCATGTTTGACTTCTTATTCTTCCTGACAGAACTGAATTATGAAGACTTGAGTTTGAATTTGTTCTCAGACCCTTGTGACCCTGGTAGGGCATTTAACCTCTTTCAACCCCGGATTCATAAACTTTAAAATAGGAAAAGTGATAGTACTTACCTTCCAAATTTATTATGAGGATCAAATGAGATATTTATCAAACACTTAGTACACAATGCCTGACATGTTGTAGATGCTTGTTTCCTCCCTTCTTTCTTTACTTTCTTCCTTTCTTTTTCCTTTCCTTCCTTCCCTCCTTTCTTCCTTTTCCTTTCCTTCTTCCTTTCCTCTTTTTTTTGCTTTCCTTCTTTCTTTTTCCTTCCTCCCTTCCTCCCTCCCTCAATCTTTCTCTCTCTTCCTTCCTCCCTTCCTTCTTTCCTTCCTGTCCACTCTACTTTGTCTGGCTTGAAAATTCTTTCCATTCCAAAGCTCAGTTCAAATACTAGCTCCCCTCTGCAGTCAATATGATCTCTCCTCCTCAGTCAATAATGAGCCCTCTGTTCTTTTACATTGTCCTTCATTTGAACCTTACCTATTCACTTATCATGTTCCGCTATGTATCATGGTCGTTGGCATTTGTGTATTATCCGCTTACCAGATAAGAACTCCTTGAGGGTATCTTATTCATCTTAGAATTGCCCCTAGAACACAGCTAGCATTTTGCAGAAAGTTTATGCTCAGCTAATAAATAGAATCTTGATCTCAAGTTAGCGTCAGACTCAGAGGCCATTCCCTATGCTGCCAAGTGGTCCTTTGGAGTTGATAACAAGACTGAAGATGGTGTATTTTCCCATCACTCAGCAGTTAATGGGTACAAAGAGGAAGACACACCCTAGATTTGACTGGGAGCTGCGATTCATACTACCTTCTTTTCCAGGGCCAAGACAAGTGGTCCTAGAGAGTAAATCAGGGACTTTTTCATATCCAGAGATCCACCTTTTTTACACAAATTTTCTCACAGTATTGCTGTATCTTTGCCAACCTTGGAAAATCTGTCTCCAAGGAAGCAAAATTGCAGATGACCCAAAGGACAATAGAGAATCATAGAATTATAGAATTTGAGAATTGAAAGGGATTCCAGTGGCCATTTGGTAAAACCTACACACAGAACAAATTCTCACTATACCCAACAAAGCAAGTGATCATCCAGCCTCTGCTTGAAAGCCTTCAAAGAGGATGATCTCATCACCCTTCAAGGAAAGCCATGACTCTTTTAGATAACCCTAAATTGTTAAGAAGCTTAGATGGACATTGAGCCTAAATTCACTTTTACACCTTCTGCTTATTACTCCCAGTGGTGTCTTCTGGAGCCAAACAGAATGGGTATAACCCTTCTTTTACATGATAGCACTTCAAATACTTAAATATCATACTAATGCTCCTCCCCCCATCCCAATCTTTTCTTTTCCAGGTTATATATCCTTAGTTCTTCCAATTGATCCTTGTATGTCATGAACTCAAGACCCTTACCCCTCCTGACTGCCTTCCCCTAGATGCTCTTAAACTGTGAAATCTAGACAGGACACAATATTCTTGATGTAGTCTGACTCAGGCAGGGTACAGCTTCCATAGTTGTGGACAGGTTGAATCCAGTCCTTCCTAATTCCAAGGCTAGCTATCTATTCACTATTCCAAAGTGCCTCATAATGTAAGGGATACCACTGAGGAAAATGCATGATGGGAAAAGGAGATAGTTTTGCCATGTGGTGGGAGATGGACAGTCCTTGTGCTCCTCCATGTTAACTATAGAATGTAATGTGACCTAAAGGCCTTCAGCACGTTAGATTCTCAGTGGATACGGGAGAATATGAGGCAGAACCAAGCGAGATGCAGGAGTAGGAATGGGTTGCAACATGCCCTTTTAGAGGGAATATTCACATTATCAATAAATGAAAGAAAGCTTACTATAGGATGAATACTGGTGGTGCAAATGTGAAAACATTCACTGTCTTCAGGGAGCTCACATTTTGATAGGGACAGATAACATAAATTAAAGAAGCTTGGTCAGGGATGCAGTATTTTGTTTGAAAAGTTACCAGGATAGTGAGTGGAGCTGTGGGTCAATGGAGTGCCACAGGAGTTGTTCCTGTGGAGTACTGTAGACTCTCCCCCTAGAAGCAATGGCAGTATTGATTTGGTTATCATTCCAGAATTGAGAAGGAGAAAGGAGGGCACTTTGGAGTGGTAGCAGGATAATTGTCAAGGAACTGACCAGGGGAGTAAATGGAAGTGTGGTCAGAACCAGCCCAATAGAGTGAGCCATATCAGGGACTTACCAATCAGGACAGTAGATTCCAATGATTCACTGAGATATTGAAGTGAGAAGGGACCAAAAAAGAGATGTATGAAGGATGATGTTGTAGACTGGGAGAATCTGGGTGGGGGGAAGCTGTGAGGAGCGCAGTGCCTCCTCAGCGGGATAGATAATTTTGGTCCTTGCCTAGGTCAAATAAAGATGTGATTCCCTATCCTTCCCCTTCCTGTCATCTAAATAAATCCCAGCAGGACGCATTTAATAAGAATCACCATTCTGTGTTACTACTGTGCTGTCTCTAAGAGGGTGCTGCCATGCTATTTAATGAGAAAGTTTGGGAATGCCCTCTGCAGCACTGACCTCCACGATTAGACATATTCTTTAGACATCCCCAACTTGAATAGCCTGTTAAATTTATATGGGATGCTGCTGTCCCACTCCTAGCCAGGTTATCGATCTTAAGCTCATTCCCAGGAAGCATTATCTTTGGCCTCAGTTGTCACCTTGGAGAGCTCCTGGGACTCTAGCTGGCATCTCCTCTATGATTATCTATTCCAGTCCCTTGTCCACGCTGCAGTTCCCTGTCATCACCTCCATAGACAGATTCATTCCACTCCCCGCCACACTCAGTAATAAAGACAAACATTTTTATTTGGTGCAGCCATTCAAATAATAAAACACATGTATTCAGGAGTGGGGAGAAAGAGATAACACATATAAATCACTTTCCCTCACCACCGAAGAAGAGCTGGCAATAAAAGCTTCAGGAGGCTTCTCCATCCTGAGCAGCCCCCACTTCTAAGAAGTCCATTGCCTGACATCTAGTGGTGAAAATGAGATCAAGCCCATCCTTGTCTACTGGAGTGCAAGTCTGAGCAACAGAAGATACTTCTGAGTCATTCTTTCATAGATAGGGGACAGCTAAAGAACCAGACGTGTTAGGATTAGAGAGTTAGGGCTAGAAGGGGCCTCAAAGGACCATCTAGCCCAACCCTATATTCTTCCTATTAAGGAGACTGAGGGCCATGGAAGTGAAGTGACTTGCTCACTAGAAGGCTTGAGAAAGCATTGGAAACAGTGATGGGCAAGGGATAGGGTTGGTATAAAGTTTAAGTGGTAGTCACCCAATAACAGTGGGGTGCCAGTGCATCCTAGGATCTCTCCAAGTTAATAAGTGGCAGAGCTGGGATTTGAACCCACACCCTCTTACTTCAAAGCCAATCTCTCTTTCTCTCTGTCTCTCTCTCCCCTCTCCCATCTCTCTCTTTCTCTTTCTCTCTCGTTCCCCTCTCTCTTTCTCTCTCTATCTCTGTCTCTCTACCCTATGTAGCCACCTACCTCTATCTGTCTGTCTGTCTATCTATCTATCTATCTATCTATCTATCTATCTATCTATCTATCTATCTATCTATCTATCTGTCTGTCTGTCTGTCTGTCTGTCTGTCTGTCTGTCTGTCTGTCTATCTATCTGTCTGTCTGTCTGTCTATATATCTATCCATTTTTCTAGCTATCCAATCCATGTATCTTTATCTACATATTTTTCTCCATCCATATATCTATTTGCCTATTTCTCCCTGTCTATCTCTCCCTCCCACCCCTGCCCCATGTAGCCACCTACCTATCTATTTCTATGTATCTATCTGTTATCTATCACCTATCTACCATTGCACCATACTGATACCAGGAGTTAACATACCCCAAAGCAGTGGCCAGCTCTTCACTCAAGACAGAGTTCTCAAAACTTTACAAGTGCACTTTTTTAAGTGCAGCAAGGCACAATATGCCTAGATAAAGTGAGATTAAAGAGAGCAACCTGTGAAGGACCTTGGTTCCAGTCCATGATCTGCCACCAACTAGGTGTGTGACCTTGGGCAAGACATTGTCACTCTCTAGACTTGATTTCCCTCACCATTAGAAGGAAGGGATTAAAATAAAGGCTCTTTCCACTATGACATTCTGCTATTTGTTTCTGTTTTATTCATCCAGGTTCAAATAACCATAGAATATTAGCACTTGAAGGGACTTTGGAGAAAATTTAGTTTTGGACAATATATTGGTTAGTTTTACAGAACTGCTAAGTTATCCTCTGCCTCCCATCCACCCATGCACACATTTTTTATTCTTTATTATAAGGAATAGCTTTCTGGGAGGAAGAATGGGGTCGGGCATTAGGAGACACATAGGTAATATAAATGCAAAATACTGGAATAAATGTTTAAAAATAAAAAGAGTCAGAAAAAAAACCCATGAAATCACCAAACCCAACATTGTTTCATTGTCTATATATTGGCAACATGAGACTTTGCCATTATGGCAGAGTTGTCCTTCCCCATCTCCCAACTGTGTATATCATATGTGCCCGACAAAAAGCAGTTATCAGCTTTTTCCACTGCCCCCTTGTTTCCATGACTTTCTAATGCTTTCTTTTCCCTCTAAGCCTTAGGGTAATTTGCACACTATGGTTTCAACCTCTAGGGATAATGGGAAATAGAAAAGTGAATGAAAGGGAATGTGAATACTTTTTTCCTCTCCTTTAAGACAGTGGGAAGTGATGAGTAAGTGGAGGAACATGAAGTCTTGGCACTGGGAAAGGGAAATGATGTGTGGAACTGTCACCCTGAGTCAACCAAGATGAAACCCTGGGCACTTTGGGTGATACAGAGGGAGAAGAGAAGTGCCCTCAACTGATAATGAGGTCCTTTATTTAGAGGACAAGGTATAGGTCCTGAATAGAAAGTAAGAGAAATGTCTTAAATAGATCAGGGACATTCTGGATTACTGTCAGATAGTAACTGAAGAACTTAATGGCAGAAGGAACATTATTGTCACAATTGCTAATTGAAAATAAAGATTTCAGAAGCTAAAGATAGATTTGAAAAGTGAGCATCTGGATGAGATGCTATCTGAGAATAGAGTTTTTTCCAGACCATAGATGAAAACACAGTAATGATGAACTCTTGACCATGGATATAAGGTGCCTAGGATCTTCAGAGCTGGAAAGACTAGAGGGGTCATATAGGAATAACATCATAGTACAGTGGCTACAGCAAGAGCCTTAAAATCAGGCAGATGGAAGTTCAGGTCTAGTCTCTGAGATGTACTGATTGTATGAACCCGAGCAAGTGTTTTAACATCTTAGATTCCAAGAAACTCTTTCAGTAACAGGAAAGGTGTTAATCTACAAAGTAGAAGTGCCTTATTCCGAGCCCCAGCCATCAATGCAATTACAAGCTGTTTGTATGTTTATGCCCCTCCTACCCCCACTCCCATCTGTCTGTCTGTCTTCCTCCCCCACCCCCCCACCGTCTCCCTCCCACTATGTAGGCACCTACCTCTAGCTAGCTAGCTATGTACTTATTTTCTAGCTACCTAATCTATCTAATCTTATTTTTCTCTATCCATATATCTTTATACCTATTTCTCTTTCTGTCTGTTTCTCTCTCCCTCCCTCCATGTAAGCCTCCCACCTACTTACCTCTATGTATCTATCATCTATCCATCTATTTTTCTAGCTACCTACTCTATTTATCTCTAGCTACATGGTTTCCTCTTTCCATATATGTAAATAACTATTTTCTCTCTGTTTCTGTGTGTGTATGTCTCTCTCTCTCTCTACCTGTGTCCCTCTCCATCCGTCTGTCTCTTTGTGTGTATGTCTTTCTCTCTACTTGTGTCTCTTTCCATCTATCTGTCTATTTCTCTTCCCTAATCCTCTAAGATTTGCAGGGCAGATATGAATAGAAAAAAAGATTAGAAGAAACTCAATAATATCCAAGCAGAAATATCTATAAAGAAAGCCAGCAATAAAATCCATGTCCCCAGAAGTCTATATGCAAATACATAAATCATGAGTAATAAATGAGGCAAACTAGGATTCCTAATATAATGAGGCAGACTCGACCTCATAGAAATGACTAAAACTTGATGAGAATGGGGCTCATGCATGGAATATGGCTCTATGGGAGGGCATATCTTATTCAAAAGAAAAAGAAGCAATAAAAGAGGGCAGTGAAGTGGCCTAGACTTGTGCACAGCTATAATTTGCTTAGTGGTACCCAGGGTGAGCATTACAGAATGTGTCAAGGAAGACATAATGATCCTAAGAGCTAACATTTGTAGAAGATCTGAATTCAATACAATTTCAGACACCAGTGGGGTGAATCTGGGCAAGTCATTTCACTCATTTCCAAACTCAGTTTCCTTATTTCTAAAATGGAGATAATAGCACTTACCTCCTGTGGTTGTTGACAGGAAAAAAGGAGATAATGTATTTATAAAGCACTGTGTAAACCTTGAAGTACTACATAGATAAATATCTACTGTTGCTCTTCCTATCTGTCTCTGGACAAGTGATCTCTCTGGGCCTCAGTTTCCTTATCTGTAAAATAAAGGGGTTAGACATGAGATCCTCTAAGACCTCTTCCAGTTAAAAAATCTATGATCCTGTTTTTCAAAGGGCTTTATATGTATTATTGCATTTGATTTTTCACAACCACCCTGCAGGGTTAGTATCAGGTTATTATTATCTCCATCTTATAGATTATGAAATGAAGACACAGAGAGATAAAGTCCCTAGATCTACACAGCAAGTAAGTGTCTGAGATAGAGTTCAAACTCAACTCTTCCTGAATCCAGGTCCAATGCTCTATTTACTACGCCACCTAGCTTTCATCCTTCAGACTAACTTTTTAAGTGCAGTTATTGGGGTGAGGTAGGAGGAGAGCCCCAGTTCTGTGCTGTGTAAGGAGACACTTGTCTCCAAAGAGAAGAACACTTGGAATACCATGAGGTTATTGGTGAGGAGGTCGCCAGTGATTGGTGAAATGGCATAGGAGAAGTAGGAATTAGAAGTGGCCAGGAATGTGGACGTTAGGCTGGAGAAAGGAGAAAAACAAACAACTCTCTAGTAGCTTCCTGCTTTAATTATTTTTGTTATCTAACTGCTAAGATTAATTATTTCTATTCTGCTGAAGGAATGTAAATGTCACCACCCTCTAAATTTTGATGCCTTGGAGCAAAGCCCAGTCACCTTGTCCTAGTTAGAGTTCTGTACTCATAGAAGGGAAAAGAGGAAGTGATATGGGGAGCATAGTAGAGAACATTTTGGTGAGGACCAATGGAGAGAAACAGAAGGTGCATCCTATGAATCACCTGAAGAGGAGAAAATTGATCGGAAGTCCAAGAAACAGATCACAAACTTGATGTGGAGGCATTACTGGGTCATTATGGGGAACTTTAGCTATTTAGACATCTGCAGCAGCATCTCTGCCAAATACACAACAGCTGATCAAATGTTGATTTGTCTTAATGATCACTTAATTCTTCAAAGCTTGGAGAAAGCAATCAGGAAAATTGCTCTTCAGAACCCAATTCCAAATAAGGAAAATGTGGTTTTTAAACTAAAGATCATGGGAAACCTGTGAGGATCTGACCTCTCCATCTTGGAATTAATGGTAGTAAAGAAAAGGAAATTGAGTCACAGCCTGACACTTTACCTAGATTTGGGGAGAGCAGGTGTCAGAGTCATAAGAAAGAATGCCCAGGGTCTCATGATCTGAAGTTGTATAAGGCAAGTCAGATCAAATGAAATAAGAAACTCTTACACAAACACAAATTATTGCAATAACAAAAAAGATGCAATTGTCTAAAGAGATGTTTAGAAAACCTGAGAAAGAGGATGATTATTGTAGTGCAAGATGTCAAATTCGAATAGAAATGGGGTCTTAAACCACACATAAGAATTCCTGAAGGCTGCATATGACTTAGAAAACCACAAACCAACATCATCTATGTTTTGTTATATTTTACTTATTTGTTAGATATTTCCCAATTACATTTTAATCTTGTTTGGAAGCACCGTGGGTCCAGAGGCCTCATGTTTGACCCCTCTGGTGTAGTAGATAGGGTACTGGACTCAAAATCAACAAGATTTGGGATCAAATTCCACCTCATGCAATTATTTTCTATATGACTCTGGTCACATCACATAGCCTCTCTCTGTGTCTCCCTATCTTCATTGTAAAATGGGAAGGTTAAAATCCATAGCCTCTGAAGGTCTTTTCTAGCTTTAAATCTATGATATATAGATCATATTGTCTTAGATTTTCTTTTTTATCTTTCATCTTATTTTATTTTTCAATAAACAAGCATTTATTTTCTCTCCCTTCCACTCCCATCACCTCAGTATAAAAGAAAAGGAAATGCATCAACTATGAAAAAAAATGTATATCTCATTCTGCACCCTGAGTCCACCACCTTTTTTTCAGGAAAAGGTCTGGGTTCTCTGTAGTCTGAGGTGGTCATGGCATCCATACTTTTAGATGATTGAAGTAAAAGCAAATAATAAAGGACAAATATTAAACGTAGAGCATGGTCCTAGAAAGAAGGAGAACAAATGTTCATGAAGCACTCACTGTGCATTTGGCATCGTGCACTCTATAAAGAATAACATCAGGATATGCAGGCTCAGAATGAGCTGGCCATGATGCTGAAGACAAGGAAGAGACTTCTTTTCACTATTTAGAGGCACCATTTGGAACAAAGAAAGGATAGGGCTGCTATTTTGGACAGATTGGGCAATGATCATGGATGATAAAGAGAAGACAGAAAGACTCAGCTTTGATTTAGCTTACTTTTCCACAAAGCAGAATGATTCTTACTTATAGGACTTCACAGAAGATTGAAAAGATCAGAAGGTGTTGACAACAATGCATTCTTTTACTTGTCATATTAAGGGAAGACCAAGAATCCCTGTGCGTGGTGGGTAGAGAGCTGGTCTTGGAGCTAGAAAGACCTAGGTTCAAGTCTTGCATGAGGGACATACTTGCTGCATTACCTGGGTGAGTCCCTTAACTTCTCAATGCCCCAGGAAAATCTCTAAGACTGAGCTGTCCAGCAGCATGTATTAGCATTGGTAGAGGGAATTTCCTTACTCAGAGGAATCAGTGGAACCACAGGTTCTGTTCAAACAGGGAAAGCCATGTGTCTTTACTGAATACATCCAAGGGAATATAGAGGAAGAAGTGGGACAACAAGTGAGGAAGGAAGACCTCTATGCCTTCCTGCTCTCATTACCAAAAGGACTGATGCCTAAAACCTAAGGCAGTCCAATGAGCCCCCACCATGGGACTAGGACTGATAACTCTAAATCAGGAGAGAGGAGAGAGAGAGAGATAAACCCAGAGATGTTGCCGAGAAACCAGTATTCTTCAAACCATGGCAGGAGAAGAAAACCCATGTTGGTCTTGAGAGATGCTGCTCATAGGACTTGATTCATGGGTCATAGAATCATAATTCTATAGCTTAAAGGGATCACAGAACCTATCAAATCCAAACGAGCAAAGCACGGAGAGGTTGTGACTTATCCAAGATTCTATGGGTCATAAGTGGAAGCACTGAGATTCGAGCCCCTGGTCCTCTGAATCAAAATCCATTGTTCCGTCCAGTGCATCACCCTGCCTTTACACTCCACCAAATTGGCACTAGGACTCCTAGGCCCATATTTCAAGGAAACTCTGGGATCAAGGCTAGTCAAATATTATATAGACAGGCTGGAATCCTACTCAAGTAGTTCTGATTGGTTTCCTTTTGCTTAGGCCACAGACAAAAAGAAACCCATGGACTAAGACAGAGGGTAGAGAGGACAGAAGAGAGAGAGTACCAGACAGAGGAAGGGCATAGCTAAGACACAGACAGTTTGTTGGACAGAAAGACTAGAACGGAAATAAACAGGGTTTTCTGGACTTCAGTGGAAAGACAGAACAAAAAATATCAACAACGAGTTGAAATCCAAGATTAAAAAAATAGAATCTAGTTGTTCTCAATGAGTTCATGCCAACAGGCTTGGAAGAAATTCATCCTATAGTACCAAAAGACCTGATGGAATTGATGAGTCATCATTCATTCTCTTTTAAAAACCGTGAAGAATTACTGAGGTGCCACAGGACTGGAAATGGAGAATTGTCCCAATGTTCAAAAGAAAGAAGTGGGGGGAGTCTGCAGATTATTGGCGAGTGAGTTTGGTTTCCCTTCCTGGCAAAACTGAAATTTTGTGAGCATTTAGAGAAGGAAGAAGTAATCAGAAGGAATCTGCATCGCTTCATTCAGTGCAGCTCATTGTAGTTTGACTTCATCTCCTTCTCTGACTTGGTCACTAGACTGGTAGATCACATGAATGATGTCAATACTAGACTTGATTCCATTGGTGAAGAGGAGATTATGTCTACCAATGCAGTTTGTACTTTCTCTGCAACTTAACATCTTAGACTGGGAGCTCTGAGAGATTAAATGATTCAAGGCTATAGATTTCATTAAGCAAGCTTCCCATGGTATCCTTGCGGACAAGATGGGGAGAGATAAGCTAGATGGCAGAACAGTTAGACAGAGTCAACATTGGTCAAATCATCAGCCCCAAAGGGTCATCATTAATGAGGAAACTCCTTCTATCAATGCAGGTCAGCACCTTCTCTGCAACTTGGCATCTTAGACTGGGTGCATGGAGAGATGAAGTGATTTGTGTCTATAGATTTCAGAAAATCATTTGACAAAGTTTCCTATGCTGTCCCTGTAGACAAGATGTGGGGATACAAGCTAGATGACAGAACAGTTAGGTGAATGCAATATTGATCAAGCCTTCGGCCCCAAAGGGTCACGAATGGCTCATTGTCTGGGTGTGGGGAGGCTTTTAAGGAAAAAACACAAGGATATGTCCTTCACCTTGAGCTGTTTCATATTTTTATCAATGACGTGGATGAAAGCAAAGATGTTGTGAACATCACGTTTGCAGATGACATGAAGCTGGCAGGTTTAGTTAACATATTGGAGGATAGAATCAGGATCCAAAAAGCTCTTGACAGGCTGGAATGATGGGTAGAATCTAGTAATTTGAAATGTAATAAGGGTAAATGTAAAGCCCTATACTTGGATTTTAAAAAATCAACTTCACAAGTACAGGATGGGGGAGACATGACTAGACTGCAGTTCCTATAAGTAAAGGTCTGTGGGTTTTAGTAGACACTTTATGAGTCAACATGGTGTGAAGGAAGCCAAAAAGAAAAGAAGCAAATATGATCTTAGGCTGTATCAAGAGACTTAGTAAAGAGAATGAAGGTGGTAACAGGCCCATTGTTCCTTGGTGCTGGTCAGGGCATCTCTGTATAATGGTGCTCAATTCTGGGTGCCATACTGTAGGAAGAACATCACCAACTGAGGTTTGTTCAGAAGAAAGTGACCAAGCTGGTGAAGGCACCAAAGACCATACCTTTTGAAGATCACTGGAAAGCTCTGGGGACATCTAACCCAGAGTCGTGAGGGGCATACTAGCTATCTTCAAGTATTCAAAGGACACTCACGCAGAAAAGGAGATATAGTGTTGCAGATTAGGGCTGTGAATTGGTTTAGTCTTTCTGTAAAGTAGTTAGAAATTATGTCCTCAAAGTTACTCAAAGTTCCTTCTTACCCAATAATAGTACTATCAGACCTAAAGATGTCACAGAAAGGGGAAATGTCCCCATTAGTACACAAATATTTAGAGCAGCTCTTTTTGTAGGAGTAAAGAACTAGAAATGAAGGTGTTGTGCCCATCAATTTAGGAATAGGTGAAGAAAATATGGTATGTGAATTGATATATTCATATGGTATATGGGTAGTATATTATTGTGTAGTAAGAAATGATGGTTTCATCAGAAACCTGGAAGGATTATAAATTTGTCCAGAGTGAGTAGAATAAGAACTATTTATACATTTACAAAATAGCATCATAAAGACAAAAAATAATTCAAATCCACAAGAAACTCTAATCTACACAATGGCTAATGAGGGTTCCAGAGGTCTGATTATAAAACATGGGGCAGCTAAGTGGCACAGTGGAAAGTGTCCTGGGGTTAAGATCTTTCTGAGTTCAAATCTAGCCTCAGACACTTCCTAGCTGTATGACCCTGGGCAAGTCCCTTAACTCTTTGCCTCAGTTTCCTCATCTGTCAAATGAGCTAGAGAAGGAAATGGCAAACTGCTCAAATACTTTAGCCAAGAAAACCCCAAAATGGGGTCATAAAGAGTTGTACATGACTAAAAAATGACTGAACGACAATACCCCACCTCTTGTCTAAGGGATGATGGACACAAGGTGCAGAATGAGACATAAATTTTTGGAAATGATCAATTCATGACCATGTTTTGCTGCTCATACATATTTGTTACAAGGGGGTTATTGTTTATGTTTTTTTCCAATGGGGGGATGGGATAGGAAGAAGTGAAAATGTTTATCTTTTAAAAATTAATTTCACTTTTAAAAAAGGAAATGGAATTATATACATTCCACCTTGCCTCTAGAAAGCAGAATAAGAGGTAGTGCATAGGAGTCATAGGGATGTAGATTTAGACTTAAGGTAGGGGAAAGCTCCCAATGAGAGCTGCCCCAAATGGAACAGACTTCCTTGGAGGTGGCTGGTTCTCTTTCTCTGGAACTCTGCATTACTAAGGTTATATTTGCTATAGGAAGAGTATAACAGGGATCAGTGCTCAGCCTTGGGACAGACAAGTGTCCCAAGCCCCTGGTTTTGTGGTCATTGTATCCCAATCATCTATCACTTTTACTTCACATGTTTTTGTTGTTCCATCATTCTGTTGTGTCTGATTCTTCAAGACCGCATGGACTATAGGATACCAATATAGGATAGGATATATCCTCCACCATCTCCCAAATTCTGTCTGATCCTTTCACATAGTAAGTGCTTAATAAATGTTGGCTGAGTGGATGAATGAATGAATGAGTGAATGGGAAATGGACAATAATTAGGAAGCAAAGTCAAGAGAGTATCCTTGATATTTGAAGAAGAAGGTCAGGATACCTTAAAATACCACTGGTCATTATTCATGCTCACTTTAGAGCTCCTTTTCCCCCTGATAAACTTGATAATTTATTGTCTATGCTAGAGATGAAGTGCTGTGATGATTGAGAAAAATTTCCAAATTCCTGATAGCTGGCAACTCAGAGACAGGCTATCTTAGATGATGGCAATGCAGAGAAACAGATAAAACTGTATTTATGACATCAAAGCATGTTTCTTTTTTTTTTTTAATTTTTTAAAATTTATTTATTTAACTTTTACCATTCATTTTAACAAAATTTTGGGTTACAAATTTTCTCCCCTTTTATCCCCCCCCCCAAACACCAAGCATTCTACTTGCCCCTATGACCAATCTGCTCTCTCTTCTATCATCGCTCTCTCCCCTTGTCTCCATCTTCTCTTTTGTCCTCTAGGGCCAGATAACTTTCTATACCCCTTTACCTGTATTTCTTATTTCCCAGTGGCAAGAACATTACTCGACAGTTGATCCTAACACTTTGAGTTCCAACTTCTTTACCTCCCTCCCTCCTCACCCTTTCCCTTTGGAAGGCAAGCAATTCAATATAGGCCAAATCTGTGTAGTTTTGCAAATGACTTCCGTAATAGTTGTGTTGTATAAGACTAACTATATTTCCCTCCATCCTATCCTGTCCCCCATTACTTCTATTCTCTTTTGATCCTATCCCTCGCCATGTGTGTCGACCTCAAATTGCTCCCTCCTCCCCATGCCCTCCCTTCCATCATCCCCCCAACCCTGCTTATCCCCTTATCCCCCACTTTCCTGTATTGTAAGATAGGTTTTCATACCAAAATGAGTGTGCATTTTATTCTTTCCTTTAGTGGAATGTGATGAGAGTAAACTTCATGTTTTTCTCTCACCTCACCTCTTTATCCCTCCACTAATAAGTCTTTTGCTTGCCTCTTTTATGAGAGATAATTTGCCCCATTCAATTTCTCCCTTTCTCCTCCCAATATATTTCTCTCTCACTGCTTGATTTAATTTTTTAAAGATATGATCCCATCCTCTTCAATTCACTCTGTGCACTCTGTCTCTATGTGTGTGTGTGCGTGTGCATGTGTGTGTGTGTAATCC
Organism: Notamacropus eugenii; assembly: GCF_028372415.1. NCBI lineage: Eukaryota > Metazoa > Chordata > Mammalia > Diprotodontia > Macropodidae > Notamacropus > Notamacropus eugenii. Next base: position 44,433,659 of record NC_092873.1, read on the forward strand.
CACCCAGTACCCAGATACTGAAATGTTTCAAGAGTTACAAATATTGTCTTTCCATGTAGGAATGTAACAGTTCAACTTTAGTAAGTCCCTTATGACTTCTCTTTGCTGTTCACCTTTTCATGCTTCTCTTCATTCTTGTGTTTGAAAGTCAAATTTTATTTTCAGCTCTGGTCTTTTCATCAAGAATGCTTGAAAGTCCTCTATTTCATTGAAATACCAATTTTCCCCCTGAAGTATTATACTCAGTTTTGCTGGGTAGGTGATTCTTGGTTTTAGTCCTAGTTCCTTTGACTTCTGGAATATCCTATTGCCCTTCGATCCCTTAATGTAGAAGCTGCTAGATCTTGTGTTATCCTGATTGTATTTCCACAATACTTGAATTGTTTCTTTGTAGCTGCTTGCAATATTTTCTCCTTGACCTGGGAACTCTGGAATTTGGCCACAATGTTCTTAGGAGTTTCTCTTTTTGGATCTCTTTCAGGAGGTGTTCTGTGGATTCCTTGAATATTTATTTTGCCCTCTGGTTCTAGAATCTCAGGGCAGTTTTCCTTGATAATTTCATGAAAGATGATGTCTAGGTTCTTTTTTTGATCATGGCTTTCAGGTAGTCCCATAATTTTTAAATTGTCTCTCCTGGATCTATTTTCCAGGTCAGTTGTTTTTCCAATGAGATATTTCACATTATCTTCCATTTTTTCATTCTTTTGGTTTTGTTTTGTGATTTCTTGGTTTCTCATAAAGTCATTAGCCTCCATCTGTTCCATTCTAATTTTGAAAGAACTATTTTCTTCAGTGAGCTTTTGAATCTCCTTTTCCATTTGACTAATTCTGCTTTTGAAAGCATTCTTCTCCTCATTGGCTTTTTGAACCTCTTTTGCCAATTGAGTTAGCCTATTTTTCAAGGTGTTATTTTCTTCAGCATTTTTTTGGGTCTCCTTTAGCAAGGAGCTGACCTGCTGTTCATGCTTTGACTTCATGTCTCTCATTTCTCTTCCCAGCTTTTCCTCCACCTCTCTAACTTGATTTTCAAAATTCTTTTTGAGCTCTTCCATGGCCTGAGCCCATTGGGTGGGCTGGGACACAGAAGCCTTGACTTCTGTGTATTTGCCTGATGGTAAGCATTGTTCTTCCTCATCAGAAAGGAAGGGAGGAAATGCCTGTTCACCAAGAAAGTAATCTTCTATAGTCTTATTTCTTTTCCCTTTTCTGGGCATTTTCCCAGCCAGTGACTTGACCTCTGAATATTCTCCTCACACCCACCTCACCTCCTGATCCTCCCAGCCAGTGTTTGAGGTCTGAGATTCAAATGCTGCTCTCCAGCCCTGGGGCTTTGGCAGGGGCAGGGCTGCTATTCAGTGTGAGATTAAGTTCAGGTGCTGAGGTCAGGGCAGGGCCACCTCTCAGGCTCAGTTCCCTCAGGGGGTTTATGCACAGACCTTCAACAATGGATTCAGGCTCCTGCCTGCTTGGGGAGCCCTGGTCTGCCGCTGCCTCAGCTGCTGCCTCCTGAGGGGGCCTGAGTTATGGGGGCACCCCACTACCCTCTCGACCCACCAAAGAGACCCTCTCACCGACCCTGTCACCTGTGGGTGGAGGGACCCACGCGGCCGCTGGAGATCCCGTCCCTGAAGCCTGCTCAGATCTGTGCTTTTCGGTGCCGCGGCCATGGCAGGGCTGGGCTGGACTCCACGTCTGCAGCGTGACGGACCTTTTGCGAGAGGTTTGCAGGTCCCTCTGGAACAGAAATCTCCTTCGTTCCACCGTTCTGTGGCCTCACTGCTCCAGAATTTGCCGTGAGTTACTTTATACAGATGTTCTATGAGTTGTGGGTTCAGAGCTATGTGTATGTGCGTCTTTCTACTCCGCCATCTTGGCTCCGCCCCCCAAAGCATGTTTCTTTACCCACAAAGCCCCAGCCCAATCTCTGCTGAGCAGGGAGATAAGGTCCGCCTTCACATTCTAGGGTAGGAAATGATAATGAGAGAAGGGGAAGATGTGGAAAGAAAAAGAATTAAAAAGATAACTGGAGTGTTCAGGTCCTTGAGGAGAAACTGATAATCTGAGTGAGAAAGGAAAGAGACCCAGGTGTTTCCTCAGAAGATGTCCCTAATTCCTGGCATTTCAGGGAAAGAGAGAAGAGAAAAATCTAATTCTTGGGTGGAATGGGGGTGTGAAGGTATTTAGGTCAGAGTACTGATCCAGGTACTATGAGTACGGCAGGGTAAAAGGAAAACCAATGGTCATGGCATAGAATGAGAAAGAGAATAGTTCAACACAAAATGGTATAATTGTAATGGAGCCTTAACAAGTGAAAGGCATGATGGGTGAGGGAAGAGTCTAGAGGTCCACATAGTCATGGGCCAAAATTTTAACAGTTAGTGAGTTAACAGTACAAATGAATGAGAGAATCTGAAGGCTAAAGGTCCATAGTATGATTGCTAGCATCCTCCATTCAGCAGCTATCAGCATGAAGAAATGAATGAATGATTGAATAAATGATAGTGAAAAATTTAACAATCGAATTTTACCTAATCTGAAGCTTTAAAAAGAAATCTGATTGATCTTTGGTTTTTCATCACCTATATTCTTCCATTTCATTTCTCTCCATTATCCCTTCCAAAAATCCATCCCTAATAAAATGAAGAAAGTATAAAAAAATATAAAAAAGTAAGATGTTATCTCCATACCTCTGGTTCACTGCTTCTTCAGAGGAGCAGAGAGAGGTATCATCTTATGACTGTTCTTTGGGGCTAACTTTGATCATATAATTCCACAGCATTGAGTTTTGATTGTTTGGTTTTCACTGTTAGTCATTGTATCTATTGTTTCCTGGTTCTGATTACTTCCCTTTACATTAGTTCATATAGTTTTCAGTGCTTCTCTATATTCATCATGTTCATTGTTTCTTATAACACAGCCATATCGTATTATAGTTATGTACCATGCTTAAAAAAACTATTCACTAATCAATAGATCTTATTTCCAGTTGTTTGTGATAAAAAAAAGACTACTTCTATAAATATTTTAGTATTGGGGATATATTTTTTTTTTGTCGTTGGTTTCCTCAGGGTATATGCATAGCAGTGGACTCTCTGGGTCAAAAGTTATGGATATTTTAGTTACTTTCTTTTCATAATTCTACACTGCCTTCCAGAATAGTTGGACCACTAGTTCACTAGTATGCCTTAGTATGTCTGTCTATCCACAACTTGTACAATCTTAATTATTCATATATTTTGTCATCTTTGACAATTTGAATTCAGTTTTCCCCTCAGACACTTCCTAGATGTGTGATCCTTGTCAAATTACTTACTTTACTTCTAAGTTTTAATCTGTAATTATATAATCTTATGAACTGCCCCAGGGACTAGGGTCATGATTTCTGGAGGTACTATTCATGTACAGAAGAAGTTATTCCAGAGGAGTAGAAAGGGAGACAATGGACAAAATAGCTCAAGTGGATAGTGGAATGGTACATGAAGTATGGACTGGTATATAGCTCACTAGATATAGTGTACACATAAAAGATAAGTATTCTTTGGGGCTAAGAGGGAAAGAAAGACATAGGTACTCTCATTGCCCTACTTCCATTCTTCTAGAGCAAACTAGATGGAGGAAAAGGAGATGACAATGCAATGAGGTCGGGGTGGAGCAAGCGTGGTGCAGGAAGAGGTGGTCTAAGCTTCCTTACTGTCATAGTCTTTACTGGGACATAGTGGAAGAGTAGAGAATAAGAGGAAGAAATCAGAGATTCTGAAAGAGGAAGAAATTAGGGATTCTGAAAGGAGAGGGTCTAGTTTTCATGTGTCTCTTTCCCCTCCCAACATATATATATATATATATATATATATATATATATATATATATATATATATATATATATATATATATATATATATATATATATATATATATATATATATATATATATGCAGAACATGCCAGTATGGTACAGTAGTGAAAAGCTGAAAGATCAATTCTAGTACAACTTATTTTAATCCAAGTTTCTGTTTCCGCACTGACTGATCTATCTTAGATCTACCAACTGAATGCAAAGGGATAGGTAAGTACTTTTGTAGCAATCTGAAAAAGTCTCAGTCTTCAACCCCTTTTTTCCCCTTCATACCAGATCTTCTACTTTACAAAGTCACAAAATTAGGAAAGGAATTTTGGGGACAAAAAATAAAAAGTCAGTCAAAATAAAGCATAGGAGCAGTAACTCCGGCCCTGTAATTTGAAGACTATTGACCTAAAGCAAACTATTAAAGTTTTTCTAGGGAATTAAAAATGGATGTGAAAATAGAGTAGCTAATAAATATATTTATGTCTCAAGTGCCTTTTGACAAGACTCTGTATTAAAGGTTAATTTAACATTCTAGCTATCATGGAGTTTTGATTAAGGAGACTTTTTTCATGGACAAAAAAAAAATTTATTTAGTGCTAGCAAATAAAGAGAATGGATAAGAGGGCACAATTCTGGATAAGGAAAAATAGAGAATGGGGTTGTCTCTAGTACAGGTGATAGAACTGGTTTTATTTAACATCTTTAAAAATAATTTGGAATTGGGAACACATGATGAAATCTCTCAGCAAAGTGCTTTGTACATATTCATAAAGTGTTATAGTTGGTAGAAGCCATCTCAGCTGCTTCACTTCAATTCAGTCACCATATTTTTCATGGAAAAAACATATGCAGATAGAGACAGAGCTAAGATGGTGGGAAAAAGGCAGCAAATCATCTGAGCTCTCCCTTAAAACCCTGTGAACACCTTTAAATAATGCCATAAAATAATTTTTAGAGCAGTGGAACCCATAAAAGGACAAGGTGCCTTTCCAGGCAAAGACAATTTAGAAGGTCAGCAGGAAAGGTCCATCGCACCTGGGTGAGGGGAAGCACAGTACAGCGCAGGTTGTGCCGCACAGACCAGTCCCCAGCAAACCAGGACTGGGCCTTGGGAGTCACTGAATTAACAGCAGCAGCAGCTGCTTCCAGAGCTCTCAGCCAACAGACAGTAAGGGTGCTGCACAACTGATCAAAAGGAGATTACAGGGGTTTCTTTGCTGGCACTGGGGGCACTCTGTTGCTTTGCTTATACTCAGATCTGTGTCCTGGTCCTGGATGGCAGTCCCACAGTGAGGAGGAACACTAGCACACAAGAGCTTGCAGCCACAGTAGAGTGGGGACCCTTGTCCCAGTTCCAAGGCAGAAAAGAGTGCTTGTGGTCACACACACAGACCAGAACACATACCAGGAGGGTAGTAAACACACCTCTCCTTAGATCATACCACCTTGGAAGAACTGAAAACTTGCAAGTCCTTGGAAGTATCTCTGAATACAGCTGCACAAAGCCCCTGAAGCTTGGGACAGTGCACCTTGAAAGCAGAACCCCACTTTCACAATGAGTTAAAAGTCAAGAAATAGATTGGAAAAATGAATAAACAGTAGAAAGATTCTGACCATAGAAAGTCACTATGGTGACAAGGAAGATCAAAACACACACTTGTAGGATAACAAAGTCAAAGCTCCTAGACTGAAAACCTCCAAGAAAAATATGAATTGGTCTTGGGTCATGGAAGAGCTCAAAAAAGAATTTTAAAAATCAAGTAAGAGAATTAAAGGAAAAATTTGGAAGAGAAATGAGAGTGATGCAATAATGAAAAATGAGTGAACAGTTTGGTAAAGGAGACACAAAAGATACTGATGAAAATAACACCTTAAAAATGGGCCAAATAGTAAAAGACATACAAAAAGTTAACAAGGAGAAGAATGCCTTGAAAAGCAGTTAAAAAAGCAAATAAAAAAAGAAGCACAAAAATTCACTGAAAAAAAAACTTATAAAGTAGAATTGATCTTATGGAAAAAGGAGGTACAAAAGCTCACCGAAGAAAATAATTCCTTAGAAATTAGAATTGAGCAAATGGAAGCTAACGACTTTTTGAGAAATCATGAAACAATAAAACAAAATCAAAAGAATGAAAAAAATAGAAGACCTTAATGTGTCTCTATGGGAGAAATCCTTGGGATTCTATGTCTCATTGAAAAAAACAACTGACCTAGAAAATAGATGCAGGAGAGAGAATTAAAAAGAACATATCCAGAAGGGTCTTAGAATTATATATATATAAAGGTTTGAAGGAACCTTAGAGGGCATTTAGTCCAATCTTTTCATTTTGTAAATGAGGAAACAGAGCCAAAGGAGATTAAGTGATTCATCTGAGGTTGCACAGAAACTAAGTAATGGAACCAGGCTTTGATAAGATCAGAGGAGCATAGATTTAGTGCTGGAAGGAACCTTAGAAACCAATGAGTTCGACCCCCTTGCTTTACAGGTGAGTAAACTGAGGCTCAGAGGTTAAATGACTTTCCTTAGACCACAACAAGTATCTGAGGCAGAATTTGAAGCTAGGCTTCAAGACTAGCGTCTCATTGAATCTGGGTACCCTAGACTTCTAGGACAGGACTGTTTTTGCTTCCCCAGAACATGGTAAGTGTTTAATAAATACCTAATTGTTTTCTTTGCTCCCCAAGTTTCCAAAGTATACTCATATCCTTTGAGCAGAGAAAAAGTTATGGGGAGTTGTGAAGTTCTGTAATCAGGTAGATGGGAGCTACTGCAGGTAAACATAAGAATAATCTCAGAATCAGTATCTTAGACTTAGATCAATCAATCAATGAACATCTATTAAAAGGCTACTGTGTACTAAGAAATAGGGATACAAAAAGAGGCAAAAGACAGCCTCTGTTCTCAAGGAGTTTGAAGTCTGATAGGGGAGAGAATATGCAAAGAAGTCTATACCAAACAAGCTATATACAGAATCAATAGGAAGTAATTAATAGAAATTAGTGGAATTAGAAAAGTTTGGAGAAGGTTTCCTGTAGAAGGTGAGACTTAAAGGAACCCAGGGAAGTCATAGTCATATTGGAAGAGGGATAGCACTCCAGACATGGGAGACAGTAGGAGAACATGGCTGGAGGTGAGAGATGGAGGGTGTTGTTCATAGAATGACCAGGAGGTCAGTGTGACTGAATTGATGAGTATGTATCAGGATATAAGGTATAAGAAGACTGGAAAGACATGGGGGGAGTGGGACAAGGTTATAAAGGGCTTGGAATAACAAAGAGAGCATTTTGTATTCCTTCCTAGAGGCAATAGAGAGCCACTGGAGTTTATTGCGAAGGGCAGTGACTCAGAAGACAACTTGTAGCAGCATAACTTCTCTTTCTTGCAGGATCAACTCAGAGGATGCATTTTTATGGAGCAGTGGCCACTGAAAAGAAAATGTCTGGACCCAGAGGACCTGGGTTCAAATTCTGATTCTGTCATTTGCTACCAATGTACCCTTGAGCAAGTCAATTTCATCTTCCTTGGCCTCAGTTTCTTTATGTATAAAGCAAAGGGGTTGAACTAGATGGCCTCAGACTGATTCTCCTATAACCTCTCTTGGCTTCAGTTTCCTTCTCTACTAAATGAGGAGTTTAGATTAAATGGCTTCTCTAGCTCATTTGACCTCTGGACTGATGGTCCTATAACCTTTGGTTTCCTTTTCTATAAATAGTGAGTCAGATGAGATTTCTGAGTTCCCATGCAACTCCAACCCCTTGATTCTAAGCCTTCCCTGATCTTTGCAGTCATTGGTGTTCTCTCTGTCCTTGGATTGCTTTGTGTTTAATTATATTTATGTACAATGTGTCTCTATAGGAGAAATCCTTGGGATTGTCTAATTTTTGATTTTGTATTCCCAGGACCTTGCATTGCCTTGCATATAGTTGGTGCTTAATGAAGGTATGTTGAATCATCAAGTACTCTAGAGAAATATCAGTTGAATGTGATCTTGTAGCCAGAAGCCAAGAAAATATTGCATTACCATGAAGAAAGGGATTAGAAAAGCAATAAGTAATGCTTTTCCCTTGTATGAAGCTATGAGTTGTCAAAGAAGGATTCTAAATGAGGTCCAATGACAATGTGGATGACTCATTGCCATCCATTCTTTACAAACAACTAATGGAGGACCAGTAGCACTATCTTCACATCAAAAAGAAAGTGCATTCCCAAGCTAAAAAGACACTGATCTCTGCAGAAAATGCAACGTGATGTAATGGAAAGGCTACTGACAACCTGATGCCCTGGGTTCCAGTCCTAGCACCCATGAGTCCCTGAGACTCATTGTCTTCAACTGTAAAATGAAGGAGTTGGACTCAATGATCTCTGAAGTCTTCTTTAGCTTAAATCTATGATCCTATGAAATCTTGGCTCTAGTAATCACTCTCTCATGAAACTTTGGGGAACTCCCCCTTCCTCATTTGTAAATGAGGGAAGTGTAGGTTTCCTCATTTATAAAATGAGGTTGGACAAGATGACCTCTAAGGTTCCTTCCAACCCTTAAATCTATGACTCTATGACATCTATGACGACCCTCTCTGAGCCCCAGTGCCTTTATCTGTAAAATGGGGATAACAAGACCTACCTCCCAGGGTTGTTTTGGATAAAGCTGCTTTTAAACCACAAAGCCCTAAAGGAATGTGAGCCATTATTAATTTATTTTTCAAGAGGCCACACAACTCTGATGGCTAAGCCTATATCAGTGAAGGAATTAATGAGGTCCAAGAGCCACAATGGGACTGATTTAGAATGATCTTATGTTTCTATGACTGTATCCTGGAGCACCAGGTGCTTTCTTAGTTAGAGGCTCGGTTAGAATCATCAAGTCCAAGAAATGAGCTACTTAACTACTGCTAAATGACTTCCCCTTGAAGCAGGGCTGAAAATGATGCCCCAGGTGTCTGGGCATCCTGAAAGGAGAGAAGGATGGAAGGTCTACAAATGTAAAGTAGCTAAAGGATAAGGAATTTGTTTTCTTGGAGTAGGCAAAGAGACTTTTCTCAAAGAAGATGGGTCATCAGAATTCAGATTTTTGCCTCAGAGACAGGAAGTGACCTGTCCAAAGCCATTGAACTATAAGATCAGAAATTTAGACCTAGAAAGAACTCTAGAGGCCACCGGTCAACCATCTTCACTGCAATAATGGAACTTAGGCTCAGGAAGATCATAGAATTAGAACAAGAAATGACCTTAAAGACCAACTACTATAACTCTTTCAACTTACAGACAAGGAAACTGAGGCATAGAGCAATCATGATATAGAATCCTAAATCTGGAGCTGGAACTGACCTCCAAAGTCATCTAGTCCAACCTCCTAAATTTACAGATAAGGAAACTGAAGCCCAGGAAACTAAATGATTTATAGGATCATAGAGTTAGAACTAGAAAGAACCTCAATCTACTCCAATCCCTTAATTTTACAGATGAATAAATTGAGGCTCAGGGAGATTAAGTAATTTTGAGAATCATATATCTAGAGTTACAAGGGAATGGAGGGGCCATCTAGTTCAAACTTTACTTCACAAGTGGAGAAACGGAAGCTCAGAAAGATTAAGTGATTTTATGACCATAGTTGTTGAGCTGGAAGGAACCCTTGAGTTCATCTAGTCCAATCCCCTCATGTTACTGATGAGGAAACAGGCCTGGGAAGATGAGACATGCTATGGGTTTAAGGTTGGGTTCTGTTGCTAGTGAACGTCACCCAATGAGGAACAAACAATGATGAAAGATCAGATTTTTTTTTAATATAACATATTTCAATCATGGGTAATTGGTCTAACTTATGTGACTAAGAGAATTGAACAACCCAACAATGACCAAGATAATTCAGTGATCAAATTTGCCTGGGACCTGGGATAGAAAACATGGTGGAACCAATCAATTAATCAACAATCATTTAATAAGACTACTCAATAGTTAGTTGTTTTGACTGGTACCAGGGACATGATTGCAAAGAAAATAGACTTCTTGTGAAACCAGGGAAAGAAGGATCTGAACAAGGAATGATAGAGACTCAGGTACACTTGTAGAGAGATCTGGAACCAAAGAAATGTCTAAATGAGACAATTCCCAAGCTGGACATAACTAGTTGAAGGGAGGCAGCATGGCATGGAGGAATTGAACCTGGGTTCAAACTCAGCCTCCAACATTTATTAAATTTGTGACCTTAGGCAAGTCATTTACTCAGTTTCCTCCTTTGATAAAAGAAGAGACTGGGCTAGATGACTCCTGAGGTCTCTTTCAGCTCTAAATCTATAAACTTATGACTCCTTATCTTTACTTGACTGAATGTACCTACTAGATGCCCATTCAGTGCTCACACTATGCAGAGGTCTCTTTGATTCATACAAGACAAAAGACCTCAGAGCAATAGATCATATGATCATAGATTTAGAGTTGGAAAGGACCTGAGATGCCATTGACTTCAACTCTCTCATTTTGGAGATGAGAAAGTTGAGGCACAGAGAAATTTGGTGCCTTACCTAGGGAAGTGTAACTAGTAAGTAAGAAGACCCAGGTCTTCTTGATTCTGAGTCTAGTAGCCAACTATGAGTTGCTCTAGAGGCTGTATTCCCGGTCGTGATCCTGTATTACTGGGAAGATTCATTTAGAGAGACCCAGAGACTACTTCCCAAACCCTAATGGAGGAACATCTTAAGTCATTGGGTTGTGGTCTCAGACATGACTTGGAAAATGAACAGCTTACTTTGTTTTTGCTTTGAGGAATTCACTTTGAAAAACACTGCACTCACCTCATCCCACCCCCATATTTTCAAGACCTATAAGTAAGCAGGATCATAGGAAAATGCTGAGATTTGTTTTGGGAATCTTTTTTTTTTTTTTAATTATTAAATTTATTTATTTAACTTTTAACATTCATTTTCACAAAATTTTGGGTTACAAATTTTCTCCCCTTTTCTCCCCTCCCCCTCCCCCCAAACACCAAGCATTCTAATTGCCCCTATGACCAATCTGCTCTCTCTTCTATCATCCCTCTCTGCCCTTGTCTCCATCTTCTCTTTTGTCCTGTAGGGGCAGATAGCTTTCTATACCCCTTTACCTGTTTTTCTTATTTCCTAGTGGCAAGAACATTACTCGACAGTTGATCCTAACACTTTGAGTTCCACCTTCTTTACCTCCCTCCCTCTCCACCCCTTCCCTTTGGAAGGCAAGCAATTCAATATAGGCCAAATCTGTGTAGTTTTGCAAATGACTTCCATAATAGTTGTGCTGTATAGGACTAACTATATTTCCCTCCAACCTATCCTGTCCCCCATTACTTCTATTCTCTTTTGATCCTATCCCTCCCCATGAGTGTTGACCTCAAATTGCACTCTCCTCCCCATGCCCTCCCTTCTATCATCCCCCCCACCCTGCTTGTCCCCTTATCCCCCACTTTCCTGTATTGTGAGATAGGTTTTCCTAGCAAAATGAGTGTGCACTTTATTCTTTTCTTTAGTGGAATGTGATGAGAGTAGACTTCATGTTTTTCTCTCACCTCCCCTCTTTATCCCTCCACTAATGAGTCTTTTGATTGTCTCTTTTTTGAGAGATAATTTGCCCCATTCAATTTCTCCCTTTCTCTTCCCAATATATTTCTCTCTCACTGCTTGATTTCATTTTGTTTTAAAGATATGATCCCATCCTATTCAATTCACTCTGTGCACTCTGTCTCTGTGTATGTGAGCGTGTGTGCATGTGTAATCCCACCCAGTACCCAGATACTGAAATGTTTCAAGAGTTACAAATATTGTCTTTCCATGTAGGAATGTAAACAGTTCAGCTTTAGTAAGTCCCTTATGACTTCACTTTGCTGTTCACCTTTTCATGGTTCTCTTCATTCTTGTGTTTGAAAGTCAAATTTTCTTTTCAGCTCTGGTCTTTTCATCAAGAATACTTGAAAATCCTCTATTTCATTGAAAGACCATTTTTTCCCCTGAAGTATTATAGTCAGTTTTGCTGGGTAGGTGATTCTTGGTTTTAGTCCTAGTTCCTTTGACTTCTGGAATATACTGTTCCATGCCCTTCGATCCCTTAATGTAGAGGCTGCTAGATCTTGTGTTATCCTGATTGTATTTCCACAATACTTGAATTGTTTCTTTATAGCTGCCTGCAGTATTTTCTCCTTGACCTGGGAACTCTGGAATTTGGCCACAATGTTCCTAGGAGTTTCTCTTTTTGGATCTCTTTCAGGCGGTGTTCTGTGGATTCCTTGAATATTTATTTTGCCCTCTGATTCTAGAATCTCAGGGCAGTTTTCCTTGATAATTTCATGAAAGATGATGTCTAGGCTCTTCTTTTGATCATGGCTTTCAGGTAGTCCCATAATTTTTAAATTGTCTCTCCTGGATCTATTTTCCAGGTCTGTTGTTTTTCCAATGAGATATTTCACATTATCTTCCATTTTTCCATTCTTCTCTCTTTGTTCTGTGATTTCTTGGTTTTGCATAAAGTCGTTAGCCTCCATCTGTGCCATTCTAATTTTGAAAGAACTATTTTCTTCAGTGAGCTTTTGAATCTCCTTTTCCATTTGGCTAATTCTGCTTTTGAAAGCATTCTTCTCCTCATTGGCCTTTTGAACCTCTTTTGCCAATTGAGTTAGGCTAGTTTTCAAGGTGTTAATTTCTTCAACATTTTTTTGGGTCTCCCTTAGCAGGGAGCTGATCTGCTGTTCATGCTTTGACTTCATGTCTCTCATTTCTCTTCCCAGCTTTTCCTCCACCTCTCTAACTTGATTTTCAAAATTCTTTTTGAGCTCTTCCATGGCCTGAGCCCATTGGGTGGGCTGGGACACAGAAGCCTTGATTTCTGTGTCTTTGCCTGATGGTAAGCATTGTTCTTCCTCATCAGAAAGGAAGGGAGGAAATGCCTGTTCGCCAAGAAAGTAACCTTCTATAGTCTTATTTCTTTTCCCTTTTCTGGGCATTTTCCCAGCCAGTGACTTGACCTCTGAATATTTTCCTCACACCCACCTCACCTCCTGATCCTCCCAGCCAGCGTTTGGGGTCTGAGATTCAAATGCTGCTCCCCAGCCCTGGGGCTTTGGCAGGGGCAGGGCTGCTATTCAGTGTGAGATTAAGTTCAGGTGCTGAGGTCAGGGCAGGGCCACCTCTCAGGCTCAGTTCCCTCAGGGGGTTTATGCGCAGACCTTCCGCAATGGATTCAGGCTCCCGCCCGCTTGGGGAGCCCCTGTCTGCAGCCGCCTCTCAGCTTCTACCTCCCGGGGGGGCCTGAATTATGGGGGCACCCCACTCCCCTCTCGACCCGCCAAAGAGACTCTCTCACCCACCCCTGTCACCTGTGGGTGGAGGAACTTGTGCGGCCGCTGGAGATCCCGTCCCTGAAGCCTGCTCGGATCTGTTTCTCTCGGTGCCGCAGCCGTGGCCGCAGCAGGTCTGGGCTGGGCTTTGTGTCTGCAGCGCGACGGACCTTTTGCGAGAGGTTTGCAGATCCCTCTGTGGGTGGAGGGACCCGCGTGGCCGCTGGAGATCCTGTCTGTGAAGCCTGCTCGGATCTTTTCCTCTCGGTGCCGCGGCCGCGGCAGGGCTGCACTCAGCTCCCAGTCCCGGCGCCCAGTCCGCAGCGCGAAGGACCTCCCCGTGAGAGGTTTGCAGGTCTCTCTGGAACAGAAATCTCCCTCGCTCCAATGTTCCGTGGCCTCTGGGTGCGGAATTCGCCGTAAGTTACTTCCCTGTAGCCGTTCTATGGGTTGTGGGTTCAGAGCTATGTGTATGTGCGTCTTTCTACTCCGCCATCTTGGCTCCGCCCCCCCTGGGAATCTTTATATCGCTAACTTGAGCCAAAAATGACTGAGGAGAAAGGCATCTGGGGTCATGAGCTGAAAAAATCCATCTGGAATTTCATTGAGAATGAAACAGAGCTTCATCACTTAGCTCAGGTTGAAGTAGGTTGTCCTTTCTGCCAAAGACCAAGACAGAGGAAAGCAGATTTCAGTGGTGTCCTCTCATCTCACCCTTAGAGCAGATTGTGCATTAGAACCCCAACAGTAGAGCATTCCTTGCTCTCCTCAATGCCTTGTCTCCAGAAATAATATCCAATGCATATTTGGTTATTGATATTTTGTTTTCTAAAAAGCAATTTCCATATATTTCCTTTAACTTTTCCTGGCTCATTCCACTGATTAGATGAGAGAGAAAAAAAATCAAGACTTCAGCCCCTTGGGTTGATTACCCAGGATGGAATGATTATGATGAAGTCCCAAATCTCTTTCAATGGCATTAGAGAATGGGAGAAAAGTAAGGACGAACAGAATTGAGGAAACTAAATTTGCCTCCATTGATCATCCCTCATGTTTGTAGGGTTTGGTTGCTTTTTCACAGTGTTTTTTTATATCCATTGTCTCATTAGAGACTCCCAGCCTCCTAGTCACATAGATACATAGAGTATTTTTAGATGCCTTTTACTGGAAAATTAAGACACAGAGAAGCGAAGAGAGTTGTCTAAAGTCAAAGAGACAAAACTGGAATCCAAGTCTTCTTACTCCTATCTCATAACTATTTTCACTGGACTACATCTGGGAGAGGGTGGGCAATGGTCCCACAACTGGTGGAAGAGAGACTGTGTAGCCTAATGGTCAGGTTCATAGATCTAGAAAGGATCTCAGAGACTATGTAATCCAACCCTTTTGTTCTACATGTAAGGTCACTGTGGTGCACATCACGCAGCTGAGGGGACCAGGTGTACATAGCCAGAAGGAGATAATACAGAGGGAACCATGTTCCCAATCTTCAAATACATGGAGGGCTGCTGTGAGAGAATTGTAGCAGAATGACTCTGTCCTGCTCTAATGGTCCTGACTGGAATCATAGGAAGAAGGTTTATAAGGAGCTGGATTTGGGTTTAGCCTAATATAAAGGGTTTTAGCCTTTTTGCATGCATCATAGACCCCTAAGTCTATAGAACTTTTCTCAGAATAATGCTTTTAAACGCACACAATAAAAATACATAGAATTACAAAGAAAATTAACTATATTGCAGTCCAGATATTAAAAAACAACACAAGTTTCACAGATCTCAAGTTGAGAAGCCCTGCCCTAAAGCATAATTGGATGTATAGAAGTGAGTAGCAGTAGAGAAAGATTTGAGGTAACCTTTTCACTATCCATGAAGGTACTGAAGCTGCTTCCTCACCTGTGGGGCTGCTGTAGATGAGACTCAAATTGAATAAGAGATTATACTGAGCTCTCCTCCCCTTCTAACACTGTATGACTCTTCCCAGTTATTTGGAAGGGATCAGAGATCTACAGCTGTGAGAGACTACAGAGGCCATGTAGATCAACATCCCTCCCTTATTTTACAAATGAGGAAACTGAGCCTAAGAAGAGGAGGTGACTTGACTAAGATCACATGGCAGTAAGTATCAAAAGTGAGATTTGAACCCACCTTCTCTGACTTAAGAATATTTTCCCGCTATACATTAAATCAGTCCTGGAAATAAACTGACCAAAGGCAATGGTCTTGGAAGGTCAAAGAGGAGAGCATTAGGATTCTTTCCTTGTCAACTCCAATATTCCCAATCCAATCCAACCCAGAAAGCATTTAATATAGGTGATGGGCCAGGATAGAATGACAAAATAAACAAATAAGGGATTGACCTAGATCTAAATTCTAATACTGATCAAACTGTCCAGTGCCTTCTGGGCACTGCCCTAGCACTTGGAGGAGCCCAGGTGATGATTCTCAGAGACTCAAGTCCTCAAATAATCAGGCAATGGCAAATGGAGTCAGGTGTGTGTGTGTGTGGGGGGGGGGTAGATGAAAGAGACTTTGTCCACCAAGGGATGGAAAGCCGAATTGGGGAATTTATAGTGAGTGATCCTAAAAATGCCTGAAGGGAACAGTGAGAGAGACTTTAGGTAAGAAGGAGGCTGGTACTGCAGGCTCTAATGATCTTACATGGAAAGGAAGCCAATTTGCCTTCTAACGGCCCCATTGATTTGGCAATGATATTCTCACAACCTGTTTTTACCTACTGCTCCCTGGGTTGGGCAACGACATTTCGGCAGCCAATCATGAAGGACCAGAAGAGTTAAAATGAGAAAGGAGGTTAGAACTTATCTATTCAGTACCTTCATTTTGCATATGAAGAAACTGAGGTTCAGAGAAGTTAAGGAGATTGACCAAACTAGTACAGGTTATAAGCAGCCAGGTCAACAGATGAAGTCAGATTTAGAGCTGGGAAGGACCTTGGAGGTCAATTCATCCAAGTCTTTCATTTTCCATATGAAAAAACTGAGGTCTGGGAAGTGTACCCAAGGTCACACAGCTAGCAAGTTTTTTTTTTCTTTCCATTCCAAAAAACATAATCACAGAATGTCAGAGCTGGGAGGAGTCTTAAAAATCATCCATCCTCCAGATCCCAGGGATACACACTTGACAGACAAGGAAACTGAAGCCCAGAGAGGTTATATATCACTTGGCCAAAGTCATGCTGCTAGTCCACAGCAGAGTCAAAGCTATGACTGAGGACTCTTCTGTCCTGGGCTTGAACTCCTTCTGCCCCATTATACTGCCTATCATACAACATTAGGTTAAATCTGAAATAAAAGTAAAATTTCTGGTGGTTGAGTTAATCTGTGACCAGTTAGCTAAATGGTTAGTCAGAAAATCAACATGGTGGGTTTTATCCTATTTAGGCCAATGAACGTTGCTGTTTTCTAAACACTTGAAAAGATCTTAACATCAGTTACCAGTAAGGCTGGATAGGAGAGTGTGAATAATTCATTATGATCTAAACCACAGTCTAAACTACACTTGATCTAGGAAACATCAGCACAGTGCTCATTATTAATATTGACCAAGTATCATACACACACATACACACACACGCACACACACACACACACATTCCAAAGACTAGAAGGAGAAGGGAAAGATTAAGAAACATCACGTTGGGAGAGGGAGGCACTCAAGAGACCTTTGAAATGATGAAGAAAGTCGATTCAATGAGGAGATGTAGGAAAGTAGCTGCAGATGGCAAAATCTCTTGTAGAGTAGGCAAACCAGCCAGCAGCCAGATTGAAGGGAGGGAGAGGAAGAGGCCAGAAGTGCCAGGAATGTTGGGAGCTGGCAGGGGATGTTAGTTCAACGGGGAAATAATGCTACGAAAATAAGAGGGTAAGAAGAAGCAGGGACTCTTTCACCCTTTGAAAGTCCCGAGTTTCCTCTACTGTTTCAAGGTGTAGCCAATAGACAGGCATTTATTAAACCCCTAAACTGTACCAGTTCTAGGCACTGGGGTTACAAACCCAAAGCATGTTACTGACAGTCCCTACTCACAAAGAGCTTACATCCTAATGGAGGAGTCAAGAAGGACATATATAAAAATATCCAGCGTAAATATAAAGGGAATCAAATTAGCAGTGCTGGTGTTATACAGTTTGATTTCAGGCCAACCCTATAATTCTTACTTTGTGAGACAAAGTCCTAGAAAGTGTATAACACTGAGGTGGAAGTTCAGAGGGGCTGTGTTGACCCAGGAATTCTTTAAAAGCTTTCTCTCGGATCTGTTTCCTCCATACTTGTGAACCCTGCTCTAGGAAGGTGGCAAGAAAGACTTCTGGTTTTCCCAGAGGTTAAGTGGTATGTATCCATTCCAGTCAAGGAGTTGTCTTACCTAAACAGGTCAGATCTACTCAGGTAGAAAGCTACATTGCTCCTAACAATCTTGGGCTCCCCCATATTGATCTAAATGAAGGAAGGAAACAAAAGATTTATTAAGTACCTACTATGTGTTAGACACTGTACTCATATTATCTCATTTGATCCTCCCAGCAACCTAAGAGGTAGGTGTTAGTATGATCCTATTTTACAGTTGAGGAAACTGAGGCAGACAGAAGAGAAGTGACTTGGCAAGGTTCACATAGCTAGAAATATCTGAGGCTGTATTTGAACTGAGGTCTTCCTGACTCCAAGCCCAGCTCTCTATCTACTGTACCATCCAGATGCCTGCATCTTGACTGGATTGCCCAGATGGAATCAGAAGATCAGGAGATTTAGAAGGGGTGTTAGAGCCTATCTATTTCAATGCTCTTTTCAGATGAGGGAACTGAGGACCAGTAGATTGCTAAAGGAACAGTAGTTAAGTAGCAAATCAACAAATTCAGGTGGTGGTGAAGTAGAAGTTCATGTCTCCTTGTATTTGTATGTGTGTGTGAGTGTGGGGTGAGTATTCCACTGACATATTTACTCAAAAATATTTGTCATCAACTTAGAGGGGGTGAGAATGTCCATTGGGGCAAGCCTTATATTTTAGCAGAAAAGAGGGATACCTACATGCTACAGTTTGGGGAATCCTGAAGACATCCCTTCCCCTAGGATGCTCCCTCTTCTCTTACCTCTGGTCAGTGAACCTGTCCTATTCTTTGTAGAGATGAATTCCATTGTAGCTTTGGAGGATTTTCCTTCTCTGCATCTTCCAGAACTCCCCTGCCACAGCAATTAATGCAGTGTGTGGCACGTAATGGATGCTTAGTAAATGTGAGTTGACCGACTGAACACCCACACCCTGAGCCGAGGACTACCCTTCTAACTTCACTGAAAAAATCAAGGTCATCAGTCAAAACGTCATCTTTCTTTCCTTTGCCTGATCGACATCACTCAGAATCTCCCTCAGACATCCCTAGCTCCCACAAAGAGGTCTCCCCTTTCCTTGCCAAGGCAAGCCCATTCTATCTTGTTTTCTCCAGCAGATTGTTGTGCCCACTGTCATTTCCAATCTCATATCTTCAATCTATTCCCTTTTATCCTAGGTACCTCGACTTCTTTTCTTATTCTCTTCTAACCCCTGCAGGGGTCTCTGACCTCATCATTTCAACTAAAATACCCTCTCCAAAGTTACCACCAATCCCCTCATTGCCAAATCTAATGGCATCTTCTCAGCCCTCATCTGTTGACTTCTCTGCATCATTTGACACTGTTAAGCACTTTCTTATCCTAGATAAGACCTCTCTCCAGGTTTTTTTTAAGATTCTTCTCCCCCAGTTCTTCTCCTGCCTCTCTGACTGCTTCTTCTTGGTCTCTGCTGGCTCATCTTCTAAATCATATTCCTTAATTTGGGGATATAATACGATAGCCTCTGCTCTAGGTCTTCCCTTTCCTTAAGTTAGTCTCACTTCAGTATTTGGAACATTTAAACTGGATGTCCTAGAGACACCTCAAACTCCACATATCTAAAACAGAACTCATTACTTTATCTTTCTCCTCAAACCCCATTGTCTTCTAAATTACTCTATTTCTTTCATAGGGACCATGATTATTCTAGTATCTCATGTTGACTTATCATTCTGCCTTACCCCACAGGCTCAATAAGCTACCAAATCTTACATTTAGACTTCATGACACCCCTTGCATGGACCGCTCTTTCTTTGCACAGCCAACACTTTAGTTTTGGCCCTCATCACTTCTTACCTGGATTGTTATGATGGCCTCCTAATTGGTCTTTCTGCCTCACTACATTTCATCCTACACAAAGTTGCCAAAGTGATATCTCTTAAGCCAGATCCGACCATGTCACTCCATAATCCCCAACAGATCAAATTAGCATTTCAAGCTCTTCACAACTTCCCCCCTTCCTCCCTTTCTGGTCTTCTTACTTTTGACTCCCCTCCAAATATGCAACCTTCCAATTATATTGGCTTGCTTGAAGTTTTTTGTGCATGGTCTTCCACCTCTCATCTGCATGCCTTTGACCTGGCCATGCCTAGAATGCTTTCCCTCCTCATTGTTGCCTCTTGGAATCCCTGGATTGCCTCAAGACTCAGCTCAATCACTAGCTTTGCAAGAATCTTTCCTGGGATTCTCCTTGTTGTCTCATCTCCATTTCCACCTCTCTGTCATTGCTAGAGCTTTTCCTTCTAAAGTTCCTGCACAATGGAACTACTTATTTACATATTGTCTCCTCCTTAGAATGTAAACCCTTTAAGGGCAAGGACTGTTTCATGTTTGTCCTTGCATCCCCAGCACTAAGCACAGTGCCTGGCATGCATTTAGATGCTTGACTGCTTATTGACTGACTGACTAATGTGAGCCGTGGAAGGGATGTTAGAGGTAATCTACTCCAGTTCTCTCATTTTACAGATAGAAAGGGGAAGTCAGTTGTCCAAGATCACACAATATAGCTCAAGGACAGAGCTTAGACTAAAAGCCAGGTTTATTTACTCTTATACCCAAGCTGGTAATTAAGAATGAGACCCTGGGGGAACGGGAGAGTCGTAGATAGGATGTGCATGGAAGAAGTAGTACAAGGACACAGAAATGGGAGATGGGGAGGCACCAAAGACAAACCTCCCCCATTGCTGAGGGTGAGCTCAGATGTGAGGGAGCTAAGTCAAGGAGTAGAAGCCTGTATATTTTTAGTGACATGGGCAAGAATTGTAGCAATGGGGCTGGTGGTCACTCAGAGGCAAAGTGCCTCATGGGTTCATTGCTCCAGAGCTGGAAGGGGACGTCCAAGGTCACTTAGTCCAAGCCCCGGATTTTATAGAGGAGATAACTGCAGCCCAAAGAGATCTAGTCCAAGGTCATTCAGGCAATAAGTGATAGATTCAGCATCTGAAACCTGTGATTCCAAACAGAAATGTTTTCTGTTCTTCATATAAACTGACCCTGTGGATTTTCCTGGTGGTAGAAAATTATTTGGGTGGGTTGATGGGGGTTCTGGATGCTTCATCTGTATCCTTGGACAGGTCTCTGCATGAAGTTTCTCTCTGGTGTCCTGTCTCATTACCTGAGAGTCAGGGAGCCCCATTAAGCTGAATGAGCCACTAATGAGCTGGCCCTAGAAATGCCAGGTTGCTGTCTGTCTGCTGCCCACTGTTTATTTGTCTGAGAGTAGAGCCTCATTACCTGAGCAAGAAGACAGCTGGGTCTAATGATGCAGCAAAGGTCTACTGCTATCAATCTCCACCCCCTCACCTGAGAGTGACCTGCTTCTCTGGCTACTGGCTGACCTCAGCCTGGGGGCTCCAACCAGGGCCTGACACTCCCCAAGCTCAACTCATCAAGAAAGATGATGAGTTCTCCTCTCCTCCACCTTGAACCCTTGGCCTTGGGGGTGGGTCAATACTTTATGTGCCAGTTTCTTCACTTTCCTCATCTGTAAAATTTAAAGATTAAAAAAATGAATCTTTTAAATTAACATTAATTTTAAAAATTAAAATTAAAAGGACCAAATTAAGAGAGTTCTAAGTCCCCTTTCAGCTCCAAATTTTATGATCCTAGGTTACAAGAGATATCTCATTGGTGGATACGGGAAGGAAAGATGGGAACATAATTTTCAATAGCCTTACCTAGTGATAGCAGTATGACCAAGGTCATGACCCATATGGGTTGATTATCTTCTCACAAAGGAAAAATAAAGAACTCTGTTCTCAGCTACAGATGGATTCCTCATGGGCAAGAATGGTGGATGGCTTGGTGAATCCCTCTTGAATCCTGGAGATGCATACCCATGTGTCTGTGGCGCTAAGGAGGGCTTGGGAGTAGTTTCTCAGTACACAGGCTACAGCCCATCATGGGCTAACTGTGAATGGAGCACAGACCAGGTGTACTTGAGTGGAAAGAAAGACCATGTCACAGCATCCCTGGGAACCCCTGGTTCATTGCTCTATGCATGAGCTCATTATGAATTCACTATTTCCAGGTCTACCTCAGTTCTCTGAGTCACAGTTTGCCAAGGAGGCAGCCCTTTGGGCTCCATTTGCCAGCCTAAGTTAATCAATATT
Source organism: Notamacropus eugenii (assembly GCF_028372415.1). Lineage (NCBI taxonomy): Eukaryota > Metazoa > Chordata > Mammalia > Diprotodontia > Macropodidae > Notamacropus > Notamacropus eugenii. The sequence goes on from NC_092873.1 coordinate 44,455,284, forward strand.
AATTTATTAAGCCCCTATTACGTCCTATGTAGGTGGTAGGTAGAAGAGATACAGAGAAAAAAGAGAAACAGTTCCTATCATCAAGGAGTTTAGGCAGTATCAGGAAAAACATTATACACATACATATTTGTATATAATACACACATATACATATATACATATACAAGTGTATATATGTATTATGTATGTTTATAAGACTTCTCCAGAACACTGTCTATGGGTCTCATTCCTCAACCTTTAGAACACAAGATGTCCTCAGTATCCACCTTATCACTCCCCAAGTTTTCCACTGGCTCTCTTTCTCTTCTGCTTAAGGGTCTAGTGAGTAAACCCTTGGGATTTGGCTTAGGAAGCCCAGTTCATTTCAAAGAGTATCTAGCTGAGAGTCAGAAGACCTGAGTTCTAGTCCTCACTCTAATGTTTACTTCCTGTCTGGCCTTGGGCACTTAACTCCTGTATCTGAAAAATGATGGGCTTGGGACATATGATTTTCAAGGTCTTTTCTACCTTGATTCTCATAGTCCTATGATATGTATTTGATTTTAGGGTTTTGAACTCCTTGAGAAATGTGTTCACAGTCTTCTTAGGAGAACCTGTTTTCAACTGGTTCTTTCTTAAGCTTCTTTCAATGGCACCTGATTGCTTATTAGGTCAAATTTAAATTCTTTTGCCCAACATTTGAGGTCTTATACAGTTTGCAAACTGTCACCACCTTTCTCACTCAGTCATATAGAGATAGAACAGAGAGATAGAGATAGGGAGATAGCCATATAGAGATATCACTTCTCATCTCTTGGTATTCTACAACAAGGCATTGTTCAAACTGTCATACAATGACAGCAAAAAAAAGAGTCCCTGCTCTCAAGTAGCTAATATTCTAATGGGAGAAGGTAATATATCCAAGGGAGAGAAAGTTCTTTAAGGTTTCTTCTGGTAGTAAATTGTGTGACCCTACCTCCAAACTTTTGTTCATACTGTGCTCCCCTACTAGAAAGCCCTCTCTATCAATTCAAAACCTGCTCATCTTCCAAAGTCCAGCTTGTTTCACTTTCTCCATGAAGTCTTTCTTGCCTTCTCCCTCCCTTTGCTCTCCCATCCCCTGGAGATTTTTTTCTCCCTTCTCTGTATTACTCATAGTCTATACCCGTTATCTCAGTCATATGTTGCCTGAGATTCATAGAATTTTATATTAAGAGATGAAAGGGACCTTTGAGGTTATCCAATTTGGCCCTTCATTTTACATTTAGGGAAACTGAGACCTAAAAAAGTGAGAAGCCCAGGTCCTCTGGCTCCAAATCTTTCCCTTATACCATTCATTTTTCAAACACTTAGTAAACACTAACTACATGAGAGGCTCTGCTTGCTTGATCATTTGTTGCTTTTGTGAGTATCTTGGTTCCTTGACCAGATGGTCAGCTCACTACAGTAAGGGAGTACCTAAAGTCTTGCCAGCATATGGTAAGAAGTCAGGGGTTAAGCATTAGTTGTTGACATCTGGGACATTGGGGTAGTTCAAGGGCAGTCCATGTATTGAAAAGCTGGGAATTCAATGAAAGGAGGAGGGAGCTCAGAGACTGAGGAAAGAGACAGGAACAGACACTGAGATGTGAGCCAGGTCAAACAAAATCAGCATATCAGGCAAAATGCAGACAGATCAGCATTGAAAGAAACCAGCGTCAGAAAATTAGGAGTCATTCAACAGTATATCAAGCTCTAACAGTTTACAGGGAAGAAAGAAGACTAGTTGGTACACAACACTTTTCTCTCTGCAGAATATCATTAACAACGAGCTAACTCCCTCCTGAGGCCACTGTTCCTCTAATCAGTGATGTGCAAAAGGAATTCTTGTATCTGTGATCAATTCATTTGGTCAGAGAGTATCAGAGCACTGCCAAGGGCAACTATGTAGCAGCAGCTAAGTGGCACCATAGTGCACAGAGCATCAAGGCTGGATCCAGGAAGACTCATCTTTCCAATTTCAAATCTAGCCTCAGATACTTACTAGTTGTGTAACCCTGGGAGAGTCACTTCACTCTATTTGCCTCAGTTTCCTCATCTGTGAAATGACCTGGAGTAGCAAATTGCAAACCACTCCAGTATCTTTGTCAAGAAAACCCTGGAGTGGGTCATGAGGAGTCAGACATCACTGAAAATACTGAACATCAGGGGAACGCAGACCTGGGGACAGATATCAAGTGTCCCCTTGATGTGCCATGGCAGACAGACAAAGATACTGGAGCAGACAGAACAGAGAGTCTAGGACAGCCTCTGTTGGCAGACCCCTAGGGACATGGCCACTAAAGGAGGGGGAAGGCAAGGCCAGCCAGGGTGAATGGATGGTGGAGGGGAGGAGACAGAGTGGGCTGGACTCATGTGAAGGGCAACAAGGTCTTAGGATTCCATCTTACTTGGTTCTTCTCATTGAAAAGTAGGGTATGGATCCCAAAGTCCAGTGATATGATGGGTCACAGAGGATATTCTTTTCCCTCTTCTCCCTCACCTCGTAATGTATAGTTGTGCAGGGAGAAGATCCTAGGACCATAATTCTAGAGCTGAAAAGGGCATTGAAGGTCATCTAATTCAAACCCCTTTTTGATATATGAGGAATCTGATGCCCAGGGAAATTAATGACTTGTTCAAGGTCACACAGGTAGTAGGAAACAAAGGCAAGATTTAAACTCATGTCTTCTCACCCCAGAGCTGGTGCTCTTTCTACACTGCTGTCCAGCCTTGAGGAAGGGCATCCTATTCCCAAGAGGATTCAGCCTGTGTTTCCTGTAAGAAACAGTCCATGATCCCAACTCTGCCTCTTAACACCTATGAGAAGATGGGGAAGTAGGTGAAAGGCTAGGGCTATAACAATAAGCTAAAATGGATCCTGGAGGACAGGAAATATGACTAGGAAGAAATTGGCGTGTACCTGGGCAAAGCACCAGGGTGGATTGTGGTATGGCTGACTAGCTGGCAAAGTACTGTGAGCCGAGAATGATTTTGGGGAGAATGAAGATGCCCTGGGGCAAAGCTCTAGTTTCCTCATCCTCTTTACGGGTCTGGATCTCATAATCAAGAAGTCTTTCTTTGAATAAAGTAGAAATATACTTTTCTATAAATTTTACCCATTGATATTCTTCCTAAAGAGGAGGGAGCTTGAACCCCTGAAGAAGATGTAATTACTTGTCCCGTAACGAATGACACAGGAGAGTCACAGAAGCTACTCAATGACAAATCATCCAGAAGGGTCAGAGGACGAGTAAAGTAGTGGTGGTGGATGATTGGCTGTTCAGGGACACTGAGGCATCTATTTGTGGAAGATAACAAGAAAAAAGAGGTCTGTGGCCTTTCTGTGGTATGACTCCAGGAAATGAAAACTTCCTAAGAGATGAAGTACCTCTGACTTTTGGCAGTTTATGTGGCCATAAAAGATACTGATGAGAGAAAACCAGAAATGATCACCAAAGACTGTGAATTCATAGGCAAAAAGCTGGAGGGTACACTTTGTGAATGTTTCACATTACCCACAAAAGGCAAGGAATGTAAAAGAGAAAATTGATTTGCAAATTGAGTAACTGACTCAGAAGGTGGTATCTGAGAGTGGAACTTGAGTTTCTAGACTATAGTTTAGGGATGACAGACTCCTGACCAGGGATGGAGTGCACATTGTGAAAGCAAGTAAGAAAGTACTTGCCTGATTTCTTTCAAATTGAATCTAAATGGCTTTAAACTAAGAATTGGGGAGATAGAAAACTGCCTATATATATTCACTAAGTTAGATATCAGACAGCAACAGTGTCAAACTCAAATAGAAATGGGGGTCACTAATCTGTGCATAAGGAACGCTGAAGGCTACATATTGATTTAGTTTTAAAATATAACATTGTCTGTATTTTACTGTATTTTTATTTATTTTGTTAAATATTTCCCAAGTAGATTTTTATCTGGTTCAAGTCACACCCAGGAGTATTATGGGTCACATTTAGTCCACACATCATTTGTTTGGCATCTCTGCCATCTTGTTGTTCAGTTGTATCTAACTCTTTGTGATCATATTTGGGGTTTTCATGGCCAAGACACTGGAATGGTTTGCCATTTCCTCCTCCATGTCATTTTACAGATGAGGAAGCTGAGGCCAACAAGGTTAACTGACTTGCCCAGGGTCACACAGCTAGTAAGTGTCTGAGGCCAGATTTGAACTGAAGGAAGATGAGTCTTCTAGAATCCAGATCTGGTGCTCTATCCATAGAGCCACCTAGCTTCCCTAGAGAGTAACTATAATGAAGGAAGAACAGTAATTGAGATACCCAGAAGTCCACAGGAGACCAAAACAAAACAAAACAAAAAAATCCAATAGAAAAACCCATGGCCTCAATCAAGGTTGATACAGCAGGCCAGAGGAACCAGAGATCCTAATGGAAGGAGGTGAATCTGACCTCACAGACATCACTGAAACTTGATGAGGGTATGGTTCTTACTCAAAAGAAATGATAGATGTTGGTGGAACTATACTGACTATACTGAACTATACACTCTGAAAAGCAATTTGAATTTATGCTAAGAAAACGACTAAAATATCGACAGCATTTGACCCACAGGGATACACCAAAAGAAGGTCAAAGATACCGTAGAAAGGTCACTATACACCATAAATGTTTTTTGTAGTAGCAAAGAATTGAAAACAAAGTAGATGTCCATCAGTTGGTGAATGAATAGACAAACTGTGGTGTATGAATGTAATGGAATATCACTGTTCTGGAAAAAATGAAGAATATAGAGAAGCATGGGAAAATTAATATGAATTAATGCAGTGAAGTGTACAGAACAAGGTAAATATTCTGTACAATAGCTACAATAATGTAAATTTAAAAAGCATTAACACATGGGGTAATTATAATGATCAAACCTGACCTTAAAGAAGAGGAAATGTAAATCCTCCTTTGTAAAGGTGGGGGCTATGGACATGGGATGTTGCATAGTCTGTCCTGCATGGTGGATATGTTACTTAGCTTGGATGGACTGCCTTTTTTCTTCTATGTTTTATATTTTGTTATAGGAGATGACTTTCTAGATACAGAAAAATAAGAAGATATATTTGAAAATGAAGGCAATTGAAAAGCAAATACTTTGATAATTTAAAAAATGACAATTAAATGGGGGTAGCATAGCATTGTGTGTATTAAGAATCCTTACTCATATGGTAAAATCCATTGAAATGGATAGTAAAGCATGCCAGACAACACTCAGGTAGAGATTTGAAGAAGGGAAGTGATTTTTGTCATTAAAGTATACTATATACCACCTGGTCAGAAAGAGGGAATAGATAAGGATTGGGAAACAGACCCTAAGTTTGGCAAAAAGGTGTGATATTTTAGTGATAAGAAACATCTGCTAAAGTTCTCTCTATGCCAAAAGCAAAGCAACTAATAGTCTCTGGACTTAACCTTACTGATAATTTTGTCCTTCAAAAGGTGGAAGAACGCAAAACAGGACTGAATTTTCATTAACAGGAAGGATCTATTTGCTGGGTAGAAATGGTGAAAACATTGAGAAGAAGTGACTGTTCCATACTAAAATTTGTGATAGAGGAGGGAATTTCAGGAAACTTGACATGCACCTAAGATTTGGGAAATCTATATTTTAAAAGAAAAACAAAAGGTAGGTTCACACGGAATGAAATTCTACAGAGGGATGGGGAAAAACAATATAATCCTGAAGACACAAAGTGAAGCAATTCCAAACTGTAGGAGAAATGAACATTGTTCAAAAAGGCTGTAAGATTTTTAAAAATAGGCACAGGAGATAGAGACAATGAAAGGTAATAGGTGATTAATATATAACAAGAAATTATATGTTAATATAATGATAGGTGGCATTAAAAAAAGTGTCAGCAGTGTTAAACCTCAGAATGAACTTTGCCTGTCAAAGGAAGCAAAATTCAACAAAAAATAAGATCAAAGAATCAATGAGACCAATAGAAAGAAGAAAAGCTACTCAGTTTTAATTTTTTTCTTTTCTCTGCTAATGAGAATGATCTTTAAGCTGAAAACAACAGACCAAAATTGTCTGAAAAGTAGTTAATGATCAAAGTAAGTAAGGAGATTGGAAGAGAGACTCCTATTGTCCTTGATGAATTCAAGTCACTTGGGCCAGATGAACTACTTTCTTGGCCACAAAGTATGCAAATTATAGAGTCAGCTTGACTTACCTCCTGAGAAGTCTAGTGAATAGCGAGAAAAGGAAGCAGAGATTGCAAAAAACAGGTCGAATTGCACTAACCTTACTTTCTGTTTTGCTAGGATTATTAACCTAGTAGATCAGGGAATGTAACAGACAGAAAATTTAGTGGGGTTTTAGCATAGTTTTTGAGAATCCTATACTGCTCTTGGGGAAAAGATGGAGAGATGTGGACTAGACAATCATACAAGTAGATAGTATCAAGACTGCTTGAATGGCTGTTCTCAGAGTAGTCATTACTCAAAGTTGCCTTGGCCGGAGGTGTACAGTTGTCTACTGAAGCCATCTTGGCTAAGTCCTGGGATGTTTAATATTTTGTAATGAATGACTTGGATGATGATCTATATATGTTATGCCAATCAAATATGCCAATGATACAACTCACACTTCTGATAAAATCAGAATCTAAAATTATCTGGATAGACTAGGGAACTGGACTAAATCTAATAATATGGGATAGACATTAAGATATACTCTGGTTCAAAAATTAATTTCATAAGTAAAAAGTAGATGAGTTGTGGCTAGACAAAAGTTTATTTGAAGAAGATATGGGGGCTGTAGTTGACTCAGTAAGTCAGCTCAGTAAGAGTCAAGACCATACGATGTGGCTGTCAAAAAACCCTAATGCAATCTTAGACTTCACTAAAGGAGGCCTGGCTTCCAGGAATAGAGGGGAGAAAGAGAAGCAAGAGGAGGAAGAGGAAGAAGTAGTACTAGTAGTAGTAGTGGTGGTGGTTGTAGTAGTGGTGGTTTTGGTAGTAATAGCAGTAGCACTGGTAATAGTAGTAGCAGAAGCAAGTAGCAACAGTAGTTGTAGTAGTGTATAGTTGTAATATGATGGTGGTAGTAGTAGTAATAGTAATAGTAATAGCAGCTGCAGTAGTAGTAAGAGTTGTGGTAGTAGTAGAAACAATTAGAATTTGCATAGCACTTAAAGGTTTGGAAAGTCCTTTACAAATATCTCATTTTATCTCCTCGTTAAACCCTGGGAGGTAGATGCTATTATTATCCCCATTTTATAGATGAGAAAGCTGAGACAAATAGCAGTTAAGAGACTTGCCCAAGGTCACACAGTTAGTGAGTTATATGAAGCAGGATTGAAGTCAGGTCTCTCTGCCTCCAAATCTAGAGCTCTATCCTCTGCACCACCTAACTGCAACCAAGAGGGTGGAGGTCCTTGAGTTCACACCATGTTAGTAACCAAGCATTTGCAAAGTGCCTACTATGTTCCTAGTACTGAGGACAAAACAAAGACAAAAACAAAGCAATCTCTGCCCTCCAGGAACTACTATTCACATGATGATCAGCTGAAGGAAGTGAAAATATTTAACCTGAAAAAGAGAAGATGAGGGGGGACTTTATAATTGTCTTCAAAAGTGTGAAGAGCTATGACTTGAAAGAGGGATTAGGCTCATTTTGTTTAGCTTCAGAGGGCAGAAAGCAGAAAGAGTAGAAATTGAAAAAAAAAAGTTTAGGCTTGAAGTCAGATAAAATTTCCCAACAATTCCAAAGTGGAGTAGGCTACTTTGAGAGGTGTTAGCTCCCCTGCCCAATGCAAGTCTTTAAACAGAGGATGAACCACCACTCTTCTTTACGTCTCAGTGGGCATTCCTTTGGGACATGTGTTGGACTCAGTCGTTACTGAGTTTCCTTCCAACCCATTTCACAATCTGCTATTCTGCCTCTAATTCAGCCCCAAGCTGGAGGCCAATCAGAATAAGTCTGATCCTTCTTCCAACCTTTCAAATATTTAACAACAGATACAATGCCCTTGCCACTATTAACTTCTTTTTTCCTTTTCCAGATTAAATACCTCCCATTTCTTCAAATGATACTTAAATATATGACAAGACCTCAAGGACCTTTGCCATCCCATATAGCTCCTCATGTTGGTCTCAAGCTTGTTAGTTTCTTCCTCAAAATGACATCCAGAACCAAATGCAGTACTGCTCAAATGGACTGATTGGAGTAGAATGTTGCGGGACCATTTACAATTCTATTGATAGAAACTTGTGTTCTTCTTTGTTGACTCAGGTTGAATTTGAAATCTTCCTTGCACGGAGTGACAGAATGTCAGATGGAAGCAGCCTGAGCAGTCAACAGTCCAACCTATAGCTGAATAAAAATCGACTTTGTGATCTCCTTCATAAATAAGATGGAGGACCAATTAAAGTAGTGGGAATTTGTAGTGGTTCCTAGGAATGAAAAACCTATTTATTGTTGAGTTTCAGCCTTCAAGGTGGACGTGAGATGTAAAGAATCACAGACTTGGAGCTAGAAGGGACCTCAGAAGTCATCTAGTCCAGTCCCCTCATTTTGTTGCCATTCAGTTGTGTCCAATTCTTCATGGCCCCATTTGGGATTTTCTTATAATGGATTGCATTTTCTTCTGTGGCTCATTTTACCTATGAGGAAACTGAAGCAAACAGAGTCAAGTGACTTGCCCAGGGTGACACAGCTAGTAAGTATCTGAGGCTGAATTTGAACTCAAATCTTTCTGACTACAGGTCTGGCACTATCCACTGAGCCACCTAGCTCCCTCATTTTACAGATGAGAAAACTAAGACTGAGAATGATGCAGTGACTTTCCAGTTAGTAAGTGTCTGAGGCAGGATTCAAACTCATGTCCTCCTGGCTACAAGTCTAATGCTATACTCTATGACTTCTACACATTTGGAGTCTGGGACTGGGGGCTTAAGGATAGAAAGAGAAGACAGGAGACACAGTCCTCAAATAAGACTCTCTTTAATAGGATAATCCTCTTTATCTTCAATCAGATAATCCTCTCTTTATAAGGTCCTTAGGCTGACGGGATGGATGGAGCAAAGGTGGAAAACACACACACACACACACACACACACACACACACACACACACACAGCTTAAAGAGCTCATGGGAGGGTCACATAAGATATAAGATCATAGATAGGAAGAAGACTCTGACAAGTATTAAATTGAAAAAACAGCATGAGGTAGTACATGGAACGCTAGATCTGGAGTCAGGAAGACTTGAGTTCTAATCTGGTCTAAGACATTTTAGTGACTATGATCCAGGCTATGTCTTTGCCTGTCTTATTTTCATCTGCAAAATAACACTAAAAACAGCACCTATCTTCCAAGGATATGAAGATAAAAATGAGATAATATTTGTAAAACACTTTATAAGCCTTAAAACATTATGTTATTGTTACCTAAACCACATATAAATATAACAATTATATTCTGGTGTAATAATTTATGACTTATAACACCTAAATACTATTATTGCTGCCACCTTGTGAACACAGACTAAACTACAGTCCTGTTCACTTCACTTTGTATCAGATTGTACAGACCTTTCCATACTTTCCTGAAATCATTGCTCATCATTTCTTATAGTACAGTAATACTCCATCACAATCATATGTCACAAACTTGTTCAGCCGTTCCTCAATTAATGGGCATCCCCCACATTTCTAAGTCTTTACCACTACAAAGAGAGCTGTTATAAGTATTTCTGTACATATGAGTACTTTTCCCTTTTCTTTGATCTCTTTGGGGTACAGCCTTAGTGGTGCTACTACTGGGTCAGATACTATGTGCAGTTACAGGGCTCTGTAGGCATAATTTCAAATTGTTCTCTAGAATGGTTGGATGAGTTCACAACTTCACCAACAGTTCATTAGTTTACCTATTCCCCCCACCTCCATCCCTTCCAGCATTTGTCATTTCTGATATGTGTGAAGTGGTACCTCAGAGTTATTTAAAATATTTTCCCAATAAATAGTGAGCATTTTTTCATATGATTATATATAGCTCTGATACTTACTTCTGAAAACTGCCTGTTCGTATCCCTTGACAATTTATCCATTGGAGAATGGTTCTTACTTTTATAGTTTTGACTCAGTTTCCTATACATTTGAAAAAGGAGACCTTTATTAGAGAAATTTGCTGTGAAAATATTTTATATTATTTCATTGTCTATTGTACCTTTAATCAAAATAGTTTCTGTGATTATATCTTTTAATTAGATCTATTTTTGCTTTTTTCATTAGTCATGTTGAAAAGAACATGGGAGGAACCACAAGAAAGAAGAAACAAAACCAAGTCAAAAAAAAAAAAAGAGCAAATAGTATGTCTCTGTCTGCATTCAGACTCCGAAGTTCATCTCTGGATATGGACAGTACTTTCCTCTATTTTTGCTTTTGCTTTATCACGATCACAATTGCTACCCCTACATTTTTTACTTCAGCTGAAATATAATAAGTTGTATTTCATCTCATTATTTTAACCTTGTATGTATTTTTATGTCTCAAATTGTATCTCTTGTTAACAACATATTGTTGCATTCTGATTTCTATGTGCTATCCATTTCCATTTTATGGGTGTACTCATCCTATTCACATTCACAGTTATGATTATTCACTGTGTGTTTCCCTTGATTCTATATCCCTCTCTCTCTTTTTATCCTATATCTTCTCACAAATCTGTTTTGTTTTTTGACCCTTAATCTACCTTCCTTTTCTCTCATCTTCTTTCCCTCCTATTTCCCTGTTGGATAAAATAGATTTTTATATGTGTGTGTGTGTGTGTGTGTGTGTGTGTGTGTATTATTCCCTCTTTGAATCAATTCTGATGACTCTGAGGTTCAAGCATTGCCCCCCACCATTTCGCCCTTCATTGTCATATGATTCTTTTATGTGAGATATTTTCCCCCATTCTACCTCTCCCTTCTCCTAGTCCATTCCCCTTTCTTACTTCTTCATTTTTTTAGATCATCCCAATATAATTGACTCACCCTTTGTCCTCTGTTTATATATACTTCTGTCTCAATAATCATAAAAATTACATGTATCATCTTTCCACATAGAAAAGTAAACAATTTAACCTTATTGAGTCTCTTATGGTTTGTCTTTTATGTTTTTGTTTGTATGTTTCTCTTGAGTCTTGGGTCTGAATGTCAGGTTTTCTATATGCTTCTGATTTTTTCATCGGAAATGCTTGAAAGTGTTCTATTTCCTTAAGTACCCATTTTTTTCTCCTAAAGGATTATACTCAGTTTTGCTGGATAGAGTATTCTAGGTTATAATCTTAGCTCCCTCACATTTTGGTAAATCATATTCCAAGCCCTCCACTCCTATGACATGGAGCTGCTAAATCTTGTGTTAACCTGATTGTGACTCAAGAGTTTTGAATTGGTTTTTTTTCTGGCTCCTTGCAATATTTTGTCTTTGATCTGGGACCTATGGAATTTGACTCTAATATTCTTGGAAGTTTTCATTTTGAGATCTGTTATAGGAAGCAGTTGGTGGATTCTTTCAATTTCTGTTTATTTTCTGGATCTAAGATATTTTTATCCAGGAAGGACCCCTACTCCCTTGCAGTTTTAAGTGCTAGTGCTCCTCTTGGCCCTGAAATATGGCCAAGGCCCCTGGTCTCCTGTAGCCACAAACACTAATGCTCCTCTTTGCCTTGGAACTGTGATCAGGACCCCTGCTCCCCGGTGACTGATCACAAGTTCCCCTCCCCACCTAGAAACTGCAACCCAGAACTGAATATGGGCAATAGAGTTACCAATCAGTGCCACTTGTATCTAGTGCTAGAAAATTGTCCCCTGTAATTTCTTTCTGATCAGATTTTTGACCCCCTTGCCATCTTTGGGTTGAGAGCTGCTCTAGCTTCTTTTGCTGCCACTGCATGCACTGTCACAGTTGCCTCCAAGGCCCATTGCTGGTGCTGCCACTGCATGCATTATGGGCTGCCCCCCACCCCTACCCCAGTGCCACAGACCTCCTGCCATTTTCATAAGTTATTTTAGGATGGAAAAATGCATCACCATGACCTTTGGTTGGCTCTATCATTTCAAAATTCAATTTGAGGCATTATTTAAAGTTGTTTGGAAGGAAATGTTGAATAAGTTTGGCTGGGTTGGTGCCTCTAATTCTCTATCTTTGCTCTGTTAATCTATTCCCTCATCTTAACCATGAGGAAGAGAAAACCTGGAGAAGAGCTTGCCCAAAGTCACTGAAAGAGGAAGTGACCAAGTCCATACAGAACCTAAGCTAAGGATGCGCTAAAGCCAGCTTGTACTGTCCTATGAAAGCTGATTGCTACATTTTCAGCATGAGTTACAAATCAGGACTTGATTTACTGATCTCTGTCTTGATTGTCTAGACTGGAGAAAATGATGGGAAAATGTTAATAATGCAGATGAAACTTAAAAGTGTATCATACATACACCTTTTTTGGAGAGCTGATTGATAAACATTTACCAACAGACCAGTGCTTCCAGTTCACTACACCAAGAAATGTCCCTGGACATTATTTACAAAGTTGGAAAAGTTTGTGTCTCCCTGCTCCTAATCCCACGTGCCATACAACACAACCATTCCATTCTCTTTTCCTACTTTTGAAATTGCCCATGTCATCAATGCTCATGTATCCCTTCCTGCCATCTTCCTTTCTACTTAGCCTTCAAAGTCTAACTTGGGTTAACTTTTCCTTGGAGTCTTCCCTGATTGTGTCTAGCTGAACTCAGTATTTTATATTCCTCTTACCCATAGATCATATTTTACCTAAATATCTTGTATTTATTCTTCATATGTATTTTTAAATTTCATTTTTCAATCTAAACTTAAATACTACCTAGAAAAATCATTTTTCATACACCTAATAGAACATAAAGAGAGAATTTTACATGATGGTACATATCTCTCTGATGTATAGCTTCATTTTTCTTTTAAGAATATGTAAGGGTAAATGTCAGGAAAGTGGATCAATCAGATCACAGGGACCCATTTAATGTGGTATCTTACTCAGCTGAAAGCAATTGATTTTAAGTTTTAGGCTCAATCAATAAATGAATCATAGATTCCAGACCATTGTTTAGTTGCAGTCGAGTGTCCCCTATTGAATAAATAGCTCTGATTCAAGTTGATAACCAGTAAGAAGGACAGAACCCCTTTCCCAAAGGGGTCTCCTCTAGAAGGCTGCTCCCAGCCTGGACTAACATGATTTTCTGAACTCGGCTTTTTCAGGACCTTTAGGAGTGTGGCCAATTTTCCACTGATGTGTGGTATTATTGTTTCATATTCAATTAAAGAGAGGTGATCACACTTTGTAAAGGGATGATAGGAAATTAACGCCTTGGTAGTATCATCTGTGATTTTATGGGGGCACTCTCCCTCATCCAGTGGCATTGGGGAGAACAGAGAAATCATTTGATCATCAGTCAACTTCCTTCTTTAACACTCATTCATATTACAGTGTTAGTGACTAAGCATATTAGCACTCTTAGGACCTAGATAAACCCACAGGCTAGTTGTCATTGAATCAGAGATATTGGTATGAAAAATGAACCTGCTGAGAATTCAAAAGGCTATTCAGAAGTCATAGATATTGGATGAATTTTAGGGGCAAAGGTAAGACAGGATCCCCACCTCAGGCAACAGGCTTTTCTTGAACACTTCTTATGTGCTAGGATACAAATGACAGCAAAAATAAAGACCATCCATGTGCTCAAAATGCTTACTTTCTAATGGAGGAAGATTATATGCAAAAGGGAGCTAAAGAAAGGAGGGAGGGAGAGGTCACCAAGTAGAGGGGGATGGCCTCAGGGTCTGGGAGGTCAGAAGAACCAAGAAGCGATGAAGTTTGGCCGGATTGGGTCACTCCCCCAGAAAAGGATGCCCCTGGAAGAACTTCACAGTGTGAGAAGGGGACTGGCAAGGTGAGGGATGTTTCAAGATGAGAAGGTCTCAGGGGAAGACAGATGTCTCAAGGCAAAGAGGTCCCAGGAGCTGAGGGAGACATAGAGATAAAGGGTGGGAACAAAGTTGAGAAAGTCAGAAGCTGACCTGGGAGGGGGATGCCCAGATAGTCCTTCCACTGCCTGGTACAGTGGAGAGCTTTGCGTTTACTCACTGTGACTCAGGTCACAGAATTTGGAACCGGAAGTCAAAAAGAAAGCCTAAGAGTTAACTCTCTGGGCTGCAGTTTTTTTCAAATGTGAGAGTGATGTATGGAATCAGCAAAACATTCAGAGGACCTGCTTTCAAATCCCACCTGACTCAGTCAGAGCAGTGGCAAGCCATTAATGACTCAGCATCAGATGCATGATTGCCCCTCCCTGAATGTGTCGTCCTGACCCAGGGGTGTTGTGAGGCTCAAATGAGGTAATGAATGTAAAACACTTTGCAAACCTTTAACAAAGTACTATATAATTTGTCCTCCTCCTCTTTCTTGTCCTCTTTCTCCTTCTCCTGCTCCTTTTCCTTCTCCTCCTCATTATTATTAGACCTCCAGTCTGGTGACAATTCCCAGAGCCTTCTACTGATAAGTCCAAGCAATGTTTATAGAGCAATACAAGGTTGTACTGGTAAATCATTAACGACTGGATTCTTTAGAGTACACAAACAGACACACGCACACACAAGTTTAAAGTTTAATCTGCATTATTAACACCTTCTTAAATCTTGGCAAAACAACAACTGGAGCTCTGATTTGTAGCTGATTTCTGAGTATAAATGCTCCTGTGGAAGATTTAGTAATGTGTTCTCTAAAGTTGGTTACAGCTGCTGTCATCTGGCCCCATGCTATTTGCAACTTCAGTAGTGTCCACCCTCCCTGCTGATACTGGGTTTATAGCTTGCAGTGCCCCAAGTTTATGGAGGGAATGTTCCGTTGCTACTTGAGCACCGGAATTGGAGTCAAGATGACTTTGAGTTTAAAATCTACCTCAGATATTTACTATTTATGTAACCCTGGACATGTCACTTGACTTACCTCTCCCAATCTCAGTTTCTTCTTCTGTAAAATGGGGATAACAGTAGCACCTAATGGACAGGTTGTTGTGAGAATCAGGCATATACACATTTTTATGTATACACACTATATACATATATAAATAGAATTATATAAACGTTCACTATTTTGTTACTATGATGCAATTTCAATAAATGCCTTTCCTTTGAGAGTCATGTCCACTGACTGACTCAAGAAAAGTAAAGACATTGGTGAGATCTTATAAACCATTTAAGGATGTAGACCCACAGAATATCTTGAACCTTGGGCAGTTAGACTTCAAAGGATTTATCTTGAGAGTTGGGTGGGGGGTTCTACCTGAAATACACTCCCTCCAAATTTCCACTTCTTAGAATTCCTAACCTCTTTTAAGAATCAGGCCAGGTGTCACCTCTTACAAAGAGGCTTTTCTAATACTTTTCTCCCTTCTCAATTTAGCTCATTTCATTCCCCTCCCCTACAGTGCCATGTAAGCTCCTTGATGGGAGGTGAACCATTTCGTTTTGGTCCGTGTATCCACAGACCTAGTGTCTGGCACAAAATAGGGACCGGATAGAAAAACTTTGTTGGACTGAATTTCATGAAAACAAGCTACCAGAGCTATTTCCACACTGCCATCTTGTGGGCAAAAGTCAAAATATCCCAACTCAATGGTCACCCAAAAGAAATTCATTTCTTAAAGTCTAACTCTGCAAAGTCTTGGCCCTGTAGTTAATGGAGTTCTCATTACAATCCATTGCATTCAAGGCCCCCTTCTCACTTCTACCTTCCATGATTCAACCTCTGGGTCCTAGATTTTCATGCCGAGACAGCTGTCTAAAATTGTTTCACTCCAAGTAAAGCTCACTTCCAGAGACCAAATTGTAAAACTCCTTCCTCTTCTCCCCCATCATTTGGACCATTTTTCCCACCGTACGATATTCCTTGATCTCGGCCCTGTCCTCCTAAAGATGCTCCAGCTTTCAGAGGCAAAAAGTCTAAACCTATTTTGGCTCTCCTCACCAAGCTACTTTTGACCCCATCCCAGAAAACCTGGCCATGGAAGAGGATTCTTCCTTCGTTTTTTAACAAGAAAAACTAGTTTAACTTCTCTCCTATCTCTCCCTTAAACTCAAAATATCAAACTGAATCTCTAGAAGGAAAAGGTTTTCCAAAGTTCTCTCTCAACTGGTCAAAGGAATGGGATCTAACCAATGCTAATAAGATTCCCTCAAGGTTGGGCAGCATTTTGTAATTTCTCACATATTATCTATCATATTTAATCCTTACATCAGCCTGTGGAAGGCTGGAGGGCTGCAACTGTTATCCTTGTTTTACAGATGAGAGAAAGCATTGTTTTTCTGAAGATAATATTTATTTATTGCACAGTCTAGGAAGCATTTTTTAGGTACCTGCTATAAGTAGTATGCATGATGCTGCCAGGAAGAAAGAAGACACATATTTTACACTGAAATTTAAACCCAGGTCCTGTGATTCAAGATCTGGCACTGATCCCACTGCTTTATGCAGACACTCTGTTTGTGTTTGTACTTCAAGACTTTATCCTATATAGACACTCTAGGTAGTCTCTCTCCTCGTGATCTCATTAGCCCCTTCTGGTCCAAATCCTGTTTTCTTGCATGTGACTCAAAAATCTAAATATCCAGCCCTCATCTCTCCTGAGCTCATCTACCTTTTTTACCTGGAAGGATGACCTAAAGACATCTTACACTCAAAATGTTCAAAACCAGACTAGTTGTTCCCCCACCCTATGCCCACCTGTCATCTAAACTTCCTTGTTTCTGTCCAAGGTACCACTTACTATTCTTCACTATGGCTTACAACCTCAGTATCATCCTTCCTTCTCGCTCCTTCCCTGCCCATGGTTTTTACTGGTTTATCACCCTTGTCATGTTAATGTTGTTTGTCCTTCATTTCTAAAGAGGACCATGACATCAGGGAGGTGACACCATGACATACAAGTATACCCTAACCATGGATGTCCCCCAAAGTTCTGACCTGAATCTTCTTCTCTTTCCTCCCAGTTCTCTCATTAGGTGACCTCATCAATTCCTCTGGGTTCCACTATTATCTCTATGAAGACCTATAAATCTGGTCTTATGCTCTACCCCAGCAACCCCTTGGGGCATTTGAAATTGAATGACCTTTAGGCATCTGAAAAGCAACCTGTCCAAAACAAAATATCTTCTCTTTCCCCATAAATCTTTCTCTCTTCCTAACTTTTCTAGTATTGTTGAAGATACCACCCTGTTTCTAGTCACCCAAGTTGACATCTTTAATGTTATCCTAGACTCCTCACTCTCACTCATCCTGTATCAAATCAATTGCCAAATTGCTGGTTGTTGTCCTTCATCTTCGAAGAGGACCAAAATGACATCACCATGATAAAGTGAAATTTCAGTGTGTCTGACTGTGGCTGCTCAGACGTATGTGAGCTCAGAACGCTCTACCACAGGTTGGGCACAGATAGTCCATGTGAATATTTGGGTGGATACTCCAAATTTGTGCGTGCTGCGTTTAATTCTGCTTTACTCATAGAGCACAGTGCCCTTTCTGATATGGGCACGCCATGCTGAGTGGTCCTGTGCCAGTGTCTCCCATGTTACACAGTCAAATCCAAAGTTCTTGAGAGAGACCTTGAGAGTGTCTTTGTATTGCTTCTTCTGACCGCCATGTGATTGCCTGCCCCATGTGAGTTCTTCATAAAATAGTCCTTTTAGCATTCAAACAATGTGGCCAGTCCATCACAGTTGTGCTCTCTGAAGTATAGTTTGAATACTTGGTAGTTCAGCTCGAGCAAGGACTGCAGTGTCTGGTACCTTACCCTGCCAGGTGATCCTCAGAATCTTCCCAAGACAGTTTAAATGCAAGCGATTCAGTTTCCTGGCATGGTGCTGGTAGACTGTCCATGTTTCACAAGCATATAACAATGAGGTCAGCACAATGGCTCTGTAGACCTTCAGTTTGGTAGTCTCTCCCAAACTTTACTTCGGAGCCTCCCAAATACTGAGCTAGCTCTGGCAACGTATGTATCGACCTCATTGTCAATGTGTATATCCCTGGAAAATACACTGCCAAGGGAAGTGAACTTATCCACAGCATTCAGAACTTCTCCATTTGTTGTAATTGATGGTTCCACATATGGATGGTGTGGTGGTGGCTGATGGAGCACCTGTGTTTTCTTGGTGTTAATTTTTAGGCCAAAATTAGCACAAGCAGCAGAGAATTGGTCCATACTTTGCTGCATCTCAGCTTCAGAGGCTGCATTGAGTGCACAATCATCTGCAAACAGAAAATCATGCACCAATACTCCCACCACTTTGGTGTTAGCCTTTTCAAATCGAAGAACTTACCATCAACTTACAGTAGTTGACCTTGACACCATGTTTATCCTCATTGAAAGCATTTGACAGCATGGATGAAAACATCATGCTAAAAAGCTTGGGAGCAAGCACACAGCCCTGTTTCACTCCATTGGTGAATGGGAAAGCACAAGATCATTGTCCACCATCCAGAACCTGGACAAACATGCCATCATGAAATTGACGTACAATACTGATGAACTTCTCCAGGCAACCAAATGTTGACATAATTTTCCATAAGCCCTCATGACTAACAGTGTCAAAGGCCTTGGTCAGATTTACAAATGTTGTATACAGACTTCTGTTCTGCTCCTGGCATTTCTCCTGGAGTTGTCGGGCAGCAAACACCATATTGACTGTTCCTCAGCACTTTCTGAAGCCACACTGGCTCTCAGGTATATGACCATCTTTCAAGTGAAGGATCAGCCTATTAAGGAGGACTCTAGCAAGAATTCTGCCAGCAATGAATAAGAGAGATACCCCCCTGTGATTTTCGCAGGACAATTTATTCCCTTTATAGAGATGGACAATGAAGGCACCCTTGAACTCCTGGGGGATAACTTCTAAATAATGTCATTTCTATGTCTATGGCATCTCTCACATATGTCCCTTTCTCTTCAATCCCAGAGCCACCACCATGAGACAGGTACCTCTTGCCTGGAGACTATCACAATGACCTTCTAATTTGTCTCCTTGCCTCAAGTCTCTCCCAACCTTAATCTGTCTTCCACTCAGCTGTGAAAGTCATGTTCCTAAAGTGCAGGTCTAATCATACTAGTCTTTCCCTAGGCAATAAATTTCAGTGGCTCCCTATTGCCTCTAGGATCAAATATGAAATTCCCTGTTTGGCATTAAACATTTTTTACAACTTGCTCCCTTCCTCCCTCCCTAGCCTCCATATACATTATATCTCTAGGTACTCTGCAGTCCAGTCATACAGACCTAT
Organism: Notamacropus eugenii; assembly: GCF_028372415.1. Lineage (NCBI taxonomy): Eukaryota > Metazoa > Chordata > Mammalia > Diprotodontia > Macropodidae > Notamacropus > Notamacropus eugenii. The sequence goes on from NC_092873.1 coordinate 44,474,601, forward strand.
TTACAGTTCCTCATACCTGATGCACCATTTCCCATGTCTTTGCATTGGCTGTTCTTCATGACTGGAAAGCTCTCCCTCCTCACTTCCACCTCTCCAAATTTTTGGCTTCCTTTAGGACCAAGTTCAAGTGCCATATTTTACAGGAGGCTTTTCCAGGTCCCCTCATTCACTAGTACCTTTCTATCCAAGAGTACTTCGTATCTGCTGTGTGTGTGTGTGTGTGTGTGTGTGTGTGTGTACCTTCATATGTTCTTGGCACTGTAGGATCATAAATTTAGAGCTGGAAGGGACCTTAGAGACCATATAGACCAACCCCTTCAGGTTACAGATGAGTAACAGAGGTGAGAGCAAGTGACTTGCTCAGGGTCACACAGCTGGAGGCAGGATTTGAACCTATGTCCTCCTGATTCTCCCCTATTCCATGATGCCTTTCAATGGTCTGACATGATCAAAGAAGAATTTGCATCTCCATAGATAGCATGTGAACTCCTCACATGTAAGAATTGTTTCATTCCTTTTATCTTTATCCCTAGTGTCTAGCACAGTACATGGGATATAGTAAGTGCTTAATAAATGCTTTCTAGGCAGCTAGGTGACAAAGTGGCTAGAGACAAACTCATCTTCCTGAGTTCAACGTTGGCTTCAAACATTAGCTGTGTGACCCTGGGAAAATTACTTAACCCTGTTTACCTCAGTTTCCTCAATTGTAAAATGATCTGGAGAAGGAAATGGCCAATCACTTCAGTATCTTTGCCAAGAAAACCCCAAAGGGAATCATGAAGAGTCAGGCATGACTGAAAATGACAACACACATAATAAATGCTTGTTTATTGATTAATTGATTCTTTTAATCAATTCACAAGTCTTGTGAATTCTACCTTCACAGTATCTCTCACATTGGCATGCAAAGTCCAAGAAGTTTTAGTGACTTCCTCTTGCCTCCAGGAGAGAATATCAACTCCTTTGCAAGGCATTCAAAGACCTTCCCAATCTGGCTCCCACATAGCTTTCTAGTTAATTTCACGTTCCCCCATCCTCTCTATTTTCCAGCCAAACTGACCTACTTCCCATTCTATGTATGGGATATCCTATTTCCGGCCTGCAGGGGCTGTCTCCCACACCTTACACTCCCTTCCCATCTTGGAATCCCTCACTCCCTAGTGATTGTTCAGGTCAAGTTCTGCCTCCTCTAGGAGATCATTCTTCATCTCCCAACTTGCCATCCTCATCCCCCATGTCCTTCCCAGGATTGCTGGGTATTTAGGGACAAGGTTTGGATCTGTGACTTCATAGAGATGAGGAATTCCCAGATGAGAAAACCACTTTTACCCTTTTTCCCAGTTTCCTTTGCAACTGAGTCTTAGAGATTTGGCAGGAACACTTAGAGGTTATGTGACTTGAGTAAGGATGTGTCAGTGGCAAGACTTGAATCTAGGTCTTTAGGACTCCAAGATCAGTTCTGCCCCTACTATGTACATACTATGTATATATCTTACTTCTGTGTGGGTTCTTTCCCCCAGCAATAGAATGTAAGCAGGGACTTTGAGGGCAGGGACTGATTCTTTTTTTTTTTTTTTTCATCCTTGTAACCTCAATGCACAGAACAGCTTCTGGCTCACAGTAGGTACTTAATAACTACTTGCTGCTGGAATTTGTGCTGAATTGCTTAATCAGGTCATTCTGGCTCTTGCCCACAAGATGGCGGTGTAGAAATGGTGCTAAAAAAATTGCTCACCTTCAGCAAAAATAGTGTGGAAGTTGGACCCAGTGGGGCCAAGGTTGAGAAAAGGTCTAACTTTTTTCTCCCTACCCCTACTCCATTTCTGCCACTCCCCCTGATTTTCCCGGTATCCAGTCCAAATCCCACCAAATGACTGTCCTCCATGAGCATTAATTACCCCAAACTCCCCATAGAACTTTAACTAGGGCAGATTGATGGGAGGTCAGGACACTGACATGTGCAAGGGGAGGGGTGCCAACAGCATTTCTAGGTGGTACCTTGGTACTTTCCTTGAAAATTGCCTCTCAGTAGAGTGTGTGTGTGTGTGTGTGTGTGTATGTGACTAAGAATTTCATATTACTAATCCAGACACAGGTGTGTGGCTCTATGGGGGGTCATGTTGATGAGGTTTGGCTAGGGATTACTGCTGAGACTAAAGGAATTTCACAGAGGATTTAGAGGAGCAGGGGATTCATGCTGGGCTCCTGATCCAAGGCAGCTGAGGCAAATCAAGGTCAGAGTTATTGGCTCAGCTTGGGTATAATGGCTAGGAGAGGAGTTGGAGTGGGGGGTATGGCAAATCAGATGTTTGTGGGAAAGGGAGGAGTCATCTTTAGGCAGGTCTGTTGAGGTCAAAGGCAGGGAGGGTGCAATTCCAGAGAAGGGGAAAGGTAGAAACAAGAGGGTGCCACATAAAGTCATAGGCAGGGAATAAACTTGAACTCTCACTGCCTTCTCAATTTCACCAACTCACTGCCCAGCTCTGGGCTTCCTTTATGAAATCCCCACCCCAGACTCAGGGGTACTACCCCACCTCTGATAGTCCAATCCAGAGCATGTCATTTCACTCAGGTCAGAAATCCTCTGCCCTCTCAGAGCAACCACTGTGGGCTTTGGTTTCTTCATCTATAAAATGAGAGGGTTTAAATTCGGTCTATGACCTGCCCCTGGGCCCCACCTTCCCCAAGGAGGACATGAGTCCTGAGGAGAAAAGGAAGTGTGATGGAATGGGAAGAACATTGGGTTTGGAGTCAGGGGCCTAGGTTCTAACTTGGCCTTTGTTACTATTAATGTGACACATCCAACAAGTCAGGTCATTCCCCTCCGCTTCAGTTTACTCATTGGTTAAACAATTAAACTAGAGATCCTCTAAGGTCTAAATCTGTGTTGTCATGCCTTTCATCTGCTTTGTACAGTATGAGATCTCTTTCTCCAGCCCTTACAGACATATTTTTTAATGGAACTTGCCCCAAACACAGGAATTGTAAGTTACGGTTCTGTATCTGATCCCTCTCGCTATCCAAATCTTTCAGACTGCGTTACCTTCCCCAGAACCCTTCTTAACCCTAAGGACCTAGATCTAGGCGTGGAAATGTCCCTAGAAACTATCAGGTCTACCCTCCTTTTCATTTTACAATTTAGGAAACTAAGGCATAATGAGGTCCTTTACACAAGGTTTTATAAAGCCAGTTGAAGGCAGAATTTGAAGCAAAACCTTCTGACTCTAAGCCAGGGCACTTGGCACAATAATTAAGTCTGGCTTGGATAATGTCAGGACACTGAATCCCTGATCACAGCTCTACATCCTGACTGCCCTTTGTGCTATGAGCCAGAGACAGAAATGGGGACTGAATGGCCCCAGGATAGCTGCAACATCTGAAAGCTCCATGGCCTTTGATGTTCAGAATCCAAAGTCCCCTCATGGGGATGTTCAGCACTATTAGGGATACCATTATTCAGTACCCCAAGGCAACATTCATTTTTGTCCCAGAAAATCTAACACATCAGCAGGTTTTGTTTTTTACTCCAGATTGTTTCTGGCCAAGCTCTGGGAGAACAAGACGGGCCAGATCATACTACACTTGAGTTCTGGGGCTCATTTTGCTGAGATCTCAAATAAATTACAAGGAAGGCTTTGACATGTCTTCCCCTGACCACAGACTGTGTCAAGAAGTCAGTTGGGGCTGTCAGGAAGTTAGGAACTCATTAAAAAGCTAATGAAAGTCCTGACTCCATCAGTCTTTCTCCCAAGGGTTTCAGCCTGACATTTGAGATAGGAGAAGGGGTGAGAGTGGAGAGAAAGAAAGAAAATCAACCTTCCAAAATGCAAAGGGAATCTGTAGTAAGCAAAAAGGCAATATTCACAACAGCTGTTCCTTCTAGATTTGAACCAAAAGCAGTCATTGAATCAGAACGTTAGGGCTCGCAGGAACTTCCATGGCTGTTGAGTCATGTGGATGGACACAGCAAGGAATCCCCACTATAACCTTCCTGACAAGTGGTCATCAATCCTGTCTTTTCAGTGTGATCTCCAAGGAGGGGATCTCACCACTTCTTGAGGCAGCCTGTTCCACACTGGGGCAGCTCTAACTGACATCAAGCCTAAAGCAGCTTTCAGTCTGGTGAGGGAAGTCATACAGCGCCTGGAGTTCAAGTGGCTTTGGGGGGAAATGCTGAGATCATCAATTACCTGTTCCAGAAAGAAGCAAAGTGTGTTGGGCAGTGGACATTGTGCAATCAAGGGACATGTAGGAACATCGTCTTTGTAGTTTTGGGGGGACCATGAATAGAAAAATAAATCCCATCAAATAATGGCTTTCCCCCCCTGTGAGACAGCACAGATGACGCTCAATCTTAAAATTTGGATATTTAAAATTCAGAAAAGGAAGTTGCCTTGAAAATGCATGCAAAGTGTTCAATGGATATGAATTAGAAACCAAACTCCTAGTTTTCTGGTCCTGTGGCCAGGTCCTTGCACATTCTCAGAGCCACATGCCACAGCTGTATAGAAAAATACTTTCAGAGTTGAGTATTTTATTACATTTGTGGTCTCCTTGGTATGGGTACTCCCTCCAAGGGGACAGATTGTGACCCACTTACATGTGCCTATCCTACATGACTTTTGCACAGGCTCCTAAATAACACATCCATGGCCCCTCTACCCCACATACTCCGTACTTTCTTCTGTTCCTGTACCTGTTGAGCTCCAATGGAGCTGTCCATTGATTATTCCCTGCTCTCACTATACAGTAGGCTGATGTATTTTTCTGGCTTTGCGTTTCTCTAATAATGCCCTTTGTAGATGTGTTTATACTTGCTGTATCTTTGAAGTAAATATTGTTTTGTAAAAGATAATTCAATGTTAAATAGTTAAATAGAACCTTAAAAATGGAAGGAACAAAGTCAATTTTTCCTTCTTGATGGTAGATAAGAGATATTCCCTAACCTCTGGTTACCTGAGAACCTTAAAAGTAGTCAGATGTAAAACTCATGGGCCCTAAGAGAGGGGCCAGAGCAACCATGTTATAGAATACATTGGAATGTAGTTAAGAGACATGTGTGTACCAGAAGCACCAATCATTTCAGTTCTTTCTAGGGTAGTCCTAGGGTTAAATTAACAGAAATTTCACCTGTTTTAAACAGTCTTCCCAACTCCCACTAGGTGTAGGGATGAAACAACATCAATTACAATGGCCAGAAGCTGCATTTTTCCTCCCAGCTTGACTGGCTCCAGAAACCTTTTGTCCATCAAAGTCTCTGATTCTTCAGACTCTCTAGTCATCAGTTCTATTAAAGAGGAATTCACTTCTCCCCCTGTGACCACCATGATTCACTTTAAGGCCTAGATCATGTATTCTTTGTAATACAAGTAGAAGAGGGGTTATTTGCTGCCTTTCTCAGATGCCAGGGAAGAGGTATTGCCATAGACCATGACCTTCCCCTTCCTTTGTCTTTCTCAAGGGTTTCAGGCTTCATCTTCCAAGTTCATGTGACCATATGGGCCCCTGATTCCAGAGTCAGATTTGGGTTCAAATCTACCTATGTGACGTCACTATTACCTCCCTGGGCCTTAGTTTCCTCATGTGTAAAATGAGAATCTGGGACTAAAAGGCATCTCTGGTCTCCTCTACCTCTAGATCTACAAATGGTTCAATAATCCCATAAATCACTTTCAGGATTCACATAGTCAATGGCCCAAAGCCAATTGAGCTGTTATCCACAAAGAAAAAACCAGTAAGTCCCCAGGTATGGGTTGTCTGGATATAAATCCCTAAGGTCATCCAGCACCCTTGTCAGAGCAGCCTCTGAGTAACACTAGCTGCTTTCTCCCTGGATGCTCCCAATCCACCTTCTCCAACACTTCCCTTTTAACATTTTTCTCTCCCTTCAGTCAGAACCAGTGATTAACCCTACTTTCCATCATGCATGTTTCCAGGCAAACACCACTGGTTATGCTAAATCCCTTACATGGGAGGGGAGGGGAGAAAGGGGAAAGATCCAAGAACCTTTTCCATTTTTTCCTAATTAAAAAGAAAATAAATTATACTCCAACTATTCTTTACCTCCGTCTCCCCCATCCCCAACCCCATCTCTACCTACTAAAATTCTACCCATTCTTCAAGGGCCAGCTCAAATGCTTTTCTTTCAAGAAGCCTTCCTTGATGTCTACCCCCAGAAATCACCCAGAGAGATGTGGTCTCTCCCTCCTCAGAGTCCCCACAACAACCCACCAATTAATCAATCACCCAATATTAACTTTGTGGCCTACTCTGTGCCTGGAACTTGATTAAATAAATGAACCAATCAATGGAAGATCATTGATTAAGTGCCTACATATAATAAATAATAAGAATAAGAATAGTTAGCATTGTTATAGTGCTTACTATGGGCCTGGTATTGTGCCAAGCACTTTACAAGTACTATCTCAGTTGGTCCTCACAACAACCTTGGTGGGTAGATGTTATTATTATCCCCATTTTCCAAAAAAAAAGAAAGTGTATGCCAGATGCTATGCTAGGTAAATGGCATACAGAGAGAAATGCCAGGGTTATTGTCCTCCTGGAGCTTAGAAATCTAAATAAAGCAGATATGGCAGCTCAGTGCTGCCACAGTGCATAGAGCCTTGGACTTGAAGTTAGGAAGACTTATCTTCCTGAGCTCAAATCTGTCTTCAGACACTTTCTAGCTGTGTGACCCAGGGCAAGTTACTTAACCCTCTTTGCCTCAGTTTCTTCATCTGCAAAATGAGCTACAGAAGGAAATGGCAAATGACTCTAGTATCTTTGTCAGGAAACCCCAAATGGGGTCACAAAGAATTGGGTGCAACTGAAAACAACTCAACAGTGACAAGGTAATATGAGAAAGGGTACCTGGGGAGATTGCGAAAGGTCTCCTGCAAGGGGAGAGCTTGAGTCAAACTTTGAAGAGTGCTAGGGATCCTAAAAGAAGGAAGGACATTCCAAGAGTGGAGAATCATTCTTACATTCCAAGGTGGCAGATGATAGAATTCTGTCCACCAGAAATAACCAAGTAAGATGGTGGGTTTGAATAAAGAACATATAAGGGAGGATAATGTATAATAAGTCTAGAAATATAACATTTAACATTTCTGTAACATCTAAGAGTTTGCAAATATTATCCTCTCTTATCATCACAACAATCTTGGAAGGTAGGTGCTATTATTATACCCATTTTATAGATAAGAAAATTGAGGTTGAGAGAATTTAAATGTGTTGTCCAGAGTCACCCAGCCAATACAACAGGATTTGAACTCAGGTCTTCCTAACAGCAGGTCCAGCACTCTCCATTGTACCACCTAGATGCCTCAACTTAGACTGAAGGCAGATTGTGAAGGGTTTAAATACAGAAAGAAGAATTTGAGTTTGTATTTTATCCTCAAGGCATTTGGGAACCAGCCACATTTCTAAGGTGCTTACCATATTTTCCCTTGAATCATAGTTATTTCTGTACATGCTTATCCCACGTGTTGGATTATCAATGCCTTCACTTTAAAGCTCTGCACCTGATGGTGATCTTTTAGATGTTCTTTGTCTTGCATTTCTTGGTTTGGGTGCCTGCCAAGCACAGGCCTACTCTTGAGTGTGGTAGGTATTTGAAAAATGCTACTAATGGGACTTGAATCCGCAGACCTTTCTCCACCCCCCACCTCCACCACCAACTGCTCTCTGGAGGAAGGATTGTTCATCCAAGACACAAACTCCAGCCAAGCTTGACTTTGTGAGGTGCTAAAAAGTCTTTCACAAGGGATGATGAGTTAGCTATGAGGAGACAGTCCAACTCTACAAACAACTGCTCTTTGAGCCATTTGGGTCTGCGGGAGGGAGCCGGTTCCTGGGGAGAAGAGAAATAGAGCAAAGAGACCAAGAAAGCTTGAAACTGAGAAAGAGAATGTCTTAAAGAGACTGAGGCCATCTTACAGCAGAAAGTACTGTGGAGAGTAGTCTATTTCTGTCCAATAACTTCCTACTCTGCCCTCTGAAACCCCACTATGGAAGACTGGAAATGAAGTCTCTAGACACCTAGTTAGGACCCCAGATATGGAAAGGTGATGTGGCAAAGTCAGCAGTTGAATGGAAACCTATGTTTTATATGGGTGCATGCATGTACGCAGTGCATATATGTACATTTATCAGGTATATTCATTCATGCATATAAATGCTTCATGCATGCACACACATTTCATATATGAGGAGCATCATTAATACACATAAGTCCTATTTCATGAGCACATGAAATATGTATTACACATGTGGATTTCATGCATGTGCATTCCATGTCTTTCAACCTTTCATGTGTCTGCACATACATACATGTATATATGGTATATGTTTCATGAATGTACATATTTATCTGTGTATATATGTATTGCGTATTTTGTATGTGCACAATTTATATATACACATGTATGATTCATGTGCATATTTTGTGTCTAAACACACATTTCCTTTGTGTATGTGTACATTCATGTGCACATGTATGTGTGTGCAATGTGTGTTGCACATGTATGTGTGTGTACACACATTGACTTTTTTGCATGCCATGTCAGGCTCATAGTGCACTAAAGCCCCTGGATCTTTTTTCACACAAACTCTGTTACATATACTTGTTAACTTGAATATTTAACACCGATAAAAATACAATATATGTACTGTTAATGCACGATTTTCTAATTCAACATATCACTCACAGGCACCCATACATCTGGGGGAGTGCTCCCCATTTCTCCTTGAGTTTGACACTGCTCTTCTAAAGGAATCCAACTTCCCTTTCTGTGTCTTGCAAACCATGTCTTCAATACTATTCAATAAAATTCTCCTGACAAAGTTGTTTATTTAGTTCATATGATCAGTTAACAAACATTTATCAGGTACAAACTATATGCTAGGCCTTTGGGTACAAAAACATGTCACTGTCCCTGTCTTCCTTCTTCTTCTTATAAGTAAGGTGGGATGGGGTGGAAGCAATAGGTATACATGTAATTGTGTGCAAATATATCACATATAATTGCATCCAAACTATACACAAGATGAATAGAAGGTAATATCAAGGGAAGGAAACACTACTGACATCTGGGAATCAGGGAGAGCCTTATGTGGGAGATGTCCCTTGAGCTGCTCTTTGAAGTGAGCTTAGGAATCTACAAGAGGGAGGTAAACAAAGTGAGGCTTCAGGGACTGCAGGAGGATCAATGCATGAGAGTAGAGTTGGGAGATGGAGTTCAATAGGTCACTCACCTGAGGACAGCATGAAGCCAGCCATGGCCACCAGAAGACTGGGACAAGGACTTCTTGAAGTTGGGCTGTTTGGGAAAGTAGCCCAAAGAGAGTGGTTCACCCTCTCCAACTAAGGCCCAGAGAAATCTCCAATTTGCAACATCTTGATGCAATAATTAGTTCATTTTATACCTAAGGAGTAATATACTCCATGTGAAAGTCCAGAAATGATCTCCAGGCCTCCCCCCAGAAAGACCAACATGACATCTACTTTCTCTGCTTCTTGTCCCACATCTTATCTTTCTGAAGTCTGTCTCCTCCTGCCTCCAAAACAGCCTGTGAGGGGTGTGGGGGCAGGGGGAGTAGAGTTGAGTCATCACTTCTCCTGAGGTCACTGTACCACAGTCGGACTGTTATTTGCTTGATAACTATATCAAGCTGTTATATTATCATCACTGACCTCACTAACCATTTTTGTCCCAGTTGCAAGCATCTAATAATGGCTCTGATTTCAGCAAGTGTGGGGAGCATAGAGAAACTTCCAATGACCTTCAAAAATTATATTGTGATAGTATGATAACATGGGTAACAATTTCTGGTTGGTCTCTCTGCTAAAGGAAAAGGCACATACTAGAAGAATGACTCTCTCCATTTCATTTTGTTACAAGGTGTGATCTTGAAAGGATGCAAGAATGCTTTGAGGAGACAATACCTAAAAAGCCTCTGAACAGCCAGAAGGGAATTCAAACTGCCAGGAAGATGGGGGGCAGTCATAAAGGAAGACTGTGACACAGACAAGAAAGAAGGATGAGTGAAACGTTGTTCTGTGCAATCTATTTGGGCATTTTCCCATACAAGATGGAGCTCTACCTTCAGAACATTTGCATGAATGAATGAGCTTCAATAGAAAAAGATAGTCCCTCCTCTCAAGGAGTTTGTGCTCTAATTGAGGAAAAAAATTATGTGCAGGGTGAGTGGATAGGTTTGGAGGTCCTAATGATACAGTGGAAGGAGGACTGATGAGTAATTAGTATGCACTGGGGTGTCTGTTCCAAAAACTGAGGAACATAGAGGGGAATGGACCATGGTCATTGAGAAAGGGGGAAACGGTCAAGAGTAGGGTAGGAATTTGGGGTTCCTTCTGGTAAGTGTTGGGGTGGAGGGGTCAGTGCCTGGCTGACAAATAGGAAGGGTGCATTGGCAAGGAGATTGGAGTAGACTCTGGGTCTTCTTGGGGCCATGGAGGGAGGTGGCAGCCCATCAGTGTCAGCTGCAACCCTCTTCCTTATCCCTTTCTCTGCTTTCTTTCTGTTTCCCAATGGAAGGTAAGGGATTGCAAATGGAAGGGAAAGAATATAAAGTAATAGCTAATTAAGATGATGATATAAGAGAATGGGATCAAAATTTCTGGACAAATTTCAGACAAATAAATGCCACACCTGTCCTCATCAACACAGTAAACAGAATAAGTGCTAGTAATGGTAATCTTGCCTAGAAAGTTAGAGATCTGATCGAAAGGGCTTTAAACAGAAAACTGAGAGGAAGGGAAATTTTATTAATTAGACAAGTGGTATAAAAAGCTTCATGGTATAGTGGAGAGGTATCACTTTCTACTCACCACTGTTCGGAGGAAATGGAAAAAAGATGATGGACAAAGGAATGGAAGAATGCCTTTTGTGCTTCTGTCTTATCTAAAAAGAAGAATGTTCTTAAGTCTTCAAAATATAGAAAAGTTATTTAGGAGGAAAATTAATTTAAATGAAGAGATGGTAAGGGAATGCCAGCATGACCTCAGTGTGCTTTTGACACAAGGCATTAACAACAGTAAGTCCTACAGATAGTCACTGTCAGTGATCTTTGAAAGATTATGAAGAATTGGGAAAAAGAATTGCATTTGATACATCTAATTAAAATGTCCTAAGTACAGTCAAAGAAACAATATTTTGCTATTAGAAATCTAGACAGCTTATACACCTAAATATATATATATATGTGTGTGTGTGTGTATGTGTATATGTAATATTTATACATCTAAAATATAGTAGGATTAATTCAAGTCTTCCATTTTCTGTTTCATTGTTCTGAATATCTATGATGTGGTATATCTTGCTAACAGAAATACTACTACTAGGAATCAAAGTAAAAACCTCAAATACAATGATATGGCAACATGGCCACCTAGATAAGTCTAATTTATGTCATATTGCTTCAAATGGCTGAAATGCTAGAAACATACCTGGGGAAACACAATGTTCCTTAGTAATCTAAAAACCTAACTTAAAATCATGTGTACAAGTGCATTGCAAAGATCCCACTCAATCATCCCAGTGTGCTTAATTACTCCTAATAATATTGATGGAATGTTTTACATTTCACATTTGTAATATGTATATTACATATTATAATGTACATACATATTGCAACATATTGGCGTATGTAAATATGCATTTACATATAGTATCTGATTTGATCCTCACAACTACCCTGTGAAGTTGGAACTAACATTATCACCTCCGTTTTATAGGGGAAGAAAATTGACAGTGAGAAGGGTTAAGTGATATGTTCAGGGTCACATAGCTAACACATGTCTAAGGGATAATTCAAACTCAAGTTTTCTTGACTCCAAATCCAGTGCTTGACCCAGCTTGCAGCTAGGTGATACCATAGTGCACAGAGCATTGGTCTGCAAATCATCTTCCTGAGTTGAAATCTGGCCTCAGACATTCACTAGCTGTGTTACCCTAGGCAAGTTACCTCATTTTGCCTCAATGCCTTCGTCTGTAAAATGAGCTGGTGAAGCAAATGGCAAGCCACTCCAGTGTCTTTGCTAAGAGAATCCCCAATAAGGCCATGAAGTGTTAGACACAACTGAAAAATGTCTGACCTAGCTCAGTTCTATGCCACCTCGCTGCAAAGTACTCTGTTCCTAGTTAAAACAATCAAATATGACCACTACAAATGAATACATCTAAATAAAAAAAAATATTTAAATACATTATAATACACCAGACTAGGAAGTTCCACTTTATGCTACTATTTTCCAAATATTGAGAATGTTTTATATCTAGCAAATAGAATGAATTATTACTACTAGGCACCTAAAATCTACATACAAAACACTTATGCAATGACATTCAATGTGGTTATCTACAATGCTTCAATTCTGTGATGAAATACAATGCAATTTTGTCTCATGAGAAATGATGAGCTGGTTGATTTTAGGAAAACACGAAAAAACTTGCACAAAAAAGTGAAGAGTGAAACGAAGAGCCAAGAGAACACTGTATACAGTAACAGCAACACTGTTTGAAGAATAATTGTGAACAAGTTATTCGGACAACTGCTCAAATCAACTATGAATGACCACCTCCAGAGAAAGAACTGATAAATGGAATGGTACATCATATGGTTATATATATGTATATAACTACATAGGTGTATACATATATATACATACACACACATGTGTACATATGTATGTATGTATGCATTAAATAATGACTTTCTCTAGTGTGGGGTGAGAAGGGGGAATGGGAGGCTGTTCAGAAATTAAAATGTAACAAAAATTAAATTAAAAAAATTTAAAAGTAAATATCACAAAATTGCAAAGTACAAGCTTGGCCCAAAAGAATTGATATAAGAAGATATCTCCCACTATTCCTTTACAAAGCTGAGGTGGGAAAGGAGGTTCCCACTGTTGTGGATCATTGCATTTAATGTCAAATTTTTTCAATATATCAAATTGGTTTTGGTAATTTGTTTTCTCTCCTTCCATTTTTAAAATCTTCTTTGTTATAAGGGATGGCTTTCTAGGTGGGAACAGAGGGAATGATACAGAAGACAATCTAGGTCATGTAAAAACAAAAGATATGAATAAATCCTTTTTTTAAAAATGTTTCAATTCATGTTGCATTACTACAACAAAGTGTAATTCAGATGGAAACATCTGATGGAACAATATTACAACTAGAAACTTGGAAACATCAGTTAAACTATATTTCCCAAAGTCCACACTGAAATGGAGAGATCAGATATATCCATTGGGATTCAGCAAAGGCAAGTAGAAGGAACCTACACAAATGAATTGCAATGAGTGCACATAGCTAGCTCCAATTTGTCCTGCATTGCTCAATGCTTTATGTCTAGGAAACGGAATCAAATATTAGTACTAGTAACCTAGAAATCTAAGGGGAAAACACTTATAAGTGACAATTCAAAATGGCGGCTAACCAAACTCCAATTCTTCTTATTGCTTGTTGTTCAGTCGTTTTAGTCATGTCCAGCTCTTCTTGACCTCTTTTGTGGTTTTCTTGGCAAAGATACTGAAGTGGTTTGCCATTTCCTTCTCTAGCTCCTTTGACATATGAGGAAACTGAGGCAGATAGGGTTAAGTGAGTTGCCCAGAGTGACACAGCTAATAAGTGTCTGAGGTCAGAAGACTGGACTCTGGGCTTGGAGCTCTAGGCAGCGCACCACTTAACTATTATTACCATGAGTAAGCTGGAAACCTAACTAAAAGTCATATTAAACTATATTATACAAATTTACCTGGGTGTTTCCATTGTTTGTTGGATTATTTCCCATAGAGACAGCTAGATGGGACAATGAACAGAATGATGAATCTGGAGTTGGAAAGACCTGAGTTCAAATCCAGATTCAGATACTCACTAGTTTTGTGACCCTAGACAAATTGCTTAATCTCTGTCTATCCCCATTTCCTCAAATGTAAAGCAGGGATAATAAGAGCACCTACCACACAGGGTTGTGGGGAAGAACAAATGAAATAATATTCATAAAGCACTTAATGACTGGTACATAGTGGGTGCCTGTTTCCTTGATTCCTTCCATGGGGAGAATATTATAATTTTAGTGGAAAGAACTAAATACTACTAATAGGAACTTAGAATTCTAATAATATGCACAGACAACTACATAAAAACAAGTCCACCATGAAAACTCCAAACTGTATTAACTTCTTTTCAAAAATATTTTTCCCATTATGTGCAAAAACAATTTTTAACATTTAAAAAATTTTTAAATTTCAAATTATCTCCCTACCTTTTATCCCTCCCTCTTCATTGAGCAATTTGGTACAGGTTATACATGTATAGTAGTGCAAAACATATTCCTATATTAGTCATGTTATAAAAGAAAACACATACAAAAATAAAGCTTTAAAACTGTGCTTCAATCTGTGTTCAGAATCTGTCAAACTGTAATAACTTCTTATAAATAAGTGGAATCTTGAAAATATAGCTCAAAGAATCAAAGATTATCATGAAAAAAATAAAAGCAGAGTTTGACTCAAATATTGTAAAATATAAACCCAAAAGACTCAGTTTTTATAGGATTGCTTTAAGTAACAAGAATACTCTTTAGCTAGCAGATGGAATGAAATACCACTAAGAAAGAACTATGACAAATTAAAAGTTTAAGAGATGATGCTTCTGGACATTTAATAATCAATTTTATTTATTATGACTAGCAGACAATTAATAAAATGATAGTCATTTGGCTTTCTCTTAAGCCAAAGACACATCTTAGAAGGCTCTAAATGCTTAAAAGGCCTTTGGAAAAGGGGATGTGAGGGTTGAAATCAACTCTGATTGCTTAACAATCAATGAGGGGGTGGATTAAAAAGTCTTCATCTCCTCCTGCATAGGACATGTCCTAATCATGTGACTCAGTCACCTCCAGCAGTCCGGACAAAAGAATTCATCTCTACCCAGAGCTTGTTGGTTGATTTTCCTCTTCACAAGAAAGCTGCAAGGAAAAGGATTTATTTCCTCAGGGATAGATCTTACCTACACTGCATTCTGTTTGTGAGGTTTTCTAGTTGAGTGGAGTCCCACACAAGATCAAAAAGCATGTACCCCAAGGATTTGGGCAATGTCATCTATTAACAACGTCCGTAAGAGGCTGGCTAAATAATCTACAGAAGCTGATTTCTGAATGAGGAAATCGAAAGGAAAAAACCTTAGTCTTAATTTAATAATTGGTTATTAATATAAAAGAAAAATAACCATTTCTCTTAAGCACTGAGAAATCTAAGTGGAAAATATTTATGAAATAGCATTGTGGCATGGCCCCCTAAATAACTTCCATTCATTTGGGTTACTACATGGAGAAAATACTGGAAATGGAGCTAGAAAAACCCAGGATAGAGGGTAAGAGATATTTTCACTTGAGGAAAGGGAGGTAGGTAGCGTTGGGAGAAAGTCAGTGGTTATATGAAGAACTAGAACTGTCAGTTGCCAAGAAATATGTTAACCCATCCATTAACAAACAGTTTCCTATTATGTACCATAAACCATCTTAGGCACAATAGATACAATAAGAACAAAACTGTCCCTTCCCTCAAGGAGCTTATACTCTATTGAGGGCATCAAGATGTTCACCTGTAGGTAAGGATACAAAATATATGCCAAATACTAGAGTGTTTATGGGATGTAGAAATCTCAGAAGATGTGATAAGTGGATGAATAAGTTGCAAATAAGAGAATTTAGAGCTTGGGGAACCCATCAGAGATTAGGGAACCAAAGTGCAGGGATTACATAATATTAACATTTTGTGTGACTCAAGTATTCTTTTGGAAGCTTTAGTCTCTTTATTGTGAAGTAATGTGTCCTCTAATTAAGACCACATGGAGGGTCCAACTGGAGTGTCCATATGGAATGTCAGAACCAGCTGGAGGAATGACAATTAAGCTGACTCGGTCACTCTCAGTGACCCATGGCTCTGCACATCTCTCCCCTTAAGGGTATGGGAGAATAGATGGATGCTTTCTAGAGAATCCCTCTTTGGGAAACCAGTGACAAAGAAAATACTCAGAGAAATGTAGCTCCAGCTAAGATCACAGAAACTTTGGGAGAACTTCCTAGGAAGATAGAGAATCCTTGACTTTGTCTGTGGGCCTTCAGGATAACTCAGCTTGTTTGGGGATTCCAGTAGCTTTGTGAGAAGGACTTCTCCACACCCTCCACAGATGCTACAGAAAAATTTGATTCGTAGCCCCACATTAGTCCCAAATTACAACATTGTTAAAGTCAGAAGGGGGACTAATGTTCTTCAGTTTTTAATTTTTGTTATATCATATTCATTTCCAAATGTCTGTCTGCCTGTCTGTCTCTCTCTATATATGTATACACACATATATTTACATGTGTATATTTATACACACAATATATAATATACATACACATACACAGCTCTGTGGGTGTGGGTGCGTGAGAGTGTATATCCTTTGCCCCAGCTAGACATCCCTTATAACAAAGACAGGGAGAAAAGAAATTCAGCACTAATCAATACATTAGCCATGCCTCACACTATAAACAATACGACACATCCATAGTTCCCTACATCTGCAATGAAGGAAGGGAGGTGTATTGTCTCAATTTGTTTCCAAGGCCAAGGTTTGTCATTATAATTACAAAGTATTAAATTCTGTTTCATTGTTCTTTCTTTTTACATTGTTGGAGTCATTGTGTATATTGTTTTCCTGGTTCTGCTTATCTTACTCTGTGTCATTTCATGTAAGTTTTCTCAGGCTTCTCTGAATTCTTAGTAATTATCATTTCTTTTTAAAATTTTATTTTTGCAATTGTCATTTCTTATAGCTCAGTAATGCTCCATGGCATCCAGGTACCACAATTTGATTAGCTATTCCCCAATACACGAATACCTATTTTGTTTCCAATTCTTTGCTAGTACAAAAAGTGATACTATGAGTACTTTGATATATGGGACCTTTCTTTCAACAAGGACCGATTTTCAATGGTAAAAAAATAAAAAATAAAAAATCCTCCCTCTGCCAAATATTCACCCAAAGAAAAAGTAATGAATGACAGAAGCTGCCTATTATAGTTCAAGAGAAAGAGCTGCACAGATGCTTATTGAAATTATGAATCAATCTATTATCTAGCTGACAAGTAAGAAGCATTAATAACGTCAATTAACTGAGCAAATCTGCGACCCAGATGTTTAAAGAGAGGAACTAAATCACATTGCGAGTTATGATTTATATTCTTCGTTAAGCCTTTCAGATAAATATACCCAGAAAAAAATAATGTGGACATGGTGGCTTGAAGTCACAAACACTTGAAATAAAGTTTTCTGTTCTTCCTAGTTCCTTCTGAAGGGCATTGGAATCATAGTGCCAAGCTAGGCATATAAATATCTAGATGGAGAGACAGTGATTCCTTGTGGGAGATAGAAAAACCAGGGTACACATTCCACCCCTAAGCTGTGTATCTATGAGCAAGTGTCTTTGCTTCTCTGAGATTGCTTCTTCAGCTGAAAAAAATGTGGATGATAACAATAGTTTTAGATCAAAGCTTTCCAGCTATGAGCACAATGATTCTGGAGGATGAGGACCAGAGTCAGAATCTCTGATGTTGTTCTCTCTGGCCTTCAATAAGTCCCTTCTCCCAGGCTTCACTCTCTTTATCTGTAAAATAAGGAGATGGAATTGGATGGCTTTTGAGGTCCCTTCCAGATATATGTCTAGTATCCTACAAATTCTCTTTATATGGCTGTGAGAACCCAGTGAAAGAATGTCTATAAAATACTTTGTAAACCTCAGAATGCTATATAAATACCGGTTATTCTTATCCAGCACCTTGGCCATAAAAGTTGCTTAATAAGTTCCATAAATTACAGAACAAAATTATTAAAGTCGGAATTGAAGAAAGTGGGTTAGTATTCTTTGTATTTCCAAGCAAGATGAAAGTCACAGACTTTATGCAAGTGAGCATAGAACTCATTAGGTCATGAGATGATCATGGAGCTACAAAAAACTGTGGAAAATTTTGATGAGCAAAAATGCTTTAGCCAACTCTTCCCATTACCCTCTGGGGTCTCAGATTGATCTCCTCGTCCTGTGGAGCAATCATGCAAATGAATCATCCAAGTCTACTAGATACACTTCCTTTCGTGGCTAATGGAAAGCAGCTGGGGAAGGAGCAGGTAGCATGTTTTGATTGGGTGGCCAGTGTCAAAAGAGAGGGAAGTCCAAGATACAACAAAAGCAAAACTCTGGATTTAATTTGTGCCCTTTCATATTCAGTAGAGTAGACACTGGAGATAGAAAAATAAGAGAGAGAGAGAGAGAGAGAGAGAGAGAGAGAGAGAGAGAGAGAGAGAGAGAGAGAGAGAGAGAGAGAGAGACAGAGACAGAGAGAGAGACAGAGAGAGACAGAGAGAGAGAGAGAGAGAGAGAGAGAGACAGAGAGAGAAAGAGACAGAGAGAGAGAGAGACAGAGAGAGACAGAGAGAGAGACAGAGAGAGAGAGACAGAGAGAGAGAGACAGAGAGAGACAGAGACAGAGAGACAGAGAGAGAGACAGAGAGACAGAGAGAGAGACAGAGAGAGAGACAGAGAGAGAGAGAGAGAGAGAGAGAGAGAGACAGAGACAGAGAGACAGAGAGACAGAGAGAGACAGAGACAGAGAGGGAGAGAGAGGGAGGGAGAGAGAGAGAGAGATACAGAAAGAGACAAAGACAGAAAGATAGGTAGAGAGACAGATAGAAACAGAGACAGAGGAACAGATACAGACAGACACTGAGAGACAGATCCACAAACAGGAAAGGACTGAGACATAGAGACAGAGACAGAGAGCCTCTCTAAAGAAATATCCAACTGTGGCCCCCCTACTTCTTTTGGATTGCAGTTTCTGTTATAATCTGTTTCTATTTCTTTCCCATTTGTTCCTCTCCTTCCCAGAGCCCAACATCTTGCTTTAACGACATTTTCTTTACTAAGGAAGAATTAATTCATTCTAAGATTTTAGGTAACAAGAAACCCTGAGTCTCAGAATCGCAAAATGTCAGATCCAGAAGGAAGCTAAGAGATAGATCATCTCCTTAGAAATTTATTACTCCCACTCATATCACTTTTTTGTGACACATCAGAGTCTCAATTTCTTTTGTTCCCCCTCCTTAACTCCACCCCCCCCCCCCAAGAGTGCTCAGCACCAGCTTCCAGAAACTGGTGCTCAGAGCCTTGGCATTCAGCTATGCTGTTCAAGGTAGAATCACTGGAAAATAGGGGTGAGGGAACTCTAGGCTACAAGCTACCTCCCTCACCCCCTTATCTCCCAAATGAATCCATGCACTTGCATGGAGAGTCCAGACTCCAGTCTTAACACACATCCATTCTCACACTCTGTCTCTCTGTCTCTGTCCCTGATAAAAACTCACTTCACTCTGTACACCTTCAGTCAATTTCCAGTCACATCTTCTACTCACTCAGAGTCTTATTTCTCCCACCATGCCTTTAACACCAGTGGATAGGTACATCCTGTTGTCTCTTAGATGGGTTAAGGGTATAACTTAAACCCTTAAAGCTTGAAGCACACAGCTCCTTACTTCCCAACATTCTCAGAATCTAACACATCTAATCCAATCATCTTGTTTTACAGATAAGGAAACTGGGGCTCCAAATGAAAATACTGAGACTCATATCCAAGTTTTCTGAATCTTAATTCAGTGTACTTTCCACCAAATCAAAAAGTCAGGGGACAGTATGCATTAGTCCCAGACCAAGCCTAAAATCAGAGAGTTCCATCTTCAGGATGGAATGATATTTAACCAGTTATATGACAGTGAAACTTCTATGAAGAGAGAGCTTATGAGGAAGGTGATGAAGGTGATGGAGTGTTAGAGCCCTTTCCGTATATGGGAGAGTATTTGAAAAACACTGTGATAGAGGTACAGATTGCTATAGGAGTGAGACTGAGAAAAATCATTTTTTATCAAAATATTCAGGGAAAGGACTTCAAGGTGGAGGTAGTAAATTTTAAGAGGTTATTCCATGTAGTGTGACAAATCCTAGTCATTTGCCCGCCAGAATTGTTTAAAACACACCTTTCTTTGAAACTCTATTCCAGTATTTCCTCCAGTAGAAATTATTAGAAGTCAATGCATTCTTTACTTCTTATTTTGTTTTTGTATTTAAGGTATTTTGGAAGGGTATTTTTTGGCAATGGGCAATAGGACATTTGGTGTGCTGAATCATACTGAATAATCAAGCAATTTTGATAAAGGTTAAAGTGTTTAATAAGCACATAAGTCTTCAGGGAAATCTTTCATTGAAATTCACAAAAATGCAAGTATAATTCAGAATAGTAACTCTAAAGATACAAGGCACACAAGCTTTCTTGTGAATAGGATGAAATTGGATTATCTCTTTTGTGATCAGTTGGGGCTAACCTTGACAGGAGGTCCCACAGATTTTATAGCTCCTAAAAGACAAAGAGAGAAAGATACAGACACAGAAAGAGGCACTGAGAGACAGAGAGAGACAGAGATGCAGAGACAGACAATGAGACATAAACAGAGCTAGGGACGGAGAGACAGAGACAGAGAAATACAGAGACAGATAAAGACAGATACAAAGACAAGGAGAGACTACTGCTTGATTTTTCTCTCATCAGTAAGGACTTATAGCGAAAATGAAAAATAAAACCCTAAGGAAGGTTTTCTACAGAGAAGGTGAAGAGCAGCATTGCTTTCTACTATTCTATCCATAAAAAGGAGAGAAAGAATACGCAGAGGAGAACCTTCAGAATACCTGTGTGATAGGGATCCCCCCATTTTTATTTCCAGTCTAATCAGGACTTAAGTTCTTAATCAGTTTACTTCTTGTTGTTATCTCTACCTCCTTCTCAGCTACCAAGAGAGTTGGAAGCACCCTCATAACTTCTGAATTCTGAGCTTTATGTTTCATGTGAAGACCAATGGTGTTGTCCCCCCTGCCTTGTCAAGGGACACATGGAATCAAGAGGTTCCCATTAACAACAGAAATCTATCTCTTCTAACATGACTCATCGGAGACCACTTTCCCAAGACCTATTATTTTAACTTTATTTGAGCAGAATAGGGACCCTTTAGGCATTAGTAGACCTCCCTAGCCTCATTCTAAAAATCCAGAAAGCATCACAGTAATTGCAATGTTGCCAAGATTGGCTGATTGAGAGGTAATTGTAATTTCCCACCTCTGTGCATTTTAGCTTACAAGATACTGAATTGTCTCAGGAAGATTCTGAAGATCACCTGGCAGGATAAGATACAAGACATTGAGGTCCCTTCTCAACTGCCAAGCATTCGAACTCTGCTTAAGAGTGCAACTCCAATGGACTGGCCATGTTTTTCGAATGCAAAACTCAAACTTGCCAAAAAGACTATTTTATGGAGAGCTCACACAGGTTAAGTGTTAAAATGTGTAAGAGCAAAGACTCTGGCATACATGGGAGGATCTGCTGTATGGATTCTTAGATCTGCTTTTCTAAAAGGACAGCAACTTTTGAGGGATCAACAGTCAATCTACTTTAATCAAGCACATATATCATTCACTTAGTTCAGGTGAAAAAGTCAGCACCCTGAACTTCAGAGAAAATACAAACAGAAATCAAGAGCAACAGATAGGGCTTCCAATTGTCTGACCATAAGCAATATATACATCACAGAAAAATAGATCCAACTCTCTGACCATACATACACAGTTACCAGAGACAGAAGCACCAAATCTGAGTTTTCAAAGCCTTGAGGCTCCTTAGCAGCTGCCCAGAGTCTCATCTGGTCAAACAAATACTTCCAATGAGTAAACCCCAAAACAAAACCTCACCTCACAGTATTTATACACTTTTCAGAGCCAGAGGGTGGGACCCTCTGACTCAGTTCCTCAATACAAATTAACAAAAGGTATTGAGGTCTATTAATGGGCAGGGAAGATCTTTGACTCTTCCCCCCCATCCACCATTAACTTGTCATTACCATTACATTGGGCCCCAAGATATTTAGGCAACAGGCATTAGCATTTCTTAAGAAAATACAATATAATTCCCACAAACACATCATGAACTTCTACATAACATGACATGACATCATTCTTTAGGGGTCAATCTTTGGGGAGTGAGCAACCAGTTCCTCCTTTCTCAATCCTAAATAAAATGTCCAAATAAAGTCCTCTTGGGGGTGTGTCCCTCTTCCCTCACTGCACTTGCAGGCACTCTCACCTGAAGGTTCTAGAGAGCCAAGTCTCAGTCTTAACAATGCTCCAGCTCCCACTTCCAAGTCCTGAGAGGCAGTTGGGCAAGAAAGCCATCAGGGTGGGGTCCTTGTGAGTAGAAGGCACTTCCCCCCCTCCCCCCCACTATAGGCAACTTCACCTCTTGAGTGCCAAACTGTCCCAGGAGAATGCTTCAAAAAAGCACACTCAGTGCCTTGCTGTGCAGTCCCCATCTTATCCTAGCACTGAATTCTGAGCTCCAGGGTTCCTCGTCCTCCAGCAGGAGCAGCCCCTCTCAGCTCCCACCTGTGTCTGCCAGTAGGCAGCTTTCCACTTTTGCTCTCACCTCACCAATGTCAGCACACAGACAGTTTCCCTCTCCTGCTTCAGGGCTCCACTTCAAGTTCTCACTGCTCCTGCCTGGACTCTGAACACAATATAATCCTAGGGTGCTCCTGGGGCTCCACAGAACCAACCACCACAACTGGGAAACAATGAACAACTATCCCAGCCCCCATATTTTCCTTTTAGTTTTCAGATCCTGTAAAGACTATGCTACAATGTAAAAGCAAGCACCTGACACATCCAGGATGTCCTTCTATGACAGGTATGTACGTATTGCTTATGGTCAGACAGTTGGAAGTCCTGTGTGTTGATATTTATTTCTCTGTCTGTTTTTCCTCTAAAGTCCAGGGTGCTGACTTTTTCACCTGAACTAAATGAATGATATACGTACTTGATTTAAGTAGATAGTTGATGTCTCAGAAGTTGCTTTCCTTTTAGAAAAACAGATCTAAGAACCTGTACAGCAGGCCCTCTTGTGTATGCGGGAGTCCTTGCTGTTACAACATGGTGGTCAGAAGAAGTGATACAAGGGCACTCTCAAGGTCTCTCTTAAGAACTTTGGAATTGATTGGGTGACATGAGAGACACTGGTACAAGACCACCCAGCATAGAGCGCCCACATCGTAGAAGGTGCTGTGCACTATGAGCAAAGCCGAATTGAAACAGCTGAAAGGAAATTAAGGATGTGTGAATTTAGAGAATCCACTCCAATTGTTCACATGAACTATTTGTGCCAAATATGTGGTAGAGCATTTCAAGATCTTTTTGGTCTGATCAGCCATAGTCAGACACACTGAAACTTCACTCTATCATTGTGATGTCATTTTGGTCCTCTTTGAGAATGAAGGACAACAACCAACCAACTAACCAAGGGGTACAGTTTGACTGGAGCATGAATAGTTTGGTATGAGTCCACATAAGCAAGATGACTCTAGATTGTCACTTTAGAATGTGTCATACTAAGGATTTGGGCTTTATTCAGATGACAATTAAAATAATAGCTAGCATTAATATAGCACTTTACAAACATTATCTCACTTTATTCTCACAACAACCCTTTGAAATAAGTAGTTATGTTTAAATCTCTGTTTTACAAATAAGGAAGTTGAGGTAGACAGAGGTTAAAAATGACTTGGCCAGGATAACACAGATAATACATGTCTGAGTCTGGATTTGAACTCAGGCCTTCCTCTCTCTAGGTCCAACACTGTACCCACTGGACCTCTCAGCTGCCACTGAAGATTTTCAAGCAAAGGAATGTCAGAGAATGTTTTTAAGATCATTAATTTGTTAAAAGTATATAGGAAGAATGAGAGGCAGAAGGGACAAAACAAGGCGGCAAAGTCAATGAGGAGGCTATTCCAATACTTCACTTGAAAGGAAATGGAGGGTTTGAACTAGGGTGGAGTGGAAAGAAAGGGATGAACTCTAATAACATCACTGAGGAGGAGTCTAAAGACCATGGTAACAAACCAAATTGGTGAAGCGGCCTTGGAAGAATAAAGAATAAAAGATAACATGAGTGCTTTGTGGGAATAGTGGCATAATGACACCAAATTTGAAAGGATGTAGCAAGGAGAAGATTTGTAGAGGAAAATGATGTGTTTTATCTTAGACATATAGAGTCTGGACTGCTGCCTAGCCTGCTATCCATTTGTGAAAGTCTTGTCCAAGGAAAATGGGAACATCGGCCCTTCAAGATGTCACCTTCAAGGGTTGAAGACATGCCTCAAACATCCCTAACATCCATTTAATAACTTATTTTGGATTAGTCATCTACAAAAGAAATTTTTCATCTTTTAGCTTGGACCATGTATGAGGGCAACAAGTTCCCCAAATTTCCTTCCATTTATTTTTAATTGGTTTTTAAAAATCCATTCTTCCTACTCTCAGCCCCAATTCTTTAGATTTATATAATATGATAACTGCAAGAGAACTTAGTGATCATAGAGTGATAGATTTGGGACTGAAAGATACCTCAGATAGCATTGAACATAACTCCTTTATTTTAAGGTGAGGAAACTGAGGCCCAGGAAGGAGGAGATGACCTAAAGATAAAACACATCAAGAAAATTTAAATTTAAAAAATAGATATTAGGTCCCATGTCAGGGAAGGTATGCAGACTACTTCATGTGAGATACATGTAGGTCATGTCTTTCAATGATGTCAAACTGGTTTATAGCAGAAAAAGTCATCCTTTTTGACCATGATATCCTGTAGTCAATATAATCACTATATGACCACTATAATTACTATATGATATATGTGAATATAATTCACAAAGATGTTTGTGAATCATATGACATCAGGCTTCACAGAACCAAAATTGTAGATGATCCAAAGGGAAATGGAGGAATGTCCAGTGGGTAGAAGCATGTAAGTTGCATATAATAAGTGGCATAAAAGATGCTGTTCAGGGAAGACATGATCCCCAAAGCAGGTGGATTAATCATGTAGCAAGAGTGAGAGTTGTGAATAATAATAAAAACTATGTATGTAGGGCTTTAAAGTTCACAAAGAATTCTGCACACATCATCTTATTGATACTACATCTATCTCTGTTTTACAGATACAAAAACTGGGATCCATAGAAAGCTAAAAGATCTAAAAATAGAGGACTCTACCTCATGGTCTGCTTCTCAATAAATAATTTATAGGAGTACTTGAGGACTTGAGGACTCATTGATCATTGGATAGGGTTCTTACATAAAGAGTACCAAAGGAGTTTTGCTTAATAGTCATCCACACCAGGATGACCAAGTGGATGAAAAATCTATTGCCCAGATTGTGACATGCATTTAGGATGAGCATGTACAGCTTGACTAATCAATCTGTATATATAGAACAGATAATACAAATAAGCAATGGTTTGGACCTGTAATTGAGAAGGAGAAGGAAAATGGATTGCCTTTGGAACTTGGCAGAACTGTCCAGTGACTCTTGAACTTCTAGAACTTCTCCCATTTTTTTATATCAACATTTTACTAGTGTTAGCTTATTGCTGCAAGACATAAAATGTAGTAGGCTATCACATAGTGAGCAATGAAAGGGGGATGGTACATGCAAGCAAGCTACAACACATAAACAATGAAGAACTTCAGGGAAGAACGGGAATAAAAGATGCCATCAGGATAAGTTACAATAGCAAAAAGAAGATAGGCTGGCCAAATGAACAGGTGTGCAGATAGCTGGGCAGACAGATAGTATCCTCTTGGCCTCTAGAAAAAGCAGAGAAGGGCTCTAGCATACCGAATGCATTGTGCTGTGGCAAACATTGGAGGCACAGACAAGTTGTGAGGTGTATCGTTGCAGGAAAAATATGAATCACTGATGTTACAGATATATTTGAATATTTTTGTAGAAGGAATGACATTGGAGAGGGGCAAAATATATTTGGAAATTGAAATGATATAAAACAAAGGACACCAAATTTGTTTAAAAAATTAGTGGCTTGGAAATACGAAGGACATAGAGTTAGCATAAGCAAGGTAGGAAGACCAGAGGTACCATGGACAATTGCCTCTGGAAGCTGATAAAGAGAAGGACACTGGCATGTCTTTAATCTGCTCAGACTCTAGAGTAAGCAGAGTAAAGTTTCTCCAGGAAACTAGAGTTTGATTCTAGTCAATTCAATTCAACATTCACTTATTAAGCCCTACAATATGATAGGCACTGCACCAGGAACACAAGTACAAAAAGAGAAACATTGCCTACCCCTAAGGAGCTTGTGTTCTGTTGGGGGAAGATGCCATTTTTAAACAAATTAAAAACAGACTAATTTGAGGAGGAGATCTTTAGCACCTAGATGAAGGGGGCAATATAGCTTTTATCGTGGAGAAGAAAACAAAAACATGAGAAGGGAATAAAAGCAGAGAACACTTTTGCTATGATCTTGTTGAATTAATATAGCTGTGGTGTTTTTGATTCACTCATCTCTCCAGCATTGGTCCCTGGGATTTTGCTCCAGGGCCAGGTTCTTCCATTCGCTGGACTTTTGGGTGGGATAGTCAGCCCTGCTTGATCTAATCCCGGGTCTCTCGATTCCCCAGACTTACCTCAGCCTAATTAGTCCCTCATGGATGTTTGAGATTCAGAGTGTTGGAACTTCAAAGCCCTCTGTGATGTGTCAGGAAAGAGTGTTAGGAGCCTCAGAGGCCTTAGACTTGAGGTGTCCAGGTCTGAGTGCTGTGGGTCATTCTGGTGGCTGGGCACTAGTATTCTGGGGGTTTCTTATGTCCTTACCTTAGGACTTTCTGACCATGATGGGTGTTTTTTGGGGGACCCTCTTCTCTTGCTGCCTCAGAATCCAAAGTGCTGCAGGTTACAAGTGTTTCCAAACCTTCTAATGTCCTACTGAAGGCTACCTGCTTGTTAGCCTGGGCAGATGTTCACTTTACAGTGAGGCGCTGGGGAGTCTTTCCTATTGCTAGTGGACCACTTGTTGATTTGTTCAATTTTGGGATAGAATAAACCACTTATTGTGGCTTCTTATTGGATTTCTTGCTCATTATTCAGTCTTTGCAAATTTTGAGGTCTTAATGGAGATCTCTGAGGAATTGAAGTTGTCTGCTTCTGTTCAGGCAGCCATCTTGGTAAGAAGTCCTATATCTGTGTTTTATTGAAGGTCATTTTGTAAACTCTGCAGAGGAAGTATTGTAGAAAAGAGAGTGGAAGCTCAGAGACCAATTAGGAGCCAAGTGATCTGGGCTTGAGTAGGTGATATTTCTGTGACACGACCAAAATGATATCTGCTTTCATTGTGCGGTACATGGACTATATCAGTCCCATTGGTCTTGGCTTCTTTTGCGTTAGTGAGGAAATTAAACTGAGAGCAGGAACAGCAGTAGCTCAAATTCAGGAATAAAGGCGGTACCATTCAGTGTATTGATGGAGGGAATCACTTTTACTATCAGACATTCTTTGGCAAGTGGAGGGGGCATCTTCAGTGGGTGCAGACAGTATAGGGACAGAATATCAGGGAACAAATGCACTTGGCTAATAAGTTAAACAGTACTCCCCTCCCCCTACATTTCTCTAGTCATATCTGAATGTCATTTAATTAGAACTTTTCTTTGCTGACTACCTGGCAGTGAAGTTTCAATTATAAACTCGCCAGGTTCTCCTGCAAAGTAGCAGAGAGAAAATTGAAAAAGAGATTAGAAAAATGCAATAATGTTTCTAAAATTTTATTTATATATTTGTTTTTATATCATCTTTCTTCAAATATTTATACCTGCACAGTGAGCCATCCCTTGTAACAAACAAAGAAGGGAGGGAGGGGAAGGAAGTAGTACAGCAAAACTAATTAAGACATCGATGGAGTCTGACAGAATGTAATTTCTAGGGAAGTTAAAAAAAAACTTTTAATGTGCTCCTATTAACTTTGACTAGCACAAGGAGGTGTTTCTAGCTAAGGTGAACATGGCAATTAGCTGGCATTTATATGGTGTTATGCATGTATTTAAACCCTTATATTTCATGGAGAATTTGCATGAGGCAGGCAATCACATAGGGGTCAGAAGAAGCGATACAAGGACACTCTCAAGATCTCTCTCAAGAACTTTGGATTTGATTATGGGACATGGGAGACACTGGCACAGGACCGCTCAGCATGACATGCCCACATCAGAAAGGGTGCTGTGCTCTATGAGCAAAGAAGAATTGAAACAGTACAAAGGAAATGTAGGATGTGCAAATTTGGAGTAATCACCCCAAATGTTCACACGAACTATCTGTGCCCAATCTGTGGTAGAGCATTCCAAGCTCATATTGGTCTGATCAGTCACAGTTGTACACATTGAAACTTCACTTTATCATGGTGATGTCATTTTGGTCCTCTTCAAGAATGAAGGACAACAACCAACCAACCAACTCACCAACCAACCAACCAACTCACCAACCAACCAATACCCCCATCAGGTATTATGCTATAATGATTATAATAATGTTGCTCTTGAGATGAAAGGCATTTCTGTCCTTCTAGTCCAAACTCCTAATTTTACAAATAAGTAAACTGAAGCCCAAGGAGCTGAAGTGACGAGATCATAGTTTTAGGGCTATAAAGGACTTCAGAAGGCATTTGGTTCAATGCCTTGGATTTATAGATGAAGAAACTGAGGCCCAGTGTGGTTAAATGACTTGACAAAAGTCATAGAGGTGATAGGTACACATGGAAGGACTTGAACCCAGGTCCACTGACTCCATAGCCAAAACTCTTTCAGCTATATCACATTGTTGGATTTAGAAGACCTGGATTCAAATCCCAATTTTGCCATTTATTACCATAACTCCTATGGTTCATTCAATTTTCATGGGCCTGTTTCCTCATCAAGGAAGATTAGACTAGATGACCTTTAGCATGAGATGGACCATAATTTAAGAATGCTTCAAAAGACAAAGATTTGTCCATTGATAATAGGATAAAAATTTTTATCTTAAGGAAAAATTATAATATCTGTTTATAATTTGTTGTTCAGTCACTTCAGTTGTATCCAATTCTTTGTGACTCCCCTTCAGGTTTTCTTGGCAGAGCTGTTGAAGTGGTTCCTTCTCCAGATCATTTTACGGGTGAGGAAAATGAGGCAAACAGGGGTAAGTGACTTGCCCAGGGTCACACAGCTAGTAAGTGAAATCAGATTTGAACTCAAGAAGTCCTAAGTCCAGGTCTGGCATTCCATCCACTGAGCCACCTAGCTACCTCTGCTTGTAATCATTTGTGATTCCAAATGTATTTGCACAGATAGCAGACCTCTTCTAGCTCAAGATCTCTGCTCTTCACTTTACAGATGAGGAGTTTACTAAGGCTAAGGCTAGTAGTATGATTTGTCTGTAATTATATAACTAGTGACTCAGAGGCAGGCTTTGAATAATCCAGTCACTAAGAGACACAGTCCCTCCCATCCCTCTCTGTCTACCTGAGGGTATTTTGAATTCAGCTTCATCCCAGACTGACTTTTGTGGAGTTAAAATCATAGAATCAAAGGATGCTAGGGCAGAAGACACCTTTCATATCATCTGATTCCCTCATCACACAGGTGAGGAAACTGAAGGTCAGGGACTAAATGCCTTACCCCCATGGTAACAGCATAAAGGGTCACTTCATGACCACTGGATCATGCCTTTGCCATTGATTGTGGGTAGCACAGCCCAGGGAGCAGAGTGTTTGGACTCAGGGAGTCCTTCCCTTCTTTTCCAGCTCGATTGACTTTTAATAACCCACCAGTGCTGAGAGCTACCACCCTGCTATTTTTTAATGAGTTTCTGAAAGTTTTGCTCCAGGGCAGCAGCCCACATGTGGAGTTCAAGCCAAGGGGATAGTGTTATTTTCATGTTTAAAAACATGGATTTAAACAGAAATGCCAACAGGATGCTAGCTGTATAACTCTCCAAGGTGTAGACAGAATGAGACAACCCATGCTGGTTCAAACCACTAACTATTCATTTTGAATGAAGGAAAAACTATTATCCCTGGAATCCCTCGCTGTGAATTTTTAGACTGTTGTCCCCCATGAAGGAAGAAACAGGGATTGTTTCTTCCTTAGACAGACACTCTTCATTAAAAAAGAAATCCAATAGCTGAAAACTTACTGAAAAATAATTTGTACCGCAGGACATGACTTTGGTTTATGCTTCATGACAATGTAACAGGGATTCACTGAATCACTTCTCAGGGAGCAGGGCATGTGCTCTGGAGCTTTCTGTGGGACTGTGCTTTGGACTCTTGCTAAAGGATAGGCATACCCCAGGAACTCCTGATAGGTTCCATAGTCCCTGCAATCAAAGATGATTGAAAATTGAACCTGGGAGATTGACTTACTCAATGACTCTGTGCCAACTTCTTGGACTTCCAGCAAGGGGCTTTGGGAGAGGGGACTTCTCTCCTTTCTCTCCTTGCCCAGTGGCAATGATGGTTCACCAACTGAGCGCATGGACACAAGAACATGAGCTTTCCTATGTGAGCCTGCTGAGAGATGACGTTTTCATCATTGGCAGCTATTCAAGAGTTCCTGGGTTTCTGAGTAGGTGTTGGTTACCCAGTGAGATGACAGAAGATGACTAGTTATTAAATCATCTTGAACCTCAAAGGATTAAGGGGCCAGGCAGGAGATGTGAAATTTGTGAATTGTTCAGACAGTCCTGGTCTGATTGGAAAGTGGTCAGCTATCTCACATAAAGTGCCTTTAGTTTTTGGGAAGATTATGTTGATGGTAGTGGATTATCATTTTCTACTTTAAGTAGTTATTAATGAATATGTCTTTTAAATATTTCTTCAATGCACAGTTTTTGGCACATAGTAGGCACTTACTAAATGCTTTTCCATTGTTTTTTTTTTTTTTGGAGAAAATAAATGGCTGATCTATACCAAATGCTTGTTTTATACTTTGAGGACTTTTTCTATAAGGGATCCTAGAGATACTGGAAACATGAGTCACGCTTAAACTTAATTTTAGAGATTTTTCTTTTGAATTGTAGTCCCAGATGGGTACAGAAGACTTCTCTTTCTGGATGCTTCCAGGTTGAATCTGGTTTCCCTATGAATCCAGAGTGGGAACCCTTTTGGGGAAGGACCATAAAAGCTAATTCTAAAGTTTTCCATGAATTTCAGCCAGATAATGAGGGGATACATCCTAGCTCAGAGACACTAGAAATAGAACTAAAAGTCAAAGAGAGAAGGGGAACTGTCGAAGCAAGATAGGAAGGGCAGTGAGAATTTTCCCTCAACTCTAGAATTCTCTTGCCTAGATCCCTTCTTCATGAACAATGAAATAACTCTGGGGAGAAGTTGTTAGTGGCTATACCAGTGAGGGGACATTGAAAGAAAAAGATAAAGTCATAAGCTACTTGAGTATCCTAAATCCATGCCCTGGGTCATGCAGAAGAAATGACTCCTTGGGTCCAGCGATCCTGAGTCTTCATATAAAGACTTGCCTTCCTGGAAGTGTTAGGCAAATATAACTTGGATATTATATGGTGTCCCCTATATGCCTTTGTAAACTCATAGTCACAGAGAACTAAAGAAATCAGTATGGGTCTTCCCTAGAACCACGAGATTCAGAGCATCTTTTATACTGCCTGGAAATCACCTCAGTTTAGGAGATATTGTTCATATGCATTCATTATGTAGCTATTGCATTATTTGCATTGTTAGAGGCTCTAGGTAGAACAGTATATAGTGGTGAACTTAGACTCAGAAAGACCTGAGTTCAAATCCTAGTTTAGACACTTAGTACCTGTGATGTTGGTTAAGTCACTAAACTCTTTTGTAAAATAGGGTTAATAATAGCACCAACCTGCTAAGGTTGCTGTAAAGATCAAATGAATTAAGGTATGAAAAGCATTTTTCAAATCTTTAAGTACTATATAAATGTTAGCTATTATTATATTATTTCTATGCTAAGAATAAAGCACTGGAACAATTAAGAATGAACTGTCCAAATCCTGGAGGGGACCCATTACCAGGGGCCTATTACCGTTATGCTTACATTATGGTCAATAATTAGGACTCATGAGGCAAGTTTAGGAAGGAGGTCAGTAGAATGAGAATTCAAGAACTGATTGAGTAAATTTACACTAGCTAGATCCGCTAGACTGACAAGTCAGAGCAGTCCCCCACAGGGAGTTGAAGCTGGGGTACAGAATGTCATCCACTTTCTGGGAAACAGAGAGTTTGGACCTTCTCTAGTCTTTTCATTCAGCAGGGGGCTGGGGAGGGAGAACACTAAACTTCCAGGGCAAGTTAATTCTCCAGCTTCTAAACCTTGTCTGGCTCATTCAAGTGAACGGATAGCTGCACCACCTACTGGCTAAACTCAGAATATGAAGATATGCTTTAAGTACCATGGAGAGCAGCCTTCAATTTGTTTCCCCAAATTTCCTGTTTGAGTCTTACAAATTAAGGGAAATGAGAAACTCTTCCAAAGCATATCCAGGTCATTCATCTCATATATCTTCTCCGTTTGAATTAACTTGGCCAAGATAGCTCAGCTTGTAAGCAATAAGGTGGATAATGAGCCTAATAGGCAGTGTACTACTGTATAACGAATGTAATATCTCCTTGGTTGCTAGGGAACTGGTGCAGGGTATGAATGAAAGCTCACACAAAGAGCTGTGGTTTGTGGGAATACTACTGAACTATGATGAGTTCAACACATAAAGACCCTGTTGGCTACTATGGATCCTCTGGACAGGAATAAAACACTGGCTAAGGTGTTCTGAAGGGAATACAATGCAAATGTGCCAGTTTCCTGAGGCAACGGAGCTTTCCAAATTTCCTAAAGATCTCCTCAATGAGGACAGAACATGGAAGGAGATCATAAAGCTCCCCATCTCAGATGCTGAGCACTTGAAGAGACTGATCTTTTCTGAGGAGAGGAAGAGAGGACTCTGTCAGATCTAGCAAGATTACTAGGGTGGGCAAGTACCATTTCAATCCCAAGAATGACTATGTACCACAAGCATGGTCACTAAGTGTATTCCCCCATAAAAAGCATAATTATTCCTGAGAAATTATGGATCCCTAAAAGAAGAGGAAAATTTTGAGCCTGGGACTGCCTCTGCTGCTGAGATATGACAAGAGGATAGGTGGGAAGGGGGCAAGAAAACCAAGAAAGCCTGGATTTTATGTGTTGTATGTGTTAAAAATGAAAACCCATCTGATAACCATTCTAGTGTTCTTACACCTTACAATTCACACACATCCACACTCCATACACACAAAGACATACTCTGAGACATGGTCCATCCTTGGTGTTCCTCCCTCCATCTCCCAACTCTAGGCACCTTCACTGGATATCAAACTCTAGATATACTAGAATACTCTATTTCATCATTTCCACCTCCTGGCCTCTCTGACTTCCTTAAAATTTCAGCTAAAAATCACCTTCTATAAGGAGCCTTTCCTTATCTCTCTTAATTCTAATGCCTTCTATCTCTCACTTATGTGGAATTTATTCTGTCTAGGTCATGCTTGTGCATAAGTGTTTGCCTGTTGCCCCTCACCCCCCCTAAGACTGAATTTCTTGAGAGCAGGGATGGCCTTTGCCTTTCTTTGTATCCCTGATGCACAATGCCTGACATTGTAGGTGCTTACTAAATGCTTATTGGCTAACTATTGAC
The DNA here is from genome assembly GCF_028372415.1 of Notamacropus eugenii. Classification (NCBI taxonomy): domain Eukaryota; kingdom Metazoa; phylum Chordata; class Mammalia; order Diprotodontia; family Macropodidae; genus Notamacropus; species Notamacropus eugenii. The sequence goes on from NC_092873.1 coordinate 44,508,303, forward strand.
TGGATCTCTGATTCTTTTGACATAGAGAACTCCTGGATGATGAAAACATCTCTATTAATGCAGGTCAGTAGCCTCCTTGCAATTTATAGTGTTAGTTGCTTAAAGCATGGAGAGGTTAGCATGACTATTTGCAAACATAAAATAGCCACTTCAGGGAATGGGGACTCAGAACATCTATGTTAATTTCCCACGTAGAAATTTCCTCATCTGTTAAAAGAAGAGACTAGATCAGATGCTTTCTAAGATCTCTTCCAACTCTAAATATATGTTCCTATGTTGAAAACCTTACAGTTACATAAAGACAATGGTCATCAAAGTCACAGTAACCTTTGAGAACATAATACATGTTAGACTTCCTCAAGTTGTCAAGGTAACCTTGGCCAAACTTTTGGTGAATAGTCAATTCAGTCAAGTCCATATTCAATGAGGACTCACCTCCCAGTTGATAAGAATCGATCAGGTGAAAAGTACAAAATCAAACAGACAAAGAAAGTTAGCTCAATAGAACCTTTGCTACTAGACCAAATTTTTGTGAACAACAGAAGGGAGAGTCTGACTCATTGAGTCTAAGCCTTGAAATGTTGCTCTTCAGGAAACAATTCAGTTCCTCACTTCTGCTGCACTTGGAGAAGTTCAGAAGACTTAGGAGTTAAGGCTTCCAGTTACTGGAACCATGCCAAAGGAACCTCACCGGGAAGGGTCATCTAACTAGGGTTTGGTCATCATAGCAAGCAGGATGGATACCTGTGTCCTGAGTACACCCAAGAAGAGAACTGATCTTACCTTCTAGATCCAACAGTCCCCTGGTCAGGTGCCCAGAAATGTCGGAGAAAACAATAACAACAATAAAGAGTTATGGGCAGTAGCTAAATCATCCTATGACTCTCTGGACCCAGTTCTCCCAGGCTTACATGACCATGGCCTGAAAAGAGAATATAGAGTGAGAGGTTAGATTTTTCTGTTCTTGACTATAGGTCTTGTGCCATTTTCCCCTTATAAAATATAATCTCACTGAGGGCAGGAACTAATTTTTTTGTCTTTGTATATCTATCACCTAACGGTGCCTGGCACATATTAGGGTAGAGAATAGCTATTGGATGTGTGATTTCATTGAGATAGGGAATTTTCTGATGGGGAAAAACCTTCTGCAGGTACAAATATTAATCTTTTTCTGGAGCACTGAAGGATGGAATGACTTCTCCAGAGTCATGTAGCCTATCTGTTTCAGAAGCAAGACTTGAATTCAAACCTTCCTGGGATCTTGCTGGGCTCAAATCTCAATAATCATAATGTACATATGGGAAGTAAAGAATAAGAAGTCTAGAAAAGCAGGAAGGGGACAAGTTTAAATGACAATGAACTTTAGATTTGATCCTGAAGGCCATAGGGAGCCAATGGAATTTATTGGGAAGAGGTGTCAAGGAGGATGAGAGCATACAACCTATGATTTGGGAAATCCTCTTGGCATCTGGGTGGAGAAGAGTTTGGAATGAGGCTAGAGATTAGAATGTTTATGGACCACAGAAAAGGAAATAAACAAACTAAAATAGATTGCTAGACCATGCTGTGAAATTGGTCTTCCCTACCCTCTCCATAGGCATGATCTAGGTCTCTTAGTATGAAAGCCTGTGCATTTCATAGATATCCCAGATAACAATTGAGTCTTCAGTAACAACAGAACCCACATCCAGCTCACTTTCAAGGCCATAAAAGAACATGTTATGGTCATTTAATTGATTAATCAATTAGCTAGCACAGGAATGTAATCTATGTGTACAATTTGGCCTCCAGGTGTCGCTATCAGCCATCAGCGCTATCACCTTAGCCCGTAAGCTAAGAGTTGGCGTCAGAAATAAACCTTTTCACAAGTGCAGGCTTTCCCAGTGGTTGCAATATACCTGTTGATCACAAGAGGGCACCCAACTACAAGCTCTTACACACCACCTGTGACACTTAATAGGTTTATTCACCTTTCATCCCTAGATTCAAATTTTAGTCTAATGGATGAATTAGTGCTCAGAAAAAGGAATTAGTGCTCTGAAATATTAGAATTGGGGCAGGACAAAACTCAGTTGGTTTTTTCACTGAGTTTGTCCCCAGTTTGCTTTTGGGAAATAACCTATTCTCAGGTGACTTACCTCATTCATCAGACTCAAATGATTTACTTTTCAGAGACTCTAAGGTTTATTAAAAAACAGCAAAGTGAAAAATTGTTTAGTAACTGTCCCTTAGTAAATGTGTAAGAAAAAGCTTTTCCCTATTATCTCCCTTTTTGCCCCTCATCCACAACCTCTTCATAACTATGAATGATGGGAAAGATTAGGGGAAGGAATTGTCGCTCTGGAACCCACCAGGATACATTATAGGGGAGGAAGGACAAAGAGTGGATCACCAGGGGTTTTGGACAATATTACTGGCCCAATTTTACCAGCAACTTAAGTTTTGTAGGGTCTACCAGTTTGTAGACAAATACAACCGCACTGGTCTATCTAGACCCCACTTGGTCCTTTCTTTGTCCCGGGGGCTCCTTCCTTTCCATTGCAGTTCTCCAGACAGCAAGTCCCCCTACAATGACCATCCTTTGTGTATAATTGTTAATCCAATAATTACTGCAGCATATGTTACAAAAATAGGAGGAAGGAAGAAGAGAAGGAATAAAAGGAGGGGGAGGAGGAGAAAGAGAGGGAAGGGGAGGAGAAGGAGAAGGAGAGGAAAAGAAAAAGGAGAAGAAGAAGAAGAAAAAGGAGGAGAAGGAAAAGGAGGAGAAGGAGAAGGAGGAGAAGGAGAAGAAAAAAGAAAAAGAAGAAAAAGGAGGAGAAATCTAGTACTTATTAACACTTTAAGGTTTCTAAGGTCCTTGATGAGCATTATAAGAATATTGGAGATAAATAAGTTTTCTTGTCGAATGAAAGAAATCAATCTTAATTCAGTGAATTAAAGGGAGAAGCACACAGGCAGGTAGAACAGAAGTAGACAAAATAGTGTGGTAAGAGCAGTGATGTGTATTGGACAAAGTGCTTCTGAGATGTATTCAGGTATAACCAACTAATTTGTTCCCCCCACCCCTTTTCCATAGTAGCCTCTTCTGCTTAATTTTCTCTCCCTTGGTTCGAAGGAAATCTAGTGACTACGCTTTAGAAATATCTCATCAAATCACCAAAATTACAGAACTCTTATCGCTCACACCTACCTAGAGTAAGAGCTGTGCAATCTCTTTTCCAATGGATTTACTTTTACTTGCTCCATCTCACTGTAAAGTCATAGCTTAGATAAACATCATTGTTAATGGTCATGTAATTTATTATCAGTACCAAACAACAAAGAAACACAGACAAGTATTCCAATTATCTTGAAGCTAGCAGCCAAGGTCATTTATTTCTCTTTCCTTCACCTTATTCCTAGCCAGCCCAAAGGGACATTGTTGAAAAAAATGTATTGAGATTTAGACTTCAAGTGAAAAGTCTCCTAGCACTGTGCTCTGAGAAATATGAGGGAAACAGGGGAGACGGAAAAGGATGGGGGGTGTGAGTTGTTTCCTGGATTTCATTCTCAGGAATTACCACAAGTACCAGTTCAGCCTAGTCTCAGCTCTAGCCCACAACTATCACAACTACTCACCTCTTCTCTTTCCCTCTCCAGAGGGCGGTGGATAGAGTGCTGAGCCTGGAACAACCTTGCTAGGTTCAAATCTAGCCTCATACAGTTACTCACCCAAGGATTTGCTATGTTCAGGGATTTTGTGAGGGAAGCACTTTGTATACCTTAAAATGCTAGAGAAATGTGACTCAGGTTTAATAAAAAACAAATTAGAAGAAATTCCTCCACCACTGAAGTCTTTCATTGATACTTCAGTGTGACCTGGAAGTGACTCTGGTTTTAGTGAGGATGGTCTCAGTGGAGCACGGAGTTTTCCAAGATGTTACACAACTGGAAATATTCCAAGAACAGGTCAAGTGAGTGACTTTATATCTGTGGTCCAAGGAATTGCCTAGAATGGGAGAGGCTTGTTGCAAGAAGGATGAGGATCGTTTGATAATTTTAGGTTTTGAGGCCGTTGTAATTCCTGCAGACTGACGGCTAAGGCATCAATAGAATACCAAGACTGACACCATTTCCAATATTTTGAATTCAGATATTCTAATTACCTGACCAAGATCTGAGAGCCAATGCTTATGAAGGGATAGGAAGTTGAGACATATGGGTTGAACATATTTCTTCTCAGGAAATCAGTGTAAAATATTTTAGTCTATTATCATACCCTCTTTTGCATAAAAAAATAGTTGCACGAAGAAAACAAAATACAAGCAAGGGAAAATCAGTGTAACAGAAGCTGGTGAGTTTTCATTATGAACAGCATAAGTAATTCAAATGGATAAATAAATACGAATTTGCTCTAAGCAGCATAAGTATAAATTAGTTCTTAGAGTTTCCTGAAATAGTACATACCATAAAGATGAGATCTTTTTGTGTAGTATTTAGATAATCACTTGAAGTTTTAGAATAATTTATAATCCTTCATACTTTCCAAATATTATATTAGAAGCACTGATTCAAAATATTGGTTGTGTGATCCCATCTATCATATGACCTTGAAAAAAGAGAAATAAGCCTTCTCATGAATTCATTAAAAATGATACAATGCCACTTATTCATAGGGCCAAGTAGACTGGGTTTACTCGAGTCCAGTGATCACAGTTGTGATGAATCTTTGACAGTATTCATTCGTGATTCTTAATAAGCATTGGGGAGCGCTAGGGAACTCTGGATCCGTTTTTGTAGTCGTGTTAACCTTGAACCAAACAAATGCTCATGTGATGGTAGCTTCTGGTGTGGAAGAAACAGGATTTTTCATTTATTCTTTTTTTCCTATAGATATAAATATAAAATATAGATATTTCATGAGCCCCTATTATGTTTATAGCTTCTTCCTCCTACCCCATCTCCACCCTCAGGAGCAGATGATGCTGATTTGTGGTAGAAGAACATAGCACAGGTAGATGTGTTTTGATGTGGTCTTGGAGGGAGTTCAAGGACATATTCCTGAACCACAACCTTTTGTGTAAAGAAGAGTAGATTTTGTCCAATCCTGAAAGCCAATCTGTAGCCCAAGAAGTCTTTCCTGAGCGGCAACAGCATTGAGAGTTGCTAAATGTACAATCTCAAGATTGAAAGTTCCTCAGTTTGAGAGTTAGGAGGCTAGTCTCCTAGAGGGCAGAGATTTCCTCAACAATGTGATTCATGGAGATTGTCAACAGAAAATTTCTTCTGTTAGCTTATCTTTCTGGGTTCAAATCTGACCTTAGACACCTACTAGCTGTGTGATCCTGGGCAAGTCACTTAAGCTCTGTTTGCCTCAGTTTCCTCATCTTTTAAAAGAATGAACTGGAGAAGGAAATCATAATCCACTTCTACAAAGAAAACCCAAAATGGGATCGCAGAGTCCGATATGATTGAAAAATGACTAAAGAACAAAAAATCTCTAGTACTCTGCACATAGTAACTAGTTAATAAAGGCTTGTTGAACTGAATTCAGCTGTATTTTTAGGTTCAGAGCATTTGTGAATATGTAAGATGGTGGAACCAAACTGGGAATCAGATTTTGTCTTGGCAGTGGAGCCTCATCTGAGCTTGGCACTGCCCCACGAGCCTGCACATGTGTGCCATGCTTCAGCGGTTCAGTTGATGGCTACATTTCTTCAATATATTGTAGCAAATGTACTTAATGGTAATTAGAATGTTGGCCTCCTGCTGTGCTCAAATCTCAGAAGAAAACAAACTCTTGCTAACTGATGGGATAAGTGATTCTGAAGATGGAAGCCAGTGATTTGCACAACACTTGTTTCATGCAAATATCAAGATTAACAAAGAGATTAATTGATCCCATTTTGCTTTTACAGGGCTTATGTGCAGACCTAAGGGAGGGGAAGGAAGCTTCCTTATCATACGTCATCTCCCCCCATCCCCCCATAGTTCAGCTGCAGACTGAATAGTATTTTCTTTCCTACCCAGGATGCTGATTCAGTTGCGTTTGACTTTGCAGAAATGCTTAGCGAGAGCAAATTTGCATTTTCTGGAGCCAGACATGGCAACTCAGCCTTCCCTCTTTGATGACCTGCTCAATGAATTTAGGAGGAATTTCTGCCACTAGGTGCCTTTGGCCTGGAAGCCTTGTTCTTAAAAAAGACAGATAGATGACAGATAGATAGATAGATAGATAGATAGATAGATAGATAGATAGATAGATAGACAGACAGACAGATAGATAGATAGATAGATAGGTAGATAGATAGACAGACAGATAGATAGATGTGGATAGATGGATGAATGGAGTTTAAACTTGTAAATTTATTTATTAAAATTATATTAATTTATATTGTTACCACAACTACATAGACTCACATCATTGAACTGAATTTGAAGCATTTTTCTGAACTAGTTAAATGACCACTTTCATCTCTGTTCCTTCCTTTGTATAAGATGAGGATGTTGGATCCCAAACAATAATGAATTCATCTTGTTCCCTGATGTAAGTTCAGAAGGAGCAGTGGAGGCATGATGGGCAGTGTGCCTGAGTTGGATGTAGTTATGTTTAGAGAGGGGCTGCCATAGCCGTAGGGAAGGATGAACCCTGATGTGACATTGATCCTTGTGGGGCAGGACTCTGCATCTGGACAAGGGAATAGAGAATTCAAGTTGTAGATACAGGGTGAGTGGAATTAGTCAGAGGCAGTGGAGGGCCTTAAGAGACAAGGCTAATGAGCCAAATGGCCACCAGACCGCTGTGGCAAGGAAATGTAGCTCCCAGAAGTCATCATCCTGTGACTGTTTCAGTTGTCGCATCCTATGGCTCCGGTTGGACCAGATAAGATGATCCCAAACTTTTCTTTTGGGTATGACATTCTGCAATGATAATTCCATAATCCCAGGGCAAGGTGATTTATTTACAGATTGACTGATTAAAAGAGCTCTGGGTTACAAACAGAAGAAGAGGAAAAAATGGTTTAGGTTCTTTTAGAGAAGAGGTCAGAAAGGATGTTTACAGATAGATAGAAATCTGGGCTGAGACAACTACTGCAACTGAGGCCTGACAGGATTTAGCTAAGAGTGAGCAGATTGCCCAAGGCTGTAAATGCTCTGGGAGCAGCTCACACATGCATAGCAGGAATTAGCTAGGGCAGCTTAATCTTGCACCATACCATCACATGATAATGACAGTCTGAATAGCTACAAGCCCAGTTTCCTAGAACAGCTAGGTGGTGAGGTAGATGGAGCTAGGCCTGGAGTCTGGGAGACCTGAGCTTAAATTCATCCTCAGAAACTTACTAGCTATGTGACCCTGGGGAAGTCACTTAATCTCTGTTTGCTTCTGTTTTCTCATCTGTAAAGTGGGATTGAAAAAAAGCATCTACCTCCCAAGGTTGTTGTAAGGATCAAATGAGATAGTTGTGAAAGGCTTAGCACAATGCCTGGCACAGAGTGCTATATAAATTCTAACTATTATCATTATTTCCTTAGTTCCAAAGAAAAGTGAGGGCTTTTTTGAGTGTGGCACCTATCTTTTATACATTCTAAAAATGTCTTGCAATATAAAAATGATTTAAAAGTGATTAAGTATAGCTTGGTGAGAGCAGTGGACCCAGAAGTCCCAAGGGTATCACCAACTCAGGTTGTGATTTCCTTCTCTGTACAATAAGGGACTTGGATAAAAAAATGACCTTCTCCTCCTCCTCCTCCTCCTCCTCCTCCTCCTCCTCCTCCTCCTCCTCCTTCTCCTTCTCTTTCTCCTCCTCTTCCTTCTCCATCTCCTCCTCCTCCTCCTTCTCCTTCAAGAAAGCCCTCGGGCTTCCCATATTTTCATTTCTCTTTGGACTTCTCTCTTAATTCTCTTCATAATTTCTGCCATTTCTTCATATTTTCTGCTTGAATTTGTACTTCCAGAGCTTAGTCCTGGTGAGGACTCAATAAATATTTGTCGACTTGAAGTCTTCAGGGATATTTGTGGTGGCATTAATTACATAGCATTCAGTTTCAATTTTCTCTGTTTCTTCCCACATACGTTACTGTAGTCATTGTATCAATAGTTTTCCTAGTTCTGCTTAGTCATTTGTCATTAGATTATGTATCTTCATGTATCCTTCCTTTTCATCATTTCTTACAGCAAATATGGAGCAACCACCCCAAATGTTCACACCCACTATCTGTGCTCAATCTGTGGTAGAGCATTCCGAGCTCATATTGGTCTGATCAGCCACAGTCAGATACACTGAAACTTCATTTTACATGGTGGTGTCATTTTGGTCCTCTTCAAGAGCAAAGGACAACCAACCAACATTCCATTACAGACATATACCACAGTTCCCACCCACCCTCTGTTCTTCTCCAAAACAAACAAACACAAGGTTGCTGTCAATATTTTGGCATAAATGGACCTTCCTTTTTATCTTAGGTCTCTTGGGTTGAAGCCTAATGGTGAGATTTCTGGGTCTGTCTCTTTCTTATCCTAATTCCAAATTGTTTTTCAAAATGGTTGGACTGATTCATACATCCACCAACATTGTATTAGTGTACCTATTTTCTCTCTACCTCTATGTCCCTGACTCTTCTCAGTGTAGGCTCTGGGGGGGCTACACCATCTTCTGACATCTTTGCCAGATTGCTTGATGTAAGCTGAAACTTTACATCAGCTTTCATTTGCATTTGTCTCTTTATTAGTGATTTGAAACAATCTTTCACATGTTTGAGAATTATTTGCTCATGATAATATCTCATGCAGCTCTAATATCCATGAGAAAGTATCTTAGAAAGACCCAAATCATAAAACATTTTTATTCCTTATTTTCTATTCCTTATCCTATTCCTCATATGGCTTACCTAAAAACAAATAAATTCATATCCAACATTTTTTTTCATGCTGATGAAGTTAAATGTCACATTTTCTTCAGAGTGGTAGAATATTTTAAATATGGAACCTACCTCTTGTTTTCTACCAAAATAGGGTGTGAAGACCAATCCATGATCAGTAGCCTTCTATCCTTCTAGTTTAGGTAGCTTATGGCAGAAAGGGAAAGGACTCATTACAATGGAAGGCAACAGGCAGTTTGCAGATAGCTCCTAATCAGCCCATCCCTGTGATATTGAATAGACATTCATCAGATTTAATTTGTCATTTTATTGTGAAATCAGGAACTTATCACCTGCATCCTACAATCCAATGGACAGCTCCCCGATTTTATCCTGTGCTCCATCTCCTTACCGTTCCTGCGTTCTTATCGTGGCCATCCATCCACTTGTCTATCTTTCAGCCTTCCTTCCCTCAGGCTGAGAGATGTCTCTCTCTCTGATTGATGAATCAGGATGAGGCAAGTCAGCTACTCTTCCTTCCCTGGGCTTCTTGTAACCACAGCTTTCTCCAGTTTACAGCTCCCCTGTTTCAGCCTCCAAGTCACCTTCTCACTTGTTAAGCTGTTGCTGTTTTCTTTTTTTAGCTTAGGAACAACTTTTTTTTTTCCCTCTGAAAAATCTCCTTCCTCAGAATTTCAGAAGGAAGCAGGCCATACGTTGCCTTCTGCCACCATAAAAGGAGGCAACTGAGAAGGAAACCAGAGAATCTTGGAGTGGGAAGAAATGTCGGAGATCATCAAATACAACCCTGTATTCAATGCAGAAATTTCCTGTTGACAAGCTCAGATGCTATATTATCTCCTCTAGCTTCTCTTTGAATACCTCCAGTGATGGGAAATTCATTTCTAATAGCACAGTTTGTTCAATTTTGGAGAGATTTAGGTACCAGACTATTATTTATTTTGAGTTGAAATCATCCACTGTATAACTAGTCCTCATTCCTGCATTCTAGAGTGTTAAAAACAAGAGGCTTTTCATTTCAATGTCAAACTTTCATGCTTCTCCAGAATTTTCTCTTGTCTGCACTAAATATGCCTAGTTTCCTCCACTGTCATTACCATTATTGATGCAATATCATGCTAGTCTTTGATCTCCAGGTGCTGTTTAATTTGTTAATATCACTCCTAATGTAGGATACTCAGAAATGGACATTTTACTCCAAAGATGGCCTGGATAGATGAGCACAATGGGACTATTGCCTCCATCATCATAGACCTTAATCTTATATCTTTGCAGCTCAAGGTCATAGGATCATAGGCTTGAGTTGAACAACACCCGCCCAGTCCAGCCTCTCATTTTATAGATGAGGAAACTGAGGTACAGAGAAGTTAAGTGACAAGCCTAGGATGTAATAGCTAAAAAGTATTGGAGGAAGAATTTGAACTCAGGTCTTTCTGACTCCAGCACTAACCACTGTGCAACCTGAAAAAGGCCTTAGGATTTTTAGTAACTGAGTTACACTCTGTGGGTCATATTCAATATAATGTGCCCAGATTTAAATGTCTTCAGATAAAGTTTTACTTTCATGCAGAGACTTTACCTACATTTCTGAGGCAGTTTCTTGGTTATGGTTCTGATTATCCTATTAAACCAGGTAATAAGCAGTTTCCTGGTTCTCTGTGGATCAAAGGTATGGATACTGGAGTTCTCAAAGGCCAGCCTTTCTTTGTACATCTCTATCCTGCTCTCCCATCTTCTTTATCCCCTAAGCTAGGAGAGGAACCAATGGGGACCTGCTTTTCACTAAAGGTGAATTCAGGTGATCCTGAGGAGCATAAGGCTTATTTGATTATGTTTGTTGAGACTTCAAAATAGCTTTAGGATCATCTTTTCCAGGTGCACACCCAGAGATGAAACTGTTACAGAGTGAACTGCGAGAGTATCCTGGATATGTACTGAAAGCATTCATGTTTTTTTCTGTGTGAATCACCTCACCTTCTATAGAGGTGCTAAACTTTCAGTCTTTTGAGAGTCAAAGTCCAATCCCCATGGAGTAACTATAGTTTGAACATCTATAGAATGAACTTGTCAATGTGACTGAGCCCTGAGTGGCTGCCTGCTCATAGCCCTGCCCTCAAACCCTTCTTAGGCTTCTCATTACGAAAATATTTTGTTTTTTTTCATTTAGACTAGCAAGAGACAATAAGTAGTCAACTTACAGAGTGAAAAAAGCTAAAATTGTCAACTGCTTTCCGTAAAATAATAATATATTTCCTTAATGTAAGGAAAGTGTGTTAGGTTTTCTTTATTTGTTTTTTAATAGAGAAGCACATGGTAGGTGCCAGCCACCTGTGGTATATAGCTAGTGAGGAATATTGAAGAAGAATGATAGTGAAGAATGTCATGAAGGAATTATACAAAAGGAAGAGACATTGGACTGATCATATGCTAAGGGCAAGGGATGCCAAGTAAGCATTAAATGTCAGGAGAAAGAAAGGAAGGCCTCTAGCATGTAGAGTGGCTAACTTATGGGTGGACATGGACAAGAGTCACATAGAATGGACTGGCATGGAGGGTTTGCAAGCAGCATTATTGAAGGGAACTTCTATAGGAATGAATATTTGAAGGGAAACATAAACATGCTTGTAGACAAAAAGGAAGGAAACAGTAGAGAAGGAGGACTTGGGGATGAAAGAGAGAGTTATTGAAAGAACAGGGTAGGGGAGGCAGAACCAAGATGGTGGAGTAGAAAGATGCACATATGCTAGCTCTCCCTCCACAGTCCATAAAATACCTGTAAAAAGATTACTCTCGGCAAATTCTAGAGCAGCAGAAGCCACAGAATGACAGAGTGAAAGAGATTTCCAGCCCAGGGTGGCCTGGTGGGTTGACGGGAAAGGTCAATTGCACCAGAAGCAGGGCAGAGCACAGCCTGGCCTTGGCCACATGGCACCTGGGGGAGCAGGACTGGAGCAGGCCTCAGGGGTGTGATCCCCAGCAGCAGCAGAGGTCCCCTGATCCCTCAACCCACAGGCCCCAAATAGAGCTTTGGAGGTCAGTGAGAGGGCTTTTTCAAAGGGCAGAATGGGAGCAGGGTCCCCCTCAACTCCAGGCAATGGTGGTGGTGGTAGAAGCAGCAAAGTTCGTCTGTGGAGTTCTCAACCTAAAGCCCCTGGAGGAATTGAGCAGCTGATCTGAATCTCAGCCACAAGCTTGGTCAGGGAGCAAACTCCTCTCCCTTAATTGTGCCATCTTGGAGGAACTGAGAATTTACAGGTCCCCAAAGTGTACCTCCTCTTGAAAAAGGACTCAAAAGTCAAATAACTGGCTGGGGAAATGTTGAAAAAAGGGGAAAAATAAGACTATAGAACGTTACTTTCTTGGTGAGCAGGTACTTCCTTCTATCCTTTTGGATGAGGAAGAGCAATGCTTACCAATAGAGACCTCCAAAATAAATATGCAATGGTCCCAGGCCATGGAAGAGCTCAAAAAAGATATTGAAAATCAAGTAAGAGAGGTGGAGGAAAAATTGGAAAGAGAAATGAGAGCAACGCAAGAAAATCATGAAAAGTGAGTCAACAGCTTGCTAAAGGAAACCTCCCCAAAAATGCTGAAGAAAATAACATCTTTAGAAATAGGCTAACTCAATTGGCAAAAGCAATCCAAAAAGTCAATGAGGAGAAGAATGCCTTAAAAAGTAGAATTAGCCAAATGGAAAAGGAGGTTCAAAAGTTCACTGAAGAAAATAGTTCTTTCAAAATGAGAATGGAGCAAATCAAAGCTAATGACTTTATGAGAAACCAAGAAATCACAAAACAAAACCAAAAGAATGAAAAAATAGAAGACGATGTGAAATATCTCACTGGAAAAACAACTGACCTGGAAAACAGAGCCAGGAGAGATCATTTAAAAATTATGGGACTACACAAAAGTCATGATCAAAAAAAGAGGTTAGACATCATCTTGCATGAAATTATCAAGGAAAACTGCCTTGATATTCTAGAACCAGAGGGTAAAATAAACATTGAAAGAATCCACCAATCACCTCCAAAAAGAGAAACTCCTAGGAATATTGTAGCCAAATTCCAAGTTCCCAGGTCAAGGAGAAAATATTGTAAGCGCTAGAAAGAAACAATTCAAGTATTGTGGAAATACAATCAGGATAACACAGGATCTGGCAGCTTCTACATTAAGGGACTGAAGGACTTGGAATGTGATATTCCAGAAGTCAAAGAACTGGGATTAAAACCAAGAATCACCTACCCAGCCAAACTGAATGTAATGCTTCAGGGGGAAAATGGTCATTCAATGAAATAGACAACTTTCAAGCATTCTTAATGAAAAGACCAGAACTGAATAGAAAATTTGGCTTTCAAACACAAGAATCAAAAGCATGAAAAGGCATTTGAACACTTGTAGCAACCGGAAATAGTAAAAGCAATGGAGAGAACATCAGTCAATACACAAAGAGAATACCAACTGGTGAAATTGCTTTTGGATAGTAATCTAATTATGGACGCTCTACAAAAGTACCCAAACTGCCCTACAGATGTTAGGCAGTGAGCAGCATCTTCACTGAGTTGGTTGTTATTTGACCAGCAGTTTAGGTATCTGAATAAAATCCAATTATGTCCCCTTTAAAAGAGAGGGGTTCCAGGGCTGTAAAAGTTAGTATTGTGATTGTAAAATTTCTTGTATGATAGAGCATTTTCTGCTAGATGTGTTCTATGTGTAGTCTTCAGCAAGCACCTCCTTAAAATGTAAAAGAGAATAAAAACTCACATTATTCTATAGTTACGGATGAGTTGATAGGTCATCTTTATGCATTACTGAACTGTGAAACAATTTTGGATTTTGTTGTCAGCTATGTATGATTTTTGTTATATTTGGATTTCAAAGTTTGTAATTCTCTTTGGCTTGATGTATGTTTATGCATTTTAGAAGCATGCTTTTAGTTAAAACATTAGAAAAGAATAAAATTTAATTATCTTATAAAAAAAAAAGTACTTGTCTCTTTGTAGCAACACAAGGGATACATAGAGAAATCCAAAGGACTCATGATGCCAAATGCTGTCCCCAATGAGAAAAAAAAAGAACTATGGAGTCTGAATCCACATTGAAGCATATTATTTGCTCTCTGTTTTTTTTTTTGTTTGTTTATTCTTGCTTGTGGTTTCTCCTATTGGTTCTAAAAATTTTTTACAACATGACTGATATGAAAATATCTTCCATATGTATGTATATGTAGAGCCTGTATCAAATTATATGCTATCTTGTGGTGGGGGAAAGAGAGAGATGGGAAGAAAAATGTGGAACTCAAAATCTTGTGGAAGTGAATGTTAAAAATTGAAAATAAATTAATTAAAAATGCAAAAACCCCAATTCAGTCATTTTCAGTTGTGTCTGACTCTTTGTGACCCCATTTGGAGTTTTCTTGGCAAAGATATTGGAGTGCTTTGCTATTTCCTTCTCCAGCTCACTTGACAGATGAGAAAACTGAGACAAACTTGGGTAGGTGGTTTACCCCAGTTCGCACAGCTAGTAAGTGTCTAGGACCATATTTGAACTCAGGAAGATGAATTTTCCTGATTCCAAAACCAGTGTTCTGTGCACTATGTCACATGACTACTTTCAGGTGGACATCAGTCCTTCAATTACCACCAAGGAGTTGACTAAACTTAGAAAAAAAATTAGAAAAATCAGGCCATACTGTCTCACATGACTGAGCCTTATGAATCTCAAAAAGGATATTTTTGTTTTATTTGGGGGAGTTTTTGTTTGTTGGTTGGTTTGTCCCTTTCTGGTTTCTTATCCCTTCTTAGTGCCACCTGCTGCATTGTCTCCTGTAACACTCCAACCTGTCCTCATTCTTGCTGATTTTGTTGAACGAAACCTTTTTGCTCAGACAATTTAGAGCTAGAATCTTTCTCAGCCCAGGCAAGCCCTCACTGCCATTCTCCCAGCTGACACCTGCCTCTGGGCATCCCTATTAGCTGCTTGCCTTGTCTCTGGCACTCAGATCCTCTCATTAACAGCCATTCACCACTCTACCCCAGTCACCTCCTAGCTGCATCATCTAGTCTCTATCTCTCCATCTTGTCAACAATAATAGATTCTAAGCAATTTCTTTGCAGCTACTTAGGGGATTTAGAGACTTTCACGAAAGAGGCATAGATAGCATCCAGTTATGTTTAAAAAAAATTTAAAAACAAGGAGCATTTTTTCAAAAAAATGAGGACATTTTATCTTACACAAAGGAAGATTGGAGGCATAATTTGTGATGCCCATAGCCATGAGGGCTAGGGGTGGGGAATGGAGGCAACTGATGCTTCTGTATGTCAGTCACTGGAGAGAAAGGAATGCAATGAGGGTTCACTCACCAGAGGAGAGGTATCCATGCCTCATGGATGAAGACCTTCAGACTGTGGCAGAAATGGAACTAGGGTCAAGGATGTGCAAGACTTAAAATTATCAAATCATTGATCATGGGATCATGGATTTAGAGTTGAAAGGGGCCTTAGAGGGCATCTAATTCAACTCCTCTCACTTTTACAGAGGAGGAAAGTGAGATCTAATGAAGGTAAGTGACATATTCAATCAGAGATCTAGAGCTGAGAAAGATGTCCAAGGTCATTTAGTCAAAGCTCTTCATTGTACAGATGAGGGACTGAGGCCCAGAGAAGTGATTTGCTAAAAGAAGGAAGGAAACAAATATTTATACCTGCTATGTGCCAGGCAATGTACTAAGTGATTTAAAAACATTGTCTCATTTTATCCCAACAACCGTGGGAGATAGGTGCTATTGGTATGCCTATTTTAATGGAGTTAAATGACCTGCCCAGGGTCCTACAGCCAGCAAATGCCTGAGGCTGAGTTTGAACTCAGGTCTTCCTGATTCTAGATCCTGCACTCTTTCCACAGTACTACCTAGTTGTCCCAAGTTCATGTATGAGAGCATTCATCAGAGATAAGATTTCGGTTTTTGAATCATAGATTTAGATCTCATTCCACTTTGCTTCTGCTGCTCTGCCTGTTTTCAGATCCATGGAAGAAGATGCCCTTGTACCAGGTACTCCCTGGTGTTCCTTCCCCACCCTTTCAAGTTCCTTCTGTGTGTTGTGTTCTCCCTCCTTGTTAGGGAGGGGGATCTTTTTCACTAATTGTATCCCTAGCACTTAGTACAGTGAGCTGGATATAGTAAGTCCTTAATGAATGCTTATTGAATTGAATTGGATCAAGGTAATAGACATTTTAGAAATGCTTGTTGATTGATTGGTTGATTACTTGCAGCTCTGCCCCCAGGAAGAGTTAGTTCTTTGGCACTGACAATTGAGTACGAGATGGAAGCCATATTTCTCAAGGACTGTGGCTACCTTCTCACCTGCATGAAGAAGAAATCCCTCTCTCCCACATGCCTTTCATCTTTACTTCTAGGTTATGTTATTCTGGGAGATTTCACCTCAAAAAATCGGAGCCTTTGTGACCAGCTCCAACTCCTGAAGGGGGAAGAAGGGAGGGGAGGCAGCCATTTGCCTTCTGGAGAATATTTCTCCCCAAACCAATGACAAAGAGTTTGTTAATTGCCCTCAAGATAGATCCAGTTCACAGATGCTTTCGTTCCAAATTAGTCCCAAATCAGAACAATTGTTGGAGGCAAAGGGGAACCCATTTGCAGCAGTGAGAAAATTAGAAATTCTCCCCAAATACTATCTCCCTGAACAGATTTAAATTCACCAAATGAAAAGCAGTGAATAATGGCAGGCTGCCTTCTGTGGTTCGAGGGAAAGACAGACACAGCTGCTTCTTGAAATTATGAATCAATCTATTATCCGGCTGACGAGCAAGAAGCATTTTGAACATTAATTAACTGAGCATATCTGTGACCCAGATGGTTAAAGCGAGGAACCAACTTGGATTGGGAGAGATAGTATATCTTCTGCCAGAAGCCTCTCAGTAATTCAGTAATGGGCAAACAATGTGGTCATGGTGGCTTGGACTCACAAACTCTTCCTCCAAGCTCACCACCTCCTGAGGCATGGAGATTGTTCATCCCCTGGAGGCTTAGCATCCCAGCTTAAAACCATACAAACATTCACCAGGGCCAGAACCTCTCACACAGCTTCTGACCAAAAGGTATTCAGGCATCTACGCTTAGTCTTGTCTTTGTCAAAATGTATGGCAACTGAAAGATTAGAGGAATTCAGAGCCTAGCGATCTATTTGCTTAAAGTAAGAGTTTAAAGAGCAGCTTTAGGTGCCACAGTGGATAGAGCACTAGCCATAAAGTCAAGGGGATTCTATAGTTCAGCGCATTTAGGGTTAGGATCAGGGTTTAGGGTTAGGGTTAAGGTTAGTCTCAGGACTCAGTCTCAGACACTTACTAACTGTTGTTGTTGTGTCTGTCTTTCATTGTTGAAGAAGACTATGCCATCAGACTAACTGTATGACCCTGGGCAAGTCACTTAACCCTGATCACCTCAAAGGAAAAATTAAGTAATAACTTACTGTCCCCAGATATACCAGGCTGTATAGATGGGACAGAATGGCTCTGATGTTTTTTCTTCTACTGATGATTTTCCCTTCTTAAGCTGGATCTGCATTTTTATTGGTATAGATTACTTTTATTGGTATAGATTATTAGAATCAATAACTATTCTGCAACCAATATAAAATTGCCTGGGAGCATTAAAAGGTTAATTTACTTGCCCAGGGTCACACAGCCGATGTGTGCCAGCAATGGCAGGGATTGAATTCAGCTCTCTATCTGTTGTGATCTGAATCCTTATCTGCCGATGATCATAGTTGGATGAATAAAATCAAGCAGGCATGGAAAAACCTGGGCATGCTCCATAATCCACTGAATTGGCTATAAAAATGGAGTTTACAACTGCTTTAGAATTCAATGTCTTTTTCAGCTTTTTGAAATCAAGCACTGATACTACACATTCATTTGTTAAATCTAAACAACCCTGATTCAGATTTCTAGGACTGTGGAAGAATCATCTTAACACAACTTATTATTTGGGGGAAAAACAAAGTGCCTTCTACTTTTGGTACAGCATGAACTAGAACAAGGCCTCAGAACCTGTTATTGATGTCAAGAGATGTAAGGATATCCCAGGCACCACTACTACCCAAAAGAGTTAACCTAGAAATCTCAGTTATGGTTCCTTCAAGAGGGAGGAGAGTATAGAGGTTAACTCTTACATCCTCGAGCCAATGCTAGATCCCTTTCTACAGCATTTTTGATAATTGATCATTCAATGGGATTAGTAGAAATAACACTGAAGTTGGAGTCAGAGGAACAGAGTTCAAATCCTGTTTTTGGCACCTACAATTTTTTCAATCTTGGGAAGTCACTCATCTTCTTAGGATCTCAGTTTTCTCATCTGTAAAATGAGTGAGGTTGACCATATGGCCTCAGATGTCTCCTCCTGTTCCAGATCTAGAATTCAATAATTCTGGCCTCTGCCAGCAGTAAAGAGGTTCCATCCTCACAAAGCACACAGTTCCTTTGCTGGGCTTCTCTGTTAATAAATTCCTCCCTATAATGAACTAAATTAGGACAGTGTAAAGAATATTAGCTCTGAGGTCAGAGGACTTGGCTACAATCATAACTCTCCCATTTACTACATGTGTGATTTTGGGCATGTCACTTCAGTTCCCTGGGCCTCAGTTTTCCTCTCTGTAAAATGAGAGGATAGGACTAGATAGTATTTGAGGAGCTCTAGATATTACGTAATCCCTTTTGTCACCAGTCTGGAAGGATTGCCAGGAAGATTTGTGAACTGATGGCTTCCTACAGTTGTCACCCATCCTTGATGCCTTCCTAGCTCTCATTATAGCATATTCAGTTACTTTCCAATGACCATTTGAGTCTATATCCATAATATCAGTCACATTTGTCCTTTCCTGTCTATTCTCACATTCACTACCTCTCCCCTAGTTTTCCATATGTTGTTCCTACTTCTACACCATCTCCTTTAATTTAGCTAAGTCTTCAAGGGGGCTAGGGTTGTGTATGGTCTCTGGCATCAGAAGGCTTGAGTTTTAATACTGTCTCTGGTGCTTATTACCTTTGTAACTGACCTTGAACAAAGCATTGTCTCAGGGCCTCAGTTTCCTTGTTTTTTATAAAATGAGGGCCTAGGATTGTATGACCACTGAGGTCTTTTCCAACTCTTAATATGTGATCCTATAAATCATCTCCAATCCTTGGTCAGAGCATGTAATTTGATGGGGTTTCCCTTGAAATGTGTAACTGACAAAAGATATATTGGAGGTCATGAGAGAGGTGACAGGGTACCTGTGAGAGGAAAAAATCCCCAAATAGATTTTCACACCCCAAACAGGTATTGAATGTTCTCACTTCAGAAGAGCAAAACCACAGAGCAATGGCTATTCTTCTAACCAGATCATAGATAAGTACAACTAAGCTAGTATTCTCCAGAAAGGCTTATGGGGTGAAGGAGGGACTGGTTTTCTTTAAAGGAGATAATGGTGCTAAGACCTCCCCAGGTATGACATAGAGAGAGCAGAAAGTCTAGGGCTAACTAAAATGAGAACAGCGAAGGAAAACTATTTCTACATAATCCTCCTTCCCCAATTTCACAATTTTACCTAGAATCTTTTTTAAGTTGGATAGCTTTGAAGGAGATTATTCCTCTAGGTCTATATACTCCAAATTTACTGATGGATAAATAAATGAACAAAAAGTATTTCCTAAGCACTTACTATGTACCAAGTATTACTACTTAAGGAAAGGGTAGTTCTTTTCCTTAAGAAGTTTACAGTCCAGCAGAAAGAGACAATACATACAGGAAACTGGCAGCTGGATCAGGGAGTTTGGATCAGAAAGTATTGATTTGATTATGGGTCTGGAGCAAGAGGTGGAAACTGGTCAGGATGTAGAAGATCTTGGCAGGATGGGAAGATGTAGAAGATCATATGCAGATGGCGACAGGAAGGTGGCCAGGATGGATGAGCATAAGAAGCCTGAGACCTTTTCTATATGGTGCTCACTCACTCGCTATTCAGGACAGGTTCAGAGATACAGAAGTTTCTAGATTTCTAAGTGTCTAGACATAGAGTTGGGAGAGGCCTGTGAGGCCATCGTTTTACAGGTGATGATAACAGCTTAGCTACAGTTCAATCTCCCTCAATTTTTCAGAAATGAAGTTTAATTCTCATGTTCCCTGTTCATTGTACAAATATTCTAAATCTTTCATATCAGGACAATCACTCAGGAAGCCCTGCTTTTACCTTCACAGTCATTCAGAGATAGCTCCTTTGGGCCTTTAACAATTCAGCGGTGACTTCTCCCTTTCTGGAGGGCTAACTTGGTCTGTTGAATGGAAACCGGACAGGAGTTGGTGGATGAGTTCTTTGGCATCAAATCCTGGCATACAAATGGGCACAAACTGGCATGGATCCATCCTCCAGTTTGGTTATACCTTTGCAATGGCAGGAAACTAATTCATGCAGGCTGGTCCCGGTCTTTGTTGTCTTTTGTTGAGGAACACTAGAAAATAATTTAGGGCAATTAGCTGCTTTTCCAGAGAAAAGAGCTTATCAAGATGTCCTGGCATGAAAAAAGTAGTTACTTTCTTCTTAATAATTTGCGAATTCTCGGCTCCAGCCCTAAGCACACGCCTCTCCTCTGACATAAGAACACCACACTCCAATGGTCAGCAGCAGCTCTTTCAGGAGTTCTGTCCCCACAGGACCAGTACTGAGGCTGCACTTAATTTGTCAGGCTTGCTTCAGCTTCCCCACATAGAATTCTCTTTGGGGCTCTTATAGGATTAAGAGAGCCCTCTCTATGCTAATCGCAAAATGTAGGTCCATCACTCTCCTAAAGCATTCATGTGTTATTGGGCCAATATATCATTATAGAGAGGTGTTTGGATGATGCATGGCTTCAAAGATGGAGCCATCAAAAGAGTGAGTCTAAGAGCAGATTAAATTTAATTATAGGATAAAAGGCTGCTCTCCTTCACTCTGATGATGAATTAACTGGGGGGAACTAGAGACGTGGGAAGACAAATAAAAAACAATAACTGGCATTTGCATATTGTTTTAAAGTTTGCAAAGCACCTTTATATATTATTTCACTTGAGCTTCATAGCAACTTTGGGAGACAGGCGCTATAAATATTATTATGTGCGTTTGACAGATGAGGAGCCAGATGCTCAGAGCAGTAAAACAACTTGCCTGCAAACATAAAACTTGTAAGTATCGAGGTGAGATGTAAACTCAGGTTTTTCCGATCCCTGGTCCTTCATTGAAGCCATTAAGCCAGACTATTCTTCTACAGGACAAGGAGAGGAGACTTGGCTAAGATCCTATAAGTCTCATAAATGTTTCAGGAACAAATGACACCAGTTGGTAGATCTCTTAATATTTATGACTATTTTCATTCCTCAGCACCTCTCTCTGTAGGTTGGGAGTTTGGTTAGGGGTGAAAATATCTCACCTCAACATGTCTACAGTTGAACTCATTATCTTTTCTTCCTCCCCCATCCCATCACCACTGCCACCACCAAGGCTTCCTTCTCATATATACTGTCATCTAGTCACCCAGGTTCTCAACCCTGGTGCCATCTTGGACTTCTCCCTCTTTCCCACCTCAACTCACTCTCACATCCCATCATTGGCAAGTCTTCTTGTACCTATCTCCACAACATCTCTCACAATGGTCCTTCTATCTCCACTCATCTAGCTACCACACAAATTTAGCATCTCCTTTATTAGCTCTAGATGAAAAGATTGCAACAGTCTCCCAACTGGTCTTCTTGCCTCTTGTCTCTTCCCACTCCAATCCATCCTTCACAAAGTCACCAAAGTGTTTTTCCTAAAGGATGTCATTATCCCTACTCAGTAAACCCCAATGAATCCCAATTGATTTTAGGATCACCTAAAGGCTTCTCTGTTTGTCATTTACATCTCTTCACAAATTGATCCTTTCCAGTCTTCCTGCACATCATCTCTTCCATGCTTTTTGTGGTGCATCCTTGTAACCAACATATATTCCCACACATGAGGTCCCAAGTTTCTTTTTTGGTGCCTTTATAAAGATAGTCT
This sequence comes from Notamacropus eugenii, assembly GCF_028372415.1. Lineage (NCBI taxonomy): Eukaryota > Metazoa > Chordata > Mammalia > Diprotodontia > Macropodidae > Notamacropus > Notamacropus eugenii. The sequence goes on from NC_092873.1 coordinate 44,530,226, forward strand.
ATCATCCCTGGAAAGCTTATACTCCTCAATTCTGCCTGATGGAATCCTTAATTTTCTCTAAGACTTATCTTGAGCTCCCCTCCTACATGAAACTTTCCTTGATCCCCCATTTTTGAGTACCCTCCCACTCTAAACTACTTTATATATATTCTGCACCCATATGTATCTGTACACATGGTCTCCTGTGATAGAACATAAGCTTCTTGAGGGCAGGTACCTTCTCAGTTTCATATTTATATCTCCAGTGCCTAGCACAGTGTCAGTCTAAATTAGGCACTAAATAGTTGCTGGTTCATCACTTGACTCCAAATTTCAACAATTATTCATTAAGATTCTAGAAAGTTCCAGTTCCTACTCCCTCCTTTCTACATGCATGTTTTATGTGTGGGAATGTTCATATTGTCAGATTGGAACTAAAATTCATTCTGACAACTATTATCTCAGAGAATGACACATTAGTTTTTTAGCTAACACTCATCCAAAGTAATCACAATGTATTCTAATCATTTCTTTTTAAAAAATGCAGCAACAGATTTTAAGGAGAACTACCTCTCCTTCTCCTTCTGATTTATTAGTTACCATCTGCCATAGACAGGTACTGCTAAGGTAAAATTCTCAGGTTTTACAAAACCAGTTCTGCTGGAGACCCTAGGGAATTGTCTTCATGACATCTTTCCCTCACTACTGAAGTCTTAAGTGGTCTCTTCCTCTTCCAAAATCCTTCAGTAATCACTACTCATCACCTGGTAATTAATCTTTGATTGTCTTACGACTCCTATTGTTGACTGGAACTATCGTATAAATCTTTGTTATTTAAATGGCACTTTGAAGTAATTTTGTTCCTTTTCCTGCCTCCTCTCTTCCACCAAACTTCCTGGATCTTTAGGCTCCAAGAAGAATGTAAGACTCACATGATCCTTGCCATTTTCTCTAAATGGAGTTGCCCGAGGTGATTCCAATACCTCCTTGGAGTGGGACACTCTTGGGGGTGAGACAATTGAAAAGAGAATTGCCACATTTTGGTAAAAGGTAACACAGAAGCTTGAAATGCAAAGGGAAAATAAGAGAAAAAAGAAAGGTAAAATGTGATCCTGGGATTGAGAGGGACATTCTTCCCCATCCACCACGCCTGACTGTTCATGAAGGCTGCTAGAACCTTCTCTAAGCGATTACTTTCCATTTATTCTGTATATGTCTTATATGTAACTACTTGTCTGCATATTGTATCCCTATTTAGACTGTGAGCTACCTGAGGACAGGAATTATCTTTGCCTTTCTTTGTATCCCCAGGATTTAGCACAATGCCAGCCTGGTGTATATATTATGTTGTTGGGTCATTTCCCATTTGGGGTTTTCTTGACAAAGATACTGCAGTGATTTGCCGTTTCCTTCTCCAGCTCATTTTACAGGTGAGGAAACTGAGGAAAACAGGGTGAAGTGACTTGTCCAGGGTAACACAGCTAGTATGCATCTGAGGCCAGATCTGAATTCAATAAACTGAGTCTTCCTGGTTCTCAGCCCAGTGCACTATCCTGCTGCCTACATGGTACATAGTGAATACTTAATGCATGGTTTAGATGACTGACTGATTTTAATAGCAGCCTCCTTTGGAGTTTTGGTTATTCATCTCTTGAAACAATGAGACTTGAAAGGGGGGAAATGAACTTTAAACCATTATTTAAACTATTAACTAGGTACCAGTCATATACATACATACATACATACATACATACATACATACATACATACATATATATATATTAGCAAAGACAAAAATGCGACATTCTTATCTATATATATGTATATATACACACACTCATGAGACCTATACGTACATACATATATAGACATATACACAGAGATGATACACATATATGTGCATATATATATATACACATATACATAGACAGACAGAAAGACAGACATATAATTTAGGGCAAAAGGCACTAGCAACTGGGGATATCAGGAAAGTTTCTACGTAAAGTGGGCCCTTCATCTGAGTTTGAAGGAAATTAGAGATTCTAGCAGAAGGAGATGGAATGGAGCAGGTTCCAAGGCAAGGGGGTGGGGGGACAACCAGTGCAGAGACACAGATGGAGATGGAAGATGGAGTTCCTTGAATGAGGAATGTTGTAATAAGGTCAGTTTGACCTTCAAGAAATGTGAATGTACCTCTTGAGGGCCACCTTCAGCTGTTTCTTCATTCTTGACACTGAATTTCATGTAACTTATTGGTCATTCATTAAGCTATGAGAAAAATCAATGCTTCCTTTTAGGGGCAGAAATGGAATGGAGCCATTTTCTTGCAGTTGCTTCATTCCAAACTCTCCCTCTTGTGTTGCTGACAGGCTCTTTTCCAAACACTTCCAAAGGGTACAAGGTTTGCAGGAAATTAAAGGATTGGTTGAGAAATATGACCCCCTATCCAAATGTATGACAAACAGATGGCAATAGAATAAAGATGAAGAGAAATGTGTCTTCTGCTTCTGAGAGAGGCAGACAGTAGGAAAGCTATGCCAACACAACCTTTTAACACAGTGCATCAGGTAGGAAGAGAAAACACCATTTGGTTCAATCCAGAAAGCATCAGATGGAAAAAATAGTTCCCCTTCCAGTCATCCATCCTGGGCCTGGAGGGAGCCAGTGTTACTTGGCTTCTTTCCTTGTAATAAACCTAAAGGCCTGCGTCCAGAAAAGGGTGAGCTGCTCAAGGATGAGCTATGGTTATTTCCCAGCAATTGTAGGGAAAATCTCGGTGAAGAGAGAAAGGTCAGAGAACACTGTTGTCATCCCCTGGTGGCACTTAATGGCCCTGTGCCATTGGCAATACTCTGACTCCAGCTCAAACCTATCCCTTCATATTGTTGTTCGGTCATTTTGCAATTATATCAGACTCTTTGTGATCACATTTGGGGTTTTCTTGGCACCGATGCTAGAGTGGTTTGTCATTTTCTTCTCTAGTTAATTTTACAGATGAGGAAACTGAGCAAACAGAGGGAAGTGACTTGCCCAAGGTCACACAGCTAGTAAGCATCTGGGGCTAGATTTGAACTCAGGAAGATGAGTCTTCCTGACTCCAGACCCTGAGTGCTATTCACTCTGCCATATGAGTCCATTCTGTGTTCATAATGCCATAATGATTCCTAAATCCTTCCAGTGCAAGATTCTTGTTTTGGCCTTGGTTTGGGTGTTCTGTGGCTGTAGGATTGCTCTTGGGCTGTAGGCAAGACCCTCCTTGGGTTTGGGGGAAGTGGGAACCACCTACATGGAGAGATATGAGTGACCCATAAAGATCTCACTCACTCCATCCCCAATTATCCCCACCGTTACTATCACTTTGGGATTGAGACACTGAAGACCCTGGTTAGAATGACTATGTTTTCTTTAGAAGGAGGAGAACATTCTGAACACATTATTAGACATTAAGGTTGATGGCAAATCCCAATAATAAAAGGTATAACTAATCTTTATATGGCACTTTCAAGCTGGCAAAGGTTTTGCAAAACTGTTACCTCATTTTCTCCTCACAACAACCCTGAGAAAAAAGTGCTTCTATTATTTCCATTTTACAGATGAAAAAACTGAGGCAGACAGAGGTCATGGGATCACATAGCTGGTAAGTCTGAGGTTGAATTTTAACTCTCATCTTTTCAACTACAGAGCCAGCACTCTATCTACTGAACAATCCAGCTGTCAATCAGGTAAATATCAATCTGTGAGCAAGGAGAGTGGAACATAGGATAAAAATGATGATAAGGGGGATACTCTAGGGAGGGCTCTGAGGCTAGAGAAAATTAAGAGAAATAGGAAAGTGACTAGGAAATTTGCCATTTTCTCCATTTTTTCAGTAGGTAAAGGTATAAGGTACCTTGAGACTGATGAGTGGTTTAGAAAGTTTCCCTTCCCCAGGACCCATCCCTCCAGGCCAATGTCAGTATTCCCACCACTTCTAAAGAGTTTTCTTTACCCACTTACTAAGTCACTGGAGTGCCAGAGGCTTCTGCAGGCAAGCAGCAGGAATTTGATTATGCAAATACGTGGTGAGCTCTTAATGGGACTATCTTTATTGTGTTATATTTCATCATGTCGATCTTAACTCATGAAAGCAGGTGCAGCACTGAGCCTCTCAATAATGTGCTTAGTAAAATCTATGAAATGGGGCAGAAAGGAGTCAGGGAACAGGCCCAACCCCAAACTGGCTACCCTGCTCTATATTATCGCTCAAACCCCCAGTAGACACAGGCTCCTATCAAGGTGCAGTGAAAGGAATGTTAGATGTGTAATCAGACAAGCAGGGCTCTAAACCCAGCTGTGCACCTCGCTGACTGCGGGACTTTGGACACTTCACATAAACTCTCTGGGCCTCAGTTTCCTCATCTGCTAAATGAATTTAATAATCTATGACCTCTAAAATATTTCTAAATCTATGATCCTATGACCCCAGATATTGGGAAATGGAATTTCAGTGTTCACTTATCTTCTAAAAACCATGCTACCATGTTCCCCACCCTTTTCTGACAATTAAAAGTTTATTATAAGTACATCAAGATAATAACACATTGATGGGTTGATCATTGAAGATCAGTCCTTTTTTTTATAGAAAAAACACATTATGTTTTGTCTACAGAGTAGTCATTGTTGGATAAAGCCCCCATCCCATAAGCATTGAACCCTTCCTTATAACAAAAGAAAAACAATTAGGCAAAACCAACCAATGAAGTGTCTATATCTGACAATATCCACAACATTCTGCACCTTTGCTCCACCATTTTTCTGCCAGGAGAAAGTCGTAGAGTGCTCAGGGCTCCAGACTTGATGTCAGGAAGACCTGAGTTTGAATTCTATCTAAGACGTTCACTGGTCATGTTACTCTGTCCAAGTTTTCTCATCTATAAAATGAGAGGGAGTGGACATGAGGTCCCCTAGGGTCCCTTCTTGCTCTTGATCTCTGATCCAATCCTCTGTTTTCTGGAACATGGCTAGAGTGGCCATTATACTGACTCAGAACCAGGCTTTCTTTACATTATTGCAGTTATTGTACCTAGTCTTCTCTGCATCAGTTTATGAGAGTTTCCCATGTTCCTCTGTATTCCCCATATTTGTTATTTCTTCTTGCACAAGCGCACTACATTATGTTCACATACCAACCATTCTCCAGTCAGTACTTTCTATTTTTCAACAAGACGATGTGGTACATCGAAAACTATGTATGCTGCCCCCGCAGACTAGAGGGAACATGCATTTCTAAGACAGCGGAATTTTAAAGTCCCAAAGGCCAGAAGTCAACTCAGACAAACAGCAGTGAAGGCAGTCCCAGATCACTTCACCCCATGGGCCTTCCTTGAACTCCAGTTTTTATTGTCTACGTACCATATCTGACATTTAGTTATATATCATCTTGAATTCTTGTGTGACTGCATCCTGCCAATCCAAATAATTGAACTGTTTATGACAAAAGACCTTTGTATCATTCACAGTGTTTAACACAGAACTGAATACAGAACAAGAGCCCAAATAAAATGATGATTGATAAGTTGTTCCATGAACCCTCCAACACTCTGTCAGGTTAATTCCCCCAGGAAACATCATTGCTTAGAATGACTGACTTCTTTCTTAACACTTGCCCATAATGGTTGATGCAAGAGAACTCTTTTCATTAGTTTCATTGGAAGAAATCTCAGGATGTCACAAACCCATGACATATACACACACATACATGCATACATGTATGCACATCTGTATATGTATGTATATGTATATGTGTGCATGTGCATGTGTATGTGTATATACCTGGACACACACCTACATCAGAAGATGTAGGCTCAATGAAGAAGAAAATCATTAAGATGGATGATGGGAGTGACTCCTTAAACCTCTACTCAAGAACTCCAATGAGAGGGAAGCCCATTTCACTTTGGGACAATTCTAATTGGTTGTTTTTGTTGCTGTTTTAATTGTATCAGTTGTACCCAACTCTTCATGACAGTTTTTGGGTTTTCTTGGTAGAGACACTAAAGTAGTTTGTGATTTCCTTTTCTTCATTTTACAGATGAGGAAACTGAAGCAAACACTATTAAGAGACTTGCTCAGGATCACACAGCTAGTAAGTGTTTGAGGACAGATTTGAACTCAGAAACATGAGGCTTCTTGATTCCGAATATGGCACTCTAACCACTGTGCTACCTAGGACCTTTTTTTCTATTAAACCTATATTTACCTTTTAGCAATTTCTACCTAAGAGCTCCTGGCTCTTGCCTATTAGATTATGAGGCTGTGCATTCCAGGGATGAGGATGAGCCTACATGAATTGGCATGTTGAGTTTAGAAAATAGTTGGCCATTCCCAAGTCATTCTGTTCCCCCTTACTATCACCCCTCTCACCTAATGGTGGGAATTCCAGTCCAATTCAGTTAAAGATGTCTGGGGAGGTAGATCTTGGGACCAAGAAGAGGTAGATTTTGTTGGGAGAGGACAGAGCTACAGAGTATGAAAGCAGAAATGCAAATAGGGCCCTTGGACAGTGAAGAGGCATTACAGAGGCATGGGAGGTGGGAGGAAACTCTATCAGAGAGGGAGGGATATGTTGAAATAATGACATATGCAAGTACACTGCAGTATAAAAGGCAAATTTTCATTCTAACCTTTCCTGAGATTTGATCTAGGCCTTACTCTGACTATAAAAAGACTCAATAAAGTGTTAAGTCTCCAGCTCTCAATAAATCTATTTTCCCTGAGGCTTATCCAATTTCATGGAAATTCAATCAATAGCCATGTTAAATCATGCAACTCCAGTGGTGCCAATAACTCAGTAGATAGAGAGTGAGCAACGATCAATGTCTAGAAAGGCTTTTTCTGGCGGTGTCTGATTCGGTCTGCTCAAACACACCGATGATTCCAGTTACGGCATTATTACCTACCATCACCTGTGATGGCATGCTTAATCATAACTATGTGAATGCAAAACCTTTTACATCTGGTCTAATGGAGAGTACATTGGTCTGGGTTCTAGCTCCATCTAATTCTAGCTCCACCTCTTATCAGCTGTGTGACCTTGGAGAAGTTTCTTAACTTCTCTGAGCCGTAGTTTCTCCTTCTGTTAAAATGAGGATAATAATCCTTATCCAGCCAATCTTACAACACTGTTATGAGGCTCAAGTCACAGGATCACAAATCCAGACCTAGAAGGAACATCAGATGTTCATAAAATCACTGTGCAAATTATAAAGACACAAACATGGAGTAATATTGGATGTGCTATCATGTCAATCAATAAACATTTAAGCACCTACTTGTAAGAGGACAGATCTGTTCAACCCTGATTATGCTAACCCCTCAGAAAGCATACTGAGAGACCAGCTAAAAAAGGACCTATGCTGGCTTGGTTGTAAATAGCTTTTATTAAGGTTTATTGGGATAACAGAAGGATTTTGTTGACAGGAGACCAGTCCTGGGCAGCAACAGGACACAATGGCTTATCCCCATACCACTCTTAGTTTAGGTTAGAAAGTATGAAAAAAGAATTAAGGAGGTAGAGTGCCGGGGAGGGTCTATGACCACATGCAAGTTTTCTTATGGGATAGTTAGAGTTTCTTTTGCTGTCAATGTAGTTTTCAATAATAGGGAAACCACAGGTCATATTCTCATACTCTGGCTCCTTCCATATACTACCATGTGTCAAGCACTGTGCTAAATACTGAAGATACAAGAAGAGGCAAAAGACTGCCCTGCTTCCCGTGTGTCACAGTGTGTTCATATCTTGGTATTTCTGGGTAAATCGTCCAAGTATCACTGGACATTTTTTATATTTTAGCCTTTACTTTTTTTCTTTTTTCAGAGACATCTTTTTTCTTTTGCTGATAATTCCATCCTTTGTGAGGTTGAAGATGTATGTTAATCTGGACCTGCTTCTGACCAATAGGGAGGAATGAATTACTGAAGCAAAACAAAACAAACTGAAACAAAACATGGGAACCTGGAGAGAGTTACAAAATTCTATATTGATGAGGAGGGAAAGTGTGGGAATGGGATTCATGCCCTGGAACCCTCCTATCCAGATTAGTGATAGCCTTCCCTAGACTACTATCTTAGGTAGATTTCAACCATACTTTGCTTCACTTCTGACATGTATAAACTGCCTTGATGTTGTACATGTACCTTCCCCTCCCAAAGCTTCCAGTACTGTAACCATGAACCATGGTCAAGTCAATGGTGCCATTGTTCCAGGTTGGGTTGTGCCAACCTACTTTCTTATGGTCCTTATAACTTTCTTGACCAAAGTGTGTGTCCCTGGACACAAATCCCTTAAGTGTATTGTGTATGTATTCTATCTATTATAAGAGTGTAAGTTCTCTGAGAGCAGGAGTGACCTTTCCTTTTGTAGTTGTTTCCCCAGTGTCTGACACACAATACATGTTTAGGTATATGCTTTATGTACAGTTAGGTGGCGCAATGAATGGAGTGCTGAACTTAGAGCCAGGAAGAACTACATTTGAATGCTTTCTCTGACATTTCTCAGCTATGCAACGCTCTCTGTTCCTCAGTTTCTTTATCTGTAATATGGGAATAATAATAGCACTTATCCCCCACGATTTCTGTGAATGAGTTAACACATGAAAAATGCTTCGCAAATGTTGAAGAACTATATAAATCTTCATTCTTGTTCTTATTTTTTTCATTCATTCAGCAACTTAACTTTTGAAAAAGTTGTATAGAGTATGGAGGAAAGGACAGTCAATGGGGGAGGCATAAAAGAGAATAGCAACATTCTACAAGTTTAAAAACAACTACTTCAAGCTACATTCCATCTGAGATCTTGGATTCTGAAAGAATCCAAGAATCTGGACATCTAGATTTTGAAAACAGAAAGAAAAGGCACAAAGACACCATGTGTATTAGTATCGATGGAGGAACTGGAACCCTTTTGTCTCAAGGTGGAGGCAAGTATTATGATCTACACTGAGATCTCCAGGCTACAGAGATGATGCAAAAGAATTGATTTGGGATGGTCACCTCCAACCTCCCTAAGCAACATCAAAGAACATATTTCCCTAATATGATAAATCTTAACAAATTCCAATCCATGCAGTGTAAAACATGTTGGTAGGTTACATTTCTATTTTTTTTTCTTTTTAAGATAGACCTTATGCAGAATTACTTGAAGGATTATGGTTTCGTCCTGTCCCACCTCCCACCATCACTCACACTCCATCACTAACTGTCTGGTATAATTATTAATTGTAATGAGTTGATTGAAGTAAGGAGTGGGGGAAGCTCATTTATACTTCACTTTGCTCTTTGCTACAGGTGTGTAATTTTTCCCCTTCTTAATTCCTACTCTTGTCTTTCCCTAAGTTCATTATATGCAGAATAGAAACTAATTTTCCATTACAAAGCCCTTAATGATCTTCTAATGAATTATTCACTCTGCTTTTACAGAAATGAATGTTTAATGGGCTGTTCTGTACTGAGTTAAAAATAAAATATCTAAAATGTGAAACAACAGACTTTGCTGGATAGAATCTAGAATCATGAAAGTCACAATCTTCTATAAAATAGTGTCCTCCATCAAATAGAGGTAGCATAGTATATGGTGTAGGCTATGGAGTTGGGTCCTCTGACCTTTCAAGTCACTTCAACTTTCTGAGCCTCAATTTCCCCATTTAGAAAATGAGAGGAAGGATGGACTAGATGACCTCAGGTTCTTTCCATCTCTAGCTATGATCCCATGATCTTAAGCTTACCCTTGTACCAGTAGGAGACTTATCAACACAATACAAAGAGACATGAACTTGGGGGTATGTTCCCAGGATAGTAAAGAGCCTATATGAGTCCAGAGCTTGGAGGCCTGGGCCCTGGGTTTTACACTCCTTATGCGAACTGAACCTATGGTAGTCTCCACACAGGAAAAGAGAGAGTCTCAGGGTGATAGGCAATCTCAGAACTCAAAGAAAGAAATCAATTACAATGTCATTAGTGAGGAGGGTGCGTGAGTACGTCTAATGATTCAAGACACAAAGTTGAGGGAAATGCATTTGAGGTCTTCAGGCTGCAGAGGGACTATCACATTCACATTTTCATTACAGCTTTCAGCATTGATTAGTTAACTCTTGCACGTTTCTCTATGGACTAATTTTGACAACTCACCATTCCTATTCCAGGAGGTTGTCCCCCTTCCCTCATGTCATACATAACGGTTACCTTAGTATTCTCCTGTTCCTGTTTTCCCTAAGGTCACTTCCACCATGTCCTCTGAAATTCCTGCTATGTCTTTAGTAATTCCCTCTTACACCTTAGTTACCTCCTTAGACACTGCTTCCACTTTGCCTAACATGGCTTTCTAAGTGGAACTTGGCTTTCCTCCAAGGCAAAGACACCCCTTGGGTCTCTTAAATGCTAGCCACTCATTGCCTCATCTCCCAGGACTCTCTCCTAGTGATGTTATTAGCTCCTGTGCATTCAATTATCACCCAACATGAGTGACTACCAGATTATCTATCTATCTATCTATCTATCTATCTATCTATCTATCTATCTATCTATCATCTATCTATCTATCTATCTATCTATCTATCATCTATCTATCTATCTATCTATCTATCTATCTATCTATCTATCTATCTATCTATCTATACATATATATATATGGACCACCAATTTCTCTCCTAAGATATAATCCAACTTCATAAATTCTTTTGGACATTTCCAAGTAGATGTCACTAGGAATCTCAAATTCAGTGTGTCCAAAATAAAACTCAAAGTACTTTCTCTCAAGCTCTCTCTAATTCCTAATTTCTCTATTTCTGTTAAGGGCATCACTGAGCTTTCAGCTCTCCTTTCTACAAAACTCTAAATCACTTTAAACTTTTCCTTCTCCTCCCTTGCCCCACATCCAATTAGTTGCCCACTCTTGTCTATATTATTTTCAAAACATTTTTAGTATCTACCTTCTTCCTATTTACATGTCCACCACTCTAGTTCAGGCCTTCATTGCTTGGCTGTTTATGCCCTATCCTGTAAGGCAGCACCTGATGTGCTGGGCCTGAGAAAGGGAGACCTGGAGCTAAATCCTACCTTGGACACTTACTGGTTGTGATTCTCTGGAAAAATCATTTAAAGTCTCTGGGCCTCCACTTCTTCATCTGCAAAATGAAGGAGTTAGGTTCATTGACATCTCAGTCCACTAACAATTCTAACCTGATGACACTGTGGTTTACGATTCACTGGAATCCCTCCATGGGATTATTGCAATAGTTTCCTAATTGGGTTGCCTGCCTCTTGTCTCTTATGTGCTTTAATCCATCCTCCACACAAATGACAAATTAATTTTCCTATTGTAAAGGCTGGTCATGTTACTCCACTGCTCAGGAAGCTCCAGTGGCTTCTTTTTACCCTTGGGAGAAAGAACAAACTCCTTTGTTTTTCAAAGCCTTTCCCAATCTGGCTCTAGATTCTCAACCAATCACACTTTCCTCTTCTTCACACACTCAAGTCCTTGTCTTGCCTCTCTATCAGTAAGTGACCTTGTCTTATACTTTCCTGAAAGACTGAAGCTACTTCATGAAAACTCACATCTTCCCTTCTTGAATCCTTCAAAAACCTCCCATGTGTTTACCAGTCTTTTTCCTCTCTGGTCCTTTCCTGTCTCAGGAGGTGAAGTGGTCCACTTCCTGCCCAAACTCAGTCTTCTACTGGTGTCCTCTTTCTTCTATGAAACCATGCTCTTTCTCTTTTTTTATGTTTATTTATTTTTAGTTTTCAAATTTTCTCCCTGTCTCTCCCCTCCCCAACTCAAAATGCCAAGCATTCTGAACACGCCTTCCCTCAATCTGCCCTCCCTTCTAACACCTCCCCTTCCCTTATTCCCATCTTCTCTCTTGTCTTGCAGGGCAAGATAACTTTCTATACTACATTACCTGTATTTCTTATTTCCCAGTTGTATGCAAAAAACAATTCTCAACATTTGTTCCTAAAATTTTGAGGTCCAACTTCTCTTCCTTCCTACCTCCCCATCCATCCCCACTGAGAAGGCCAGCAATTCAATATAGGCTATATATGTGTAGTTTTGCAAATGATTTCCCTAATAGTCATGTTGTGTAAGACTATATTTCTTTCCATCCTATCATGCTCCCATTTCTTCTATTCTCTTTTGACCTTATCCCTCCCCAAGAGTATTTACTTCTAATTGGATTCTCCCATTTGCCCTCCCTTCAATCATCCCCCCCCCCACTCTGCTTATCCCTTTCTCCCCTACTTTCCTGTAGTGTAAGATAGGTTTTCATACCAAATTGAGTGTGCATGTTATTCCTTCCTTCAGCCAAATGTGATGAGAGTAAGCTTTACTTTATCCCTCACACCTCTGCCCTTTCCCCCTCCATTGAAAACGTTTTTTCTTGCCTCTTTTATAAGTGATAATTTGCCCCATTCCATTTCTTCCTTCCTCCCAATATATTTCTCTCTCACCCCTTAATTTTATTTTTTTACATATGATCCCTTCCTATTCAATTCACCCTGTTCTGTCTATATATATATATATATATGTGTGTGTGTGTGTGTGTGTGTGTGTGTCTGTGTGTGTGTGTGTGTGTATGTGTGTGTGTGTAATCCCTCCAAATACTCAAATACTGAGAAAAGTCTCAAGGGTTACAAATATTATCTTTCCATGTAGGAATGTCAACAGTTCAACTTTAGAAAGTCCTTTATGATTTCTGTTTCCTATTTACATTTTCATGCTTCTCTTGATTCTTGTGTTTGAAAGTCAAATTTTTTATTTAATTCTGGTCTTTTCATCAAGAATGCTTGAAAGTCCTCTATTTCATTGAATGACCATTTTCCCCCAAAGTATTATACTCAGTTTTTCTGAGTAGGTGATTCTTGGTTTTAATCCTAGTTCCTTTGACTTCTGAAATATCATATTCCAAGCCCTTCGATCTCTTAAGGTAGAAGCTGTGTTATCCTGACTGTATTTCCACAATACTCACATTGTTTCATTCTAGCTGCTTGCAATATTTTCTTCTTGACCTGGGAACTCTGGAATTTGATTACAATATTCCTAGGAGTTTCTCTTTGCAGATCTCTTTCAGAAGGTGATCAGTGGATTATTTCAATATTTATTTTACCTTCTGCTTCTAGAATATCAGGGCAGTTTTCCTTGATAATTTCAGGAAAGATGATGTCTAGGTTCTTTTTTTCATCACGGCTTTCAGGTAGAGCCATAATTTTTAAATTGTCTCTCCTGGATCTATTTCCCAGGTCCATTGTTTTTGCAATGAGATAGTTCACATTATCTTCCATTTTTCATTCCTTTTGTTTTGTTTTGTAATTTTTTGGTTTCTCATAAGGTCATTAGCTTTCATCTGCTCCATTATAATTTTTAAAGAATTACTTTCTTCAGTGAACTTCTGAACCTTCTTTTCCATTTGGCTAATTCTGCTTTTTAAAGCATTCTTCTCCTCATTGACTTTTTGGATCTCTTTTTCCAATTGACTTAGCCTATTTTTAAAGGTGTTATTTTCTTCAGCATTTTTTTGAGTCTCCTTTAGCAAGCTGTTGATTTGCTTTTCATGATTTTCTTGCATCATTCTCATTTCTTTTCTCAATTTTTTCTCCACCTCTCTTACTTGATTTTCAAAATCCTTTTTGAGCTCTTCCATGGCCTGAGATCATTGTATATTTTTTGGAGGTTTTGAATGCAGAAACCTTGAGTTTTAGGTCTTCTTGTGATGGTATGCATAACTCTTCCTCATGCAAAAGGATGGAAGAGAATACTTGTTCACCACAAAAGTAGCCTTCTGTAGTCTCATTTTTTTTCTTTTGGGGGCATTTTCCCAGCCAGTTACTTGACTTTTGAGTCCTTTGTTGAGAGGAGGGTATACTCTGGGGACCTGTAAGTTCTCAGTTCCTCCAAGGCAGCACAATCAAAGGAGAGGAGTTTATTCCTCTCCTGGTCTGAGCTCTGGTCTGGGAGCAACCACAAGCACTCTTTTCTGCCCAGAATCTGTGAGTAAAATTCCCTCTCCAGAACCTCCACCAGCTCCACCAGGCCAGCCAGAGCTCCTCCTCACCCCAGAAACACCACTCGGGGCTGAGATCCAAATCAGCTGCACAATTCCCCCAGGGGCTTTAGGTTGAGGGCTCCTAAAATGGACACTGTGCTGCAGCAACTGCTGCTGCCCTGGGGTTGCTGGGACCAGACCCTGTTCCCTTCTCACACAGGTGAGAGAGCTTTCTCACTGACCTTTGAAGCTGCCTTTGGTGTTTGTGGGTTGAGGGAATCTGGGAATTGCAGCTGCTGCCCAGGATTACGTATTCCCTGAGGCCTGCTTCAGTCCTGTCCCCATTGCAGCCAAGGCTGGGCTGCACTCTGCTCTGTGCTTAGTGAGACAGACCTTTCCTGTCAGCCTTCCAGGCTGCCTTGGGCTACAAATCTCTTTCACTCTATCTTTTTGTGGCTTCTGCTGCTCTAGAATTTGTTTAGTCATTTTTTACAGGTATTTTATGGGCTATGGGGGGCAACTTCCACAGGTCTGTCCTTCTACTCTGCTATCTTGACTCGTCTCCCCCTGAAAATGGCTGAACTGTTAACCCAAAGGGGCATCTCTAGTGAAATGACAAAGGACTCTTTCTTGTTCCTCTAGTATTGAACATTTCATCAATGACTTGGATGTAGGTCAAGCTGATGTTCCCTTCAAATTTGTAATTGACACAAATCCATGAAACATCAAAAATATTTCAATAGACAGGAACAAGCCTCCAAATCTAACAAGTGCTAGTTGAAGAGGGATAAACCTCCCTTATTAGAATGTAGGCCTTTTGCGGATAGGGAATCTTTCCTTTTTTATTCTTGTATCACCAGCACCTGGCACAATGGAAGAGGCTTACTAAATATTTGCTAATTAATAAATAAATAAAGTAAAAAATAAATTTTTTTAATTAAAGAAAACCATCTGCACAAATAGATATCTATTTTTGGGAGGTGAAATGTCAATCAGGATTAAGGGACTTGCCCAGGGTCACAGAGCTAATAAGTGTCAAGTGTCCAAGGCCAGATTTGAACTTCATTTGACTCCCAGGCTAGTTTCCTATCCACTGCAACACCTAGCTGCCTCAGTCCTTTTTTTGAAGGGAAAAATAAAGATATACATTTTAGATTAAGGGAAATTAGGAAATGCATTATAAAAGGACATAAAAATTCAAGACGTGAAAATTTCAGGGATGGGGTGAGGAAGACATTGCCAGCTGCCAAAGAGCTCAATTTCTATTTGATTGAAGATAAAAGATTGTTAGTATGGATCTGCCACCAAATGTCAGGAGAATGATGAAAGTCAATCTGAGTTCTCCTAGGACAGATGTAGGATCATAGAATCAGAGCTAGAAGGGACCTTGGAGGACATCAAGTCTAATCCTCTTATTTTTCAGATGAGGAAACAACCATGGAGAAGTTAGGTCAGACCCAGCATTGCCCAGTTCGTAAGTGTCTGGGGTGGCTTCGTATCTAGTGTTCTATCTACTGCTCCAAACTATCTCTTGCCAAAGAGAATCTAAGGATTTTAGTGGACTGAAGCTATCATCATCATTGTGGTCACAGCTAGCATTTGCATGAAACTTTTAATTTGCAAAACACTTTAAAAAAATGATCTTCTATCCTCTTAACAACCTTGGGAAGTAGATGCTATTTTTATCCCAGCCATATTTGAACTCAGGTCTTGACTCCAGACTCAGCACTCTACCTAATGTGCAACCTCCTAATTTAGGGCCGCTGTATGGTGTGGTAACCCTTCATCCTCAATAAAGCTAATGTGATCTTAAGAGCATATTCAATCAATAAATAATCAGTAAGGGCCTGCTTTATGCCAAATGTTGTGCAAGTCACTGGGGGTACAGATATCATGAATGAAATAATCCCAGATCCTGAGAATCTTTGAACAGGGGAGGTAATAGTCCAACTAACCTGCTCAGGTCCAATGATACCTGGAGTATCACATTCTGTTTGAGGTCCCACATGTCAGATAAAGCAAGCATTGATGAGCTGTCTGTGTATACAGAAGTAGATATCCAGAATAGTGAGGGGAATTTAATCTTGGCCATTTGAGGACTGATTGATAGAAGTGGAGATGCTGACTCTGAGGAAAAGAAGGTCCCTTCAAATATTTGAAGGACTCACCTGTAGAAGGGTATAGGAATATATTTTTCCTATAAAATATATATGTATTTCCTGTAGAAATTCAGTTTACTTGACTCCAAAGAGTAGAACTAGGAAGAATATGTTCTGCAAGGAAACTGCAAGAAAACAGAACATGATGTGACTCAACATAAAGGAAAATTCCCTTACAAAGTTGAGGTATCCATGAGCTCTTAGAAGGTATTGAAATCCTGATCATGAATGGTCTTTGAGCAGAGGCCAAATGGCTGTTTGTCAGTAATATCATAAAGGTTATTATTGCTTTGAGTATAGACTATCAAAATTGAAGTCTGAGGAATCTGCCAATTCTGAAATTTGATGGTTCTGTGAAGCAGGTGGGAACCTTCATAAGTCAGGAAGTTTGGGATCAAGCCAGAGACAGC
The DNA here is from genome assembly GCF_028372415.1 of Notamacropus eugenii. NCBI lineage: Eukaryota > Metazoa > Chordata > Mammalia > Diprotodontia > Macropodidae > Notamacropus > Notamacropus eugenii. The sequence continues at coordinate 44,546,786 of NC_092873.1, forward strand.
CGTGTTATTAAGGACTCAATGCCACTGCAGAAAGCCAATTCTAACAATGAGTCTAGGAGTGTATACATGATTTGGGTTTGGGTTAGGGTTAGAAATGGATCACAACAGAAGGCCTAAAACTTGGTCTAAAACATGGCCACTCTCTTGTCTCTTTTTGACATAGAAGGATGGAATAGAAAAGTCTGAGGTCTATTTGGATCTGTGTATACATAATAGATTGTAGGTTTCTTGAAGGCAGGGACCATGTTTTTGTCTTTCTTAATATACCCACGGCCTAGCACATAGGGAGGCAATGTTTATTGACTTGGAGAAAAGGTAGATTAGACTATTCTAGGGCTGGGTCTTGTCATTACAAATTCTCTTTCATAATTTTACCAATGGTGGCTACCTTACAAGTTTGTTGACAAAGACAAACAGATCTCCTACCTGGCTTTCCTGTCTTCTTGAGAAACATACAAATGGGAGGATATAAAAAAAACTTCAATAAAGTGAGAGCTAGGTAGTGTGGCATAATGGATAGATAGCTGGCCTTAGCGTCAGAAAGGCTTGGTTTAAGTTCCACCTTTGGTACATTCTAACTATGTGACTCTGGAAAGTCACTTAACCTTTCAGTGTCCCCAAACAATACTCTAAGACTATAAGTTTCAGAACAAATACTGTCTAAATTGGCAGAGGAAGATTATTCTCATTAGAATTTCCTTACACCAGTGAAATTACAAGTCTGGTCTAATAAGAAAATTAAGACAAATGTTTAACAGTAACCCTAAATATAGACATACAAACATTCCTGAGAAGAGGATAGAATTAGATTAAAAATTAATACCTCTCCTAGGGCCCCATTGGGCTTATTTGATTGAAGGTCACCATTATGGGTATCTTGAAACTAATAAGAAAAAAATAGAAAGACTCTTAGGTTGACCCCCAAAAGAAGACGCTCACAGAGATGAAAAGAGAGACAGATTCAGAAAGAGACACAGTGAGAAACAGATAAAGACACACAGAGAGAGACAGACACAGAAACAGAGACAGACAGAGAGACAGAGATAGAGCTGCTACCAGACCCTGACTTCGACAAAGATACAGAGAATTCAATATATCCCAGGGCTAAAATACAAGGAAATAGAGCAGCTAGATATCTGTTCTCTTTATGGCATAGTGTCTGCTCAGTGCCCCACCCCACAATAAGGGCACATTCCATGCCTCTAAGCCCACCCAGGCTGGTTCCTTTCTGAATGGGAGCTCTCCAAAGTACCTACTCCCTTGAAGTACAAGTTCTCAGAAAGCTTCCCTACTTTCTGCTTTAAAAAGTCTGCTGATAATTCAAAGAAGTGAAGATGCTCCCTTTCCCTTTCTTTCTCCTTTTTCATCAGATCTGAGGCAGGCACCCACACCCCTCTTACCTTTCTATTTTACAGACACAATGACCTTTCTCCTTCTGGCATCCCACCACTCCTACTACACTAAACTTCCTCTCCATTCATCCTCTCCAAGAATTGACTCCATATGTGACCTACTTTGCCAAGGAAGATCTGTTCAGTGTAGTGTCTAGCTCTTTTGTCTTAGCAATTGTTTTAGCCTTTGTGATATAACTGTGCATTAATACTTAACAAAGGTGGCCTTGCTTGGAGTGTGCCTTTTGTATTCATCAGACTACCCTTCTGTAGTGGAGTCAAGGTGGTAAAGTTGCCTTTGAATTGCTCTCAATCAGATTCAGCAAAAATGTGTTAACGAATGAATCATACAATCCACAGAGGCTCATTAGTCTTACTACAAGCATGTATTAAGCACTTATCATGTGCCAGGTACTATGCTAGATGCCAGATGCCAAAAGAGACCCTGCCTTCATGAAACCTAGATTCTAATGGGGAAGGCAACATGGATCTATAGGTAGCTACAAAATAGACACAAATTAAGCCAAAGTAGGAGCTGGCAGGTGGAGGGATCAGGAAAGGTGGAAACTGAACTGAATCCTGAAGGAAGCCAGGGGTTCTAAGAGGCTGAGGTGAGGACAAAGAGCATTCCAGGTATAGAGGACTGCCTGGGCAAAGGCTTAGAAGTGGGAGATGGATTGCTGAGTATGAAAAACAGTAAGAAAGGTCAGTAGGACTGGACCACAGCATATGTGGAGGGGAGACATTTGTAATTAGGCTAAAAATGTAGTTTGGGGTCAAGTTGTAAAGGATTTCAAATGTCAAACAAAAGAGTCTATGTTTGGTCCTTGAGAGTAAAAACCTTTCCACTGTATGTTCATAATTATTTGCTAAGCTGCTATTGCTTTCTTTAGCTCATTGTACAGATGAATTGGTGACCTTACACAACGCTCTCTCACTCAAATCAAAGTCAACTGCAAGTCATATCATCATCTTAATATCATGGTTCTCTTCAAGAATGAAGGACAAACACAGCCTGTGAGTGAGTAGCAGCTCCTCTCTTCCTCCTCCTCTTCCTCTTCCTTCTCCTCCTTCTCCTTCTCCTCTCCTCTGGTGTTCTACCCAGTGAAAGGTACACTCCATGCCCAAAAGCTGCCTTTTCCCCTCTGGTTTACTGGCTATGGTTTCTTGGTCAGAGATAAAGTCTTCAACTCAATTCACTCTGGAGCTCATAGACTGGACAACAAGTCCCCATCCACCTACAGAGTGATTGTAAATACTAAGTAGTAATTGTTTCTCTTTTACCTAGAAATCCTAGGTGTCTTCCCCTTCCAGCTTGATTTTTTTTTTATTTGATTAAAGGGGCCATCCTTTAAGTAACTACTTAAAGAAGGTTATTCATTGAATGGGTGTAATCTCACTCAAAGTGAGAATGTGACAAGACCTTAGCCCGAAGGGACCAGGGTCTCACATTGCATCCTGGGTCAGTCGTCCTGATGACTGGACCCAGATGGCTCAGGATAAAAAAGTGAGGTTGGTGACCTTGCACAGCTCTCTCTTACTCAAATTAAAGTAAACTGCAAGTCATGTCATCTTCTTGATGTCATGGTTCTCTTCAAGAACAAAGGACAAGCACAACAAACAAAAATTTGCTAAGCACTGCTTACACTGCGAAATCTGGGGGGAGGTGGAAGGAAGATAAAAGGTGTTGCCAAGTTGAAGTCCCTGTCCTCTCTTAAGAGGGGAGTGGCACCTGGATGCTTCACTCTCAGTTCCTCCAGGTTATTTGGATGTTTAATTATAGAAGGGAAAACTGGAACACACAGGGTGGCATTATGCCCCCAAAGTCACCTGTTAGGTGACCAAGGATCCCTCTCCAGCTGTGACCTGAAACCAGCTGCCCTGGCTTCTTCCTTTTGTCATCCATCCACTGGCAAGGTCTGCCTATATTGGTATATATCACTGCCTCTTCATCAGAGAAGAGGTCCACAAATAAGTAAAATAGCCTTTAAAAAGGGCACTCTGTGCTTCAGATGGTAATGAGCCTGGCACTCCAAAGGGTACATCCCCATGAGACTTATAAATAGGACATCCCTGAGTCCTACACACACACACACACACACACACACACACACACACACACACACACACGTAACAACGACAGCAACTCGACAAAGAAGGATGAGAGAGAACTAGTGCAGTAAGTTTCCCAGACAATGACAGCTCCTTTGCTTTTGGGGGACATGGGAGGCAAGGAGATGAAAAAGGAAAGAGAAGCCTAAGAAAGCCAAGAAACAGGTGAAGAGAGCTGCCATTCTGATTAGTCTCATTGGATTCCGTGGTAGGGCTGCGTAATTACTATTCTTTCTCAGGAACAATGAATATTGTCTTCCATAGAGAAAAGCAATCCACCAACAAGCAGTCAGCACGGTGACTGACACATAGTAGGTGCTATATACATGTTAGCTATTTGTATTATTAATGCTTAGTTACAGATTCAAATGGAAATGGAGAGCTTATCCTCATTTTCTTTTTTTCCTCTTCCGTTATTTCCCTCTTCCTCCTATCCTTCTTTCAGAAGCTATTTCACTTCGAACTCTGCTAGAGCTGTGGGTTATTGCAGTCTGCCTTAATAGTTCACTCTCTGTCCATAGTTTGTCATATGCTAATAATGCAATAATGTGGTTATAGGAGCAGGTCAGCAAAAACCTTCAAGGAGGGGAAATAAATCAAAGACAGTCATTTTATGGAGATGTTTCAAATGTCTCCTGAAAGTAAGCATATGTGAGCAGAGAGCCCAGAGCTCAATGGCCTCATGACAATTTGAATAAAGAGGAAGTGGTTATTGTCACTTTTCTTTTAAATAGGGAAGTGAGGGAAAGTAAGGGACTTGAAAATCCTAGCTAATTACTATCTTCTAGTTGAATCATCTTTGTACCCCCAGCATAAATCCAAATTGGTCATAGCATATTTTAAAAAATCCAGTTGCTATGTTCTTTTGCTAGAATTTTATTTAAAATCATTTAAACACTATTCATTAGTGATACTGGTCAATAGTTCTCTTTCTTTTTTATCTTTTCTGTTTTATCCTTCCCCAGTTTTGGTTAGTAGAATTATATTTGCCTCATAAAGAGAATTATATTTGCCTCATAAAGAGAATTTGATAGTATTTTCTTGCTTAATTTTTAAAAATTCTTTTTAAATACTTGTCAACAGTTTTAGTATGTTTTTAATTTTGAGTGCCAAATTTCTCCCTCCCTAAAGTGACTGCCTTCAATTTATTTCCCCTTTTTGGAGAATTTTGCTGACCTGCTGCTATAACCACATTATTACGTTATTAGCACATGATAAACTATGGTACAGAGTGTGAACTGTTAAGGTAGGCTGCAATGACTCACATTTCCATGTTAATCACATTGTGGGGAAAAAAAAAACACAGACAAAAAAATAACACCTCAAACACATCTTGTTTAAAGTTGAGAATTATTTGTGTAGCATATGTATTAATTGCTTTTTAAAGGTTTGCAAGAATTCACCATAAGATGGTTGTCTTCCAGTGAATACGCTTCTCCCCTAGAGGAACAGGCAAGTTCTCTCACAGCACAGAAAAGCTATTCCATCTTCAAATAAAACTGTCTATTCCTCACACTCTGCTTTCCAAAGAACATTCCATGGACATTCTCTCTTTGGTCCTTGGGAGGGAGTTTGGTGTGGAGCAGTGGTTTCAAACTCAAATAGAAACATCCTTGTGAGCTACATATTAACTTAGAAAGTTATGGAACCATGCCCAAAGGGTAATCAAAGTGTGCATACCCTTTGATCCAGCAATAGCACTAACTAGGTCTGTATCCCAAAGAGTTCATAAAAAAGGGAAAAGGACTCACATGTACAAAAATATTTATAACAGTTCTTTTCGTGGTGGCAAAGAATTGGGAATTGATGGGATGCCCATCAATTGGGGAATGGCTGAGCAAGGTAGTACATGAATGTAGTGGAATACTATTGTGCTATGAGAAATGATGAGCACACAGATTTTAGAAAAACCTGGAAAGACTTGAATGAACTGATGGTGAGTGAAGTGAGCAGAACCAGGAGAACATTGTAACAGCAGCATTGTACAATGATCAACTATGAATGACTTCACTCTTCTCAGCAACATAATGATCCAAAAGACTCATGATGGAAAATGTTATCCACAACCAGAGAAAGAACTATGGATTCTGAATGCAGATCAAAGCATATTATTTTCTCTCTTTTTCTGGTAGCTTTCCCCTTTTGTTCTGTTTCTTCTTTCACTACATGACTTATGTGGAAATATTTACGTAATTGTACATGTATCAGATTTCTTGCCATTTTGGGGAAGAGGGAGGAGAGGGAAAGAGGGAGAAAAATTTAGAACTCAAAATCTTATAAAGATGAATGTTGAAAACTGTCTTTACATGTAATTGGAAAAAATAAAAAACTATTTACCAAAAAAAAGAAAGAAAAAAGAAAACAAATTAACATTATCTATGTTGCCATTATATGCTTTATTTATTTTGTTAAACATTACCCAATTACATTTTAATCTGATCTGACCACTTGAAAATTAAGGCCTGATGGTCTTAACACCTCCAGTGTAAAAGTAAGCTGGCTTGGATTAAAAAGAGATATAGATTCAAACCCCAAATCTCATACTTATTTGGGTAAATCACTTAACACATCAGAATCTTTTATTCTTATCTGCAAAAAGGAGGTTATTAATATTTCTAACATCTGCTCACAGGAAAAGGTTTTTCAAATCTTAAGGTGCCATATGAATGTGAATTAGGCAGTATATTTGCACAGCAAAACTTTTCAAATGGGAATCATTAACCTCCTTTTCCATATGTGGAATCTGACACATCTCTAGAATTAGTGACTTCTCCAAGGTTCACATAGCAAGTCAAGCGTGTTTGTCCTTCATTCTTGACAAGAACCATGACATCAGAGATGTTACAACATGACTTGCAGTTAACTTGGATTTGAATGAGGGAGGGCTGTGCAAGGTCACCAGCCTCACTTTCTCCTGCTGAGCCATCTGGGTCCATCAGGATGACTGGAGATGGCTCAGGATGCAATGGGAGACCCTGGCCCTCTTAGGCTAAGGCCTTTTCAGGTCCTCACTTTGAGGGAGGCAACACTCATTCAGTAAATAGACCTCTTTTTGTAGTAACCACCACAGTAGCAACTACAAGTATTTCATGGCTCATGCCCTCACCTTTGATCCTCACAACAACTTGGAGAAGTAGGTTATACCCATTATACAGTTGAGAAAACTGAGGCCCGGAGAGTTTAAATGACTTGCCTAGGGCTACACAGCCAGTATATGACTGAGGTAGAATTTGAACTCAGGTCCTCTTAAGCCCAAGTTCAGCACTCTATATACTCCACTGAAGTAATAAAGAACTACAATAACAGTTAAAATTTGTTCATAATATTTTAACTTTTGAAAAATTGTAACATTCTTTACAAAGCCAGTCAACAAGAGTTGATTAAGTATGAACTATATACCTAAATAGGGCAGTTAGGTGGTTCCATATTGCACAGAGCACCAGGCCTGGAGTCAGGAAGACTCATTTTCCTGAGTTCAAATCCAGTCTCAGACACCTACTAGTCATGTGACCTTGGGCAAGTCACTTAACCCTGCCTTAAAAATCTTATGATGAAATGGAGGGTGAAATCAAAGACAGACAAGGGCTCTGGCCCTTCCACTATAGCCATGTGACCATGAGCCAGCCTTGATTTCCTCCCTTATAAAATAGGGAACGGGCAATCATTGCTGCCCAGTTGGCCTCAGGAGGTTGTTGAGAGAGTTAAAGGGGACAGGAAATGTGGAAGTAGGTGGAAAATCATCACATACACATAGATGTAAGGTCATCAATATTAATAACAGTAAAGCTAACAGTGATTGAAATCTGAGCGGGTGGAGTAAGAGTTGTCATGGAATTAACCCTGGATCTGGAATTCAAAGGCCTGACTGCCCTTTACTGTCTACCTGACTTTGGACAAGTTGAGCTGCCTCTCGGGGCCTCAGTCCCCTCATCTGTAAGATCCAAGGTCTCACTCTTTGAGGTTCCTCTCAGTTCCAAATCCTTGACTTGAACAGTCTTGCTGACATGGAAGAACTATGGGAGCCTGAGTAGGGGAGCTAATGAGGGACAAAAGATCCAGATCACAGCAAGAAGCCCCCCTCTTCCTTGGCCCCTGCTCAAGCTAGCCCAGATTGAGACTGAAGGAAAATTATGACAACAGGTCGACATTTAGGTCACTCCTCGAGGCTGGCCTAGCTTGTGACCTTCATTAACACATCAACCTTGTGAGACGGGTATAGCTAAGAATCTAAAAACCCCTACTCTTCCAACAAGAAGACCATGTAAAGTCAGTAGGACTTAGTTTAATCCTACAGTTAAGCTTTACCAGCCCTGTGACCTTAGACCACTTAATCTCCCTTAGCCTCAGTCTTCTTAGCTCTAAAATGTCTTTATATATATATGTATATATGTATGTATGTATGTATGCATGTATGTATGTATATGCATATATATGAATATATATTATGTATATATATATCATATATAAAGCACTTTGCAAATGATAGTTTCCATTTCCTGGATGAGGAAAAGTAAAGGCTACAGGGCATACATCAAAGGTAGAATTTGAACCCATTTCCTCCTGGGTCCAAGACCAAGGGTTTCTCCACTACTCCCCACTGTCATTTTCTTCACAAAAAAAAGAAAGAAAGAAAGAAAGAAAAACAAGCTATTTGGACTGTCTTACCTAAAAGAGAAATATACAATTTTTAAATAAAAAATACCATACTTCAGTGACCTGAAGGAGATAATACAGCTCTGCTCATTCTTTCCCCACCCTTCAAAAAGATGGGGAGCAACATGTCCCTTTAAAAGGGAAAAATTTATTTAGATTTTTTAACATGGCCATTGTGGATTCATTTTACTTATGTGTTACTAGGGTTTTTTTCCCCCTTCTCTCATTTTTCCATAGGGAGAGAAGAATGGCGGTTGACAGTAAGCGCACACACACACACACACACACACACACACACACACACACACACACACACACACACATACACACAAGAGGAGGAACATCATTTTTTTTGAATGCACAGAAGAGAACAGAAGAGGGCATAGGCAAGCAGGAGATTTTTTTTTTAAATAATGGGTAGAATTTAATTTACATACATACACATATATTTAAACAAGTAGTGCTATGAAACGGAGATTCATAGTTACATTCAGCATTTTGGGAAGGCAGGGTATGTTCTATTGTGTATATGGAAATACTCTTTTTTGGTATTTAAATTGAGCACAGAAAAATAAAAAGGGAAATGGCTAAAGATTTTAAACTTTGTGTCCTGGCCCAGCAGTCTAGTGAGGCCTAAAAACGTCTTCTCAGAAAAATGCTTTTAATGCATAAAACAAAATACAAAGGAAACCACTTATATAAAAACACAACTATCAGATTAGAAAAGAAAAAAAAACAGGTTAGTGGTTAAACACGCCCACTCCAGTTATTTAGCAAGAGAGTTAAGTGTATTTAAACTTGTATTGAATCTGGGTTTATTTCATATTTTCTAGAGAGGAAAGAAAATAGTAAAATGGTTAAATGAACAGTAGAGAGGTTCTCCGCTGGGAAAATAAAGGTGAGACCAGTAGAGAAAAGGCACAGAGGAAGGAAGGGGAGATTATTGTCAATAAATTTCCTTTATCCACCTAAGCAAATTGTAGTGAAGAATGCCTAGAAAGCTCTCCACTGACTACTAACCTCTCTGACTTCCTTTAACCTTGAACAGGAAAGCCTTTTCCAATTCTTCTTACTTCTAGTGCCTTCCCTCTGTTAATTATTTCCTATTTACCCTGCATATAGCTTCTGTGCATGTGTGTGTGTGTATGTGTGTATCTTTGCATGTTGTCTCCCTATAGGCTTCTGCAGGTATCCCCAGTGCTTAGCACAGTGCTTGAAATATAGTAATAGGTATATAGCAAACGTTTATTGATTGATTGATTGATAAAACATTACAAGATATAAAATTACAGGCTTTCTGTTGCCATGTAAAAAGTAAAGTCAGAAGTGAGGAAGATATATACAGATATATGTATAAATGGGTATGTGTACATGTTCTCTTGTGTGTATGGAAATACTCTTTTTGGGGGGTATTTAAGGCCAGAACAGAAAGAGAATAAAGGGGACTGTCAAGGTTTTTAAACTTTTTTTTGCATCCTGGTCCCACAGTCTGGTAGAGCCTATAGTGGAGCCTGGATGTGTGTACAGAAATTCATGATACAAGTCCCATAGGTCCTTGTGAGAATGAGAGGCCATTCCTGCTCTGCTCAGCACATTTCCACTGCAGAATGTCTGACCCACACTTATCACTGGAAGAAAAGATGAGGCTCAGTCTTTTTTCGTTCCAGGACCCAGAAGAACTGGGCTATGATAACCCCAACTCACGATTCTGTAGCCCTTTAAGACTCAAAGGTTCACATTCCTAAGTGAATGCTTGGCATTGAAGGCAAGTGACTTGCTCAGGACCACAAAGCCTTACTATGCGGCAATGATGGGATTTACCATTCAGCTCCAATGTTCCCCTCCCTCTTCCATGAGGGGCTTCCTGATCTGTTCTGGGGGAGTGGAGAGTGTCCCCGCTCCTATCTCCTCAACCATTATCATGTATTTACTATGAATCCATCAAGTACCTAATATTATGTGTGACTGATAGTAAATAACTCCTTGAGAGCAGGGGGGGTGTTTTATTTCATCTCCAATGCCTGGCCTAGAGCGCTAGGGTCTGGTCCCATGATAGAGGAAATTCCTGGGTGAGGAAACCTTCTCCAAACGCAGGTTGGCACCTTCTCTGCAACTTATCATTTTAGAGAATGGCCCAGAGCACAGAGCAGCTAAGTGACTTGCTAAAACGTCAGAGGTGAAACTTGAATTTAGGCCTTCTTGGCTTCAGGGAAGCCCATCTCTCTTTCTACTGTGCCAAGCTGCCTCTAATACTATTAAGGTGAATTAATCATCTCCTCAGCATTGATTGGGAACACTGAGGCCTTAGTGCTGTGTGGAGCAGATAGAGGAGGCATTAACTGTAAATTTCTCTCGCACAGTTGCAAGTTTTTATGTGAGGGGAGCAACATTCTCACTTTGTAGGTATACTGGAGACCCAACGAGTTCACTTGCTTTCTGGCTCCCGGCTCCCCAGTATCTATTTATTCCAGTTTCCTCTCTCTCTTATGCAAGAGAAGGTTCCTGAGAGATCTTCCTGGGCCCTCTAGGAAGTCAATGCCAAAGAATGCTGGATTTGGAATCAAAGAACCTGGGTTCAAATCCTGATTCTTTCACTTTTCCTCTGTTCTCTTGAATAAGACACTAAACTTCCCTGGACCTAGTAAATATATATCTTATTTTAAAATAAAATATATTATTTTTTAATATTATAATAAAAAAATAATAAAATAAAAATATATTATCTGTGAAATACAGGGATTGGACCAGATTTTCTCTAAGGAGACTTCTATCTCTAAATCTCCAATAGCATGATGCTATGACCTCTGGATATCTGGTTCTCCCCTCTGCCCCCCATCCCAGGGGTTTTAAACATGTATATCCCTCAATAGTTCTTAAAGAGATTCTAGGACAGGGGTGCTTAAGGATTTCTGGGTCTTGGACCCTTTGGCAGTCTAATGAAGTCTGTGAAGTCTTTCAAAATAATGTTTTTAAATGAATAAAATAAAATACATAGGATTCTAAATGAAGTCAATTATACTGAAATTTAATTATCAAAATATTAAAAAGAAATTAACTTTACAGATCTCAGAGTACATGGCACTGTGTAAACGTTGAATAAATGTTTGCAGGCTGACTGACAGGGGCTAAGAACCCCTGATTCTGTAGCTGGTCTCCTCAACCGTAAGAATGTTTCTCTATTTTCCAAGAAGGTAGAAACAGTAACTAACGAGCTTTGTCTCAGTGAAATTAAAGAGAAATCGTTTCCATCAAATCTGATCCTCCTTCTTCCAAGGCAGGAAGGAGCCCGATAGGACGCAGGATGTTTTGTCCAAGTCACTTTATAATTTCAAATGATGGGGCTTTCATGGCTTCTCTTAAAAGCCCAGAGATGCAGTTAAAATATTTTCTTTTATCAATACCGTTAGACTGTGTGGTTTGTTCCAGCTGAGGAACCCTGTTCTTTGAACTCTCACGCTGCTGAGAGAAACACAAGAGGCACGACTGTTTTTCTAAGCCTGCAGATCCCACTGACAAGTACAATTCATCTCTGTTTGGTTAAAAAAAAAAAAAGCAGAAAGGGAAAGAGGTTCAGTGAAATAGCAGCCCTGCTTGAACCCTGCCTGCTTTTCTCGAGGTAATAATAGAGCTCTGTGTGGATTCAGTTCTACACTTTGGAATTGCATCTATTGTGGTTTTTCTTCATAGACCTGGAAAGGACCTTAGAGGTCACTGGGTCTAATCCCTTGATTTTATAGATGAGAAAACAGAGGTCCAGAGGGATAAAGTGAGTAACCCCAAGGTCATACAGGTTGTAAAGGCAGTATTTGAACCCAGGTTCAAGATTATATACATATATGTGTGTATACACATACATGTATACATACATGCATATGCATGTGTATGGATATATGCACATGTGTTATGTATATACACATGTATTATGCATGTGCTATTATCTACACATATATTTGTCCCATATATGTGTGCATGTGTCTGGGAATGTTTGTGTATACACACATGAATACACATATATGGTATATATATGTATAAGTATATATATACTTACATAGACACATAAGGCATACATACATACATATATAAATATATATGCGTATATATATATACACATATACCAGATGTGTGTATATGTGTTTATATATAGTACATATATACTACATAATATTTATACATAGGTGTGTATGCAAATATATACACATTATCTCCTCTGTTAGAATATAAAGTACTTGAGTACAAGGACTTTTCTTTGTAACCCTAATGTTTATCACAGAGCCTGAGAAACCGAGAGGGTAAGTGCTTAAGAACTGCTTTTTCATTCATTCATTCATTCATTCATTCATTCATTCATTCAGCACGTAATATCTGCTAGGCACTGACAAAAGGAAATAGTTGCTGTCCTCAAAGACTTTAGAGTGTATGCGAAGGATTAAGGGACGATAAGTACACATACAAATAAAAAGCAAAATACATAATAAACATTTCTCAGGTCACAGGTCTAATATGAAAGGCCAAATAGAACAGGGGATCGAGGAGGTGAAATGGAATAGTAGGGAGCAATAGGGAAAAGGTACAAGAGGGATGGCACAGTCATGGTTAGATGCAAGGACATCTAGAGTGGTGGTCAAGGAATCTTAAGTCACGTAAGCACCATCTTAAGCTCCAAGTCAGTGCCACTGGTCATCAACTGTCACACCATTCAGAGTAACAACAACATTGATTTGATTATCAGTCCCTGAGAAAGAAGTGGAGTGGGGAAAGGATGGATAGAGAGAGAATGATAGAAATATTCTAAATAGAAACCCCAGCTCTTAGTGTTCAAAGACTTTAGTGACATTGGCACCTTCTAAGATACACTAAATACCCTTGATGCATGAGCATCGACTGCTCGGTAATGCCGACCTATGAAGACAAAGCAAAACTCAGGGAACATGCTGCTCTATTTGATTTAGTGATTTCCAAATCTTCTCCTTAATTTTGAAAGCATCACTCGTAAAGTTTGAGGGTAGGTCTTTTCCTCTTGAAATCATGGGGGAAGTTGATGATAATATTTAACTACTCAGAGTATTCATTACCCAATACCCACTGGGGTAAAATTATACTGTTACTTGAGACAGCTGTGCAGCAAACCAATTCATTACACTTGATGTGAAAGTCTCCAAGATGTGGTCATGGGGACTGGGAGGGAAAAGACTTCATTTGGCTTCCGAATCCTTCTAACCCTGTACTTTACTAACAGAAGGAGTTACTCAGAGGCTATACCAAAAAGCAAAACATCTGGACAATTCAGTGAAAAAAATCAACAAAGAGAAAATGGGTGGGTGGATCGGTGCTGGGTAGAAAAACACTGCCTGATGGGTCAAAATAACTCACCAATTTGGTAGAGAAGTCCATTGTTCCAGCAGTGTTATAGATTGATCTGTAGCTTAACTCTATAAATGATAAATGAGCAGGAGATGGTGGATGGAATTAGTCAAACAAAAGAGACTTTGTAAAACAAATACATACATGCATACTTACATATATACATATACATATATATATAGACACACACACGCACATCCACAAATACTTGGACATCACATATCTACAACATAATACCAACAAAACCAACTAATGAGTGAATACCACAGTTGCAAAATCATAGAATTTGGGTGTTGGAGGAGGCCTCAGCTTTTCTGGATGCTGTATCATAATACTGACATACATCGAGCTTGCATGACACTAAAACCTCCATATCTTTTTCATAGTATCTGCCATCTATCCATTTCTCCTTCATCTCACATTTGTGAAATTGATTTTTTTTTTGCCCCAAAGGCAAGATTTTACGTTGAATTTCATCTTATTAGATTCAGCTCAGTGCTCTAACCTATGTTGTCCAATGTGTTAACCACCCTTCATCATCACTGCAATGACCTGAATAAAGGTAGAAAGACATCTGGGGATAGTTATTTGCAAATCCCTTTTCTACTGTTATCTAAGTCATTGAAAAAAAAGTTAAACTACAAGCACAGATCCCTGGGACACTCCAGTGGAGACCTCCTGCTGGACATTGAGTCATTAACAACTTTTGTTATTGTTCAGTTACTTCAGTTATGTCCTACCATTCCTGATTCTATTTGGAGTTTTATCCATTTTATTTAACAATTGAGGAAACTGAGGCAGACAGGGTTAAATGACTTGCCTGGGGTCACACATCTAATTGGCGTCTGAGGTCAAATTTGAACTCAGGAATCCAAGTCCAGCACTGAGGCACCTAAATGACACATTAATAATTACTTTTTGATTATTTTTCAAAAGCAACAAACTGTGCATACCCTTTGACCTAGAGATACCACTATTAGGCTTCTACTCTAATGAGAGCAAAGAAAGAGGAAAACATCCAAGTATAAATATGTATACGCAAACACATACACACATACATACATATATGTACATATATATGTGTGTGTGTTCTTTTTGTAGTAGCAAAGAATTGGAAGCTGAAAGAGTGTCCATTAATTAGGGATGGCTGATTGAGTTATGGTCTATGAATGTGATAGAATACTATTGTTCTATAAGAAATGATGAAGGAGATGGTTGCAGAGAGACTCAGGAAGACCTGTTTAAACTGAGCAGAACCAGATAACACTACATAATAACAGCAATATCTTAAAAATTATCAACTTTGAAAAACTTAAGAAATCTGATCAACAAAATGGCCAAACATAATTCTAGAGGATTCACATAAAGCATACCGCTTGGTTAGTTATTGTCCTTTGTTGTCGAAGAGGACATCACCATGATAAAGGGAAGTTTCAATGTGCACAGCTGTGGCTGATCAGACTAATACGAGCTCAGAATGCTCCACCACAGATTGG
The DNA here is from genome assembly GCF_028372415.1 of Notamacropus eugenii. Lineage (NCBI taxonomy): Eukaryota > Metazoa > Chordata > Mammalia > Diprotodontia > Macropodidae > Notamacropus > Notamacropus eugenii. Next base: position 44,561,799 of record NC_092873.1, read on the forward strand.
GCACAGATAGTCCGTGTGAATATTTGGGGTGGAGACTTAAAATTTGTGCATCCTGTGTTTACTTTGTAATGTTTCAATTCTGCTTTGCTCATAGAGCACAGCACCCTTTCTGATGTGGGCACACCATGCTGAGTGGTCCTGTGCCACTATATCCCATGTCCCACAATCAAATTCAAAGTTCTTGAGAGAGACCTTGAAAGCGTCCTTGGGTTGTTTCTTCTCACCACGATGTGATTGCCTGCCCCATGTGAGTTCTCCATAAAATAGTCTTTTTGACAAGCATATATTTTGCATTTGAACAATGTAGCCAGCCCATTGAAGATGCACTCTCTGAAGCACAGTTTGAATGCTTGGTAGTTTAGTTCGAACAAGGACCTCAGTGTCTGGTACCTTATCCTACCAGGTGATCCTCATAATCTTCCTAAGACAGTTCAAATGTAAGCGATTCAGTTTCCTGGCATGGCGCTGGTAGACTGTCCATGTTTCACAGGCATACAACGATGAGGTCAGCACAACGGCTCTGTGGACCTTCAGTTTGATAGTCAGTCTCATACCTCTCCTTTCCCAAACTTTTCTTCAGAGCCTCTCAAACACTGAGCTAGCTCTGGCAATGCATGCATCAATCTAATTTTCAATGTGTACAACCCTGGAAAGTACATTAACAAGGTAAGTGAACTTATCCACAGCATTCAAAACTTCTCCATTTGTTGCAACTGATGGTTCCACCTATGGATGGTGTGGTGGTAGCTGATGGAGCACCTGTGTTTTCTTGGTGTTGATTATTAGGCCAAAATTAGCACAGGCAGCAGAGAATTGATCCATACTTTGTTGCATCTCAGCTTCAGAGGCTGCATTGAGTGCACAATCATCTGCAAACAGAAAATCATGTACCAACACTCCCTCCTCTTTTGTCTTGGCTTGTAACCTTCAAACTGAAGAACTTACCATCAGTACGGTAGTTGACCTTGATGCCATGTTCATCCTCATTGAAAGTATTTGACAACATATGCTAAAAACTTCATGCTGAAAAGCATAGGAGCAAGCACACAGCCCTGTTTCACTCCATTGGTGACTGGGAAGGCATGAGAGCATTGTCCACTATCCAGAACCTGGGCAAACATGCCACCATGAAATTGATGTACAATATTGATGAACTTCTCCGGGCAACCAAATTTTGACAAAATTTTCCATGAACTCTCTCACGACTAGCAGTGTCAAAGACCTTGGTCAGATCCACAAATGTTGTGTACAGACCTCTGCTCTGCTCCTGGCATTTCTCCTGGAGTTGTCTGGCAGCAAGCACTGTATCGACTGTTCCTTGGCCCTTTCTGAAGCCACACTGGCTCTCAGGTATATGACCATCTTCCAGGTGAAGGATCATCTTATTAATGAGAGTCTAGCACGAATTTTGCCAGCAATGACTAAGAGAGAGAGGACCCCCCCTCCCCTCCACCGTGACTATAGCAGGACAATCTATTCCCTTTATCCTTATAGAGATGAACAATGGAGGCATCCTTGAATTCCTGGGGGATAACCTGCTGTTGCCATACTACCTACCTCCAAAAGGAGAGGTGATCTGCACATTGAGGTTTGTTTGTTTTAACATGGGCCAAAGCAGATATTTACCTATACATGCTTGAAGTGAGTTTTTTTTTTTTTTGCTTCTTCAATTAGGAGAAAGGGGAGGGGAAGTGGGAGAGAGAAAATTTGAAACTAAAAATAAAATAAAGCTGAATTTAAAAATAAAAACAACTACTCTTTGAGTCCAGCCATCCAATCAGCTTTGAATCCATCTGAGTGTATTATCATTTAATCCATATCCCCTCACTATCTCCATAAGAGAGTATGAAACACTTTATCTAAAGCTTTACGGGAAAAAAAATGTAAGTAAATTATATCTGAAGTCTAACAGAAAAAAACATTTTAAGCAGTCTTTGTATGAGATACAAAGTTTAGATAAAATAGAGTCCCTTCCCCATGGACATAAAAGGGGATAAGATATCAACACATATGAACATGATTCTTGGCATCACGATGTAAAGGTGCAGCTAGGAGTCTGTCTAGGTTGCTCGTATAAAGCAACAAAATCCACCTACTGAGGTGACTCAGAAAGAGAAGAATTGGAATCTTACTCACTTTCTTCTGATTCCAATATTTGGACTATGGGGGTTGTCAGTCTTGGGTAACCATTCTCTTTCTTCTTTTACCCACTATGACCTGTTCTATAGTTTTCTCTCACAGTTCCACTCTTACAAAGGCATTGCTTGGTTCATGAATAGGAGATGTAGCTTCCTAGCTCCCATCAGACAGTCAAAGTACTTCCAACTCACAATTTTGCCTAAAGGGAAACTCCCAGTTCAAATTTCATCCTGCTTTGGTAAGCCTTTCTTCATATATTAATAGCATTCCCTTTCATATGATTCCCCCAGACAAGATGAAAATCCCGATTCAGGGAGAACCTTTGTTCTCTGTTTCCCTTTGTATAATACGTCTCAGTATCTCTGTTCCTTTTTGCAACTCGCTATTCACAAATAATGAAGTTCTCTGATCTGAAACAACTATAATTGATCACTTTATAGAGTTGCAAGTCCAAAATTAATTAAAAATAAAGTATATACCAATATGAATTGATTTTTAAAAACTAGGCATTGTAAATGAACTTTAAAGAATAAGAAAACTTTGGGTTTAACATTTGTACTCCCAGGCAGAGGGTGAATAGGGAGAGGGGGAAGGGGAAACAAACAATTCTGTCATTGTCATCATTTCTTCAGAGGAGAAAAGTTACATAAACTTCATACAATTCCAAAGATATTTCTTCTGAAGGTAGTAATGGGGGCAGGAGTAACTGCTCAAAATGCAGGTTGTACCAGCTTTTCCTTTACACCAGGAGATCTTAACCAGAGGTACATGGATCACACATCCCTGAACTTGGATGAGAAAAATGCATCTTTATTTTCATTTTTCTTCAAAATTTATCATTTACTTTGATCAGGAATTTATATGAGAGTGCTGGGCACTATGCTAAACACTTTACAATTATTATCTCACTCAATCCTCACAACAACTCTGCAGGTTACTTGTAGTTTTTGTTATTTATCATCTCCATGTGTAAAAGATGAGGAAACTGGGGCAAGCAGAGGTTAAGTGACTTGCCCAGGGTCACACAGCTAGTAAGTGTCTGAGATCCCATTTGGACTCAGGTGTTCCTGGTTCCAGGTCTAGTGCTCTATCCACTGCACCACCTAGCTTCCTGAGGGGTTGGAGGCTTTGCTAGACTACCACAGGAGTGCATGGTGCCCGAAAAGGAGCCCTGCTCTTCACCCTTTCTTTGCCCTTATCAATTTGACCACTTAAGTGTTTCTTCCCAGGCATGAGATGAGCCTCCTTACTCATCGTTCATGATGACGTTTCCCTCCTAATTCAAGGAGAAAAGAAAATATTGTTCTTTGAGATCTATTCAGTTCCTCATGAACTCTGAGTGTAGATGGAAGCATACTGTTTTCACTTAATTTATTTTTTTCCTGTTTTTTGCCTTTTTTCCCAACGTGTATAATATGGAAATAGATTACGCTTGACTTTTCTTGTGTAGTTGCTATCACGTTGCTTTCCTACTCATTGGTTGGGGGAGAGACAGGAGGAAGGGAGAGAATTTGGAATTCAAAATTTTTAAAAAATGATTGTTAAATAAAAAAAAAAATGAAAGGGGGAAAAAGATTCATTCAGTTTCCACATCTCCCAGAGGCCTTTGCACTGAAGACCTTCTCTCTTTCTCTAGACAAGTGACCATCAATATTCCACTATAAACTACATCAGATGATTAATGGAAGAAAACCTTTGAGAAGTCTAAGAAGGATGGTGAATTGAGATAGGGAACCAGTATCACCGAAGGAAGAGGTCATGGAGGAGATGGGTATTTAAAGGAAAGGATCTCAGGGGCCACTGAAGAAGAAGAAAGATAGCCCAGGTCTCAGGATTAATGAGAGCCAATACCTGGATGGGGGAAGACAGAGAGGGTGTGATTGAGGACAGCGAACAGTCTGGCTAGAATGCAGACGTGCACCAACTGGAATATCAACAGGGGAGAAAAGAAGGTGGGGGCCAAATTGTGGAGGAAGTGGCTGAAAACTCCAGCAGATACTTAGCAAACCAACTGTCATCTACTTGAACCTCTTTTCTATTGTTAGTGGAACTACTCCATGTGAATTCAGCTCCTTCCACTTTGTGAAGCTGTTGAGGTAGTGGGCCCCAGGAGCCTCCCACATCTGCAACGATACTGGGCTAGGATTTTGTCTCTAAAATGTTTCTCTCAGCAGTTCACCCTCCTGAAAGACTAAATCTGGTTCCACCATAGGTGAAAGAAGAGTAGGTCATTCATTCCTGCATCTTGGTAGGGGGCCCTCAAATCAGCTTACCATCTTCCACTTTGAGTCTTTTCAAAGTATTCAAGAGACAATGTGGGATTGTGGGAAATGCAGCGGACTTGGAGTGATAAAAAGTAGATGCCTATCCCGCCTCTGGTTCTTGCTAGCTGGGTGAGCTTAGACAAATGATTTCATCTCTTCCAGCTTTAGTTTGTCATCTATAAAATGGAGGTGATGATGCCTGCATCACCTCCCTCTTAAGGTGCTTGTTTAGAAAGTTCTTGGTGAACTTTGAAATGCTATAGAAATGGAATGAAATAAAAAAGCATTTATTAAGCAATATATGACAATAAGTACGGGAGATACAAATAGGAGAAGAACACAGTCCCTGCTCTCAAACAACGGACGTATCCAAAACCTTACGTATATAAAGGGCTTTATGTACTTTAAAAGCATTATATAAATGTTATTATTATTAGCTATTATGATTCATCGGGAAAGACAGCTGGTGGTTCAGTGGATAGGGTCCTGAGCTTGGAGGCAGGAAAACCTGAATTCAAATGCAGTCTCAGACATTTTCTAGCTGTGGGACCTTGAGCAAGTCACTTAACCTCTGATTGCCTGACAAAATGGATCCATTGAATCAGGAGATGTCAAACCACTTCAGTATCTTTGCCAAGGAAACCCCAAATGGGGTCACAAAGGGTTGGACATGACTGAAATGACTGAACAAGAACAAAAACTATTCAGGCAAGACCACCCATTTGGAAGGGATTTGGTTGCAGGGCAGATGGAAAGATCTGGAAGTCTGCAGGGTCAGGTCAAGTCAACAAGCATCTACTAAGTGCCTACTGTATGCTAGACATTGTGCTAAGCCCTGGGGGTACACACTGAAAAAAAAACCCCTGCCTGGCTTCAATTCCATGGAACAAGACAGTCCTCCCAGGATGAGCGATCACTTCAAAACTCACTACTTACTAGCTGCTAACTGCAGCTTTGATCGACACCACCTGCCTCAGTCTCCTGTCCCTTCTAATTGGAAGTCTGGGGGCAGAGGACCCAGTTCCTCCAGTGCCTTCCTTTATAGAAAGTGGCGAAAAACAAAAACACACACACACACACACACACACACACACACACACACAAAGAAGATCACAATAGGACTCTCAGCTCACTGGGCTTTGCCTCTGCTGCCCAGTGTGGTTTCAGCTTCACAGAACAAGACACCCTTGGGTACACCACCCCTTTCCTGCCTCTTTTTTCTCTCCCTCCCCCACCACTAGATTGTAAACTCCTGGAGGGCAGGGACTATCTTATTTTATTAGTTGTATCCTCAGCACTTGGCTCAGCGCCTGGCACATAGTAGGTACTTACAAATGTTTATTGAATTGGATTTTTTTTTAAAGTCTCTGCCCTGGAGGGCTCACAATGGAATGGGGGGAAGCAGAGGGCTGATGGTAAGGCCTGGTGATCCTTGGAAGCAGTGGTCCAGGACTTGGTCAGAAGGTGAATCTTCACAGACCCCATCTAATCAGGGCCCGTATAAGAAAGCAGGCCTCCAGCCTTTCAGTGGCAGCTCCTTACACTGAAAGCAGCCCCTTGCCAATGAGGGAGGGTCAGCGGAAGCAATGAAACCCAGCCTTATTCTCTTTGTTCCCCGCCCTGCCCCCCCCCCCCCCCCCCCCCGTCCCCACACGCCCCAACCCCCGCCGCCCCCTTGCACCAAGACCGAATCTTAGAAGGAAAGGCTGAGGGGAGAAACATTTCCTGCTAAGTGAGCTGCTCCCCTCTGAGACACCATTGCCACTGGAGCCTGCAGGGCAGAGAAATCACCCCTCCCCAAGAGCTGAATTCTTCCTTCAAAAATGAGTCTCTTCTTGACCCCCAGAAATGACTGACTCCTTCTCAATTCTCAGAGACCGCAGGGCCAACAAGCTGGCTTTTAAAAGCAGCACTGAGAGCGAAGTAGTGATTAGGTAGATAAGCAGATAGATAGGTAGATAGAGAGATAGACAGATAGATGATAGATAGAGAGAGAGAGATAGAGACATAGATAGATGATAGATAGATAGATAGACAGATATAGATATATAGAAACACACACATATATATACACAATCCTCCACAACATTCTATATGTATACATACATGTATATAATTCTACATGTATATATATTTATATACATACATATATATAGATATGTACATATACACATACATTATATATGTATATGTGTGTATGTATGCATATTTTTTAAAGGAAGAAATAATCCTTTATTTATTGCACCACACCTGTCTCTGACAAGTTTATTTAAAAAATGAGTTTAAAATATTAAAAACATGGCTGATCTTCAGTTGGCCACTATGGCAGCCACCCTGTAATTTCATCAGGTTTAATTCTTGGAATCAGGAAGATCTGAATTAAAATCTGGTATCAGATACTTACTTGCTGTGTGACCCTGGGCAAGTCACTTAACCTCTTGTGCCTCAGTTTTCTCATCTGTAAAATGAGAATCATAATAGCACCCATCTTCCAAGATTGTTGTGAGGATTAAATGAGATAATATTTGTAAGGCACTTTGCAAATCTTAAAACTATGTATATATACATATGAGTGTGTCCGTATGTATATGTGTATGTATATATACATATGCACACACATATACACTTAGATATATATGTACATGTATAAACACACATTAGTTACACATATGCATAGATGCATAAAATACACATATGTATACATCATACATAATGTATTTGTGTCTATGCGTGTGTGCTAGCTGTTAATTGAAGACCTTCCCAGCTCCTAAAGGAGCAAAGCTTTGTGAATACTTCTCTCCCTTTCCTGTGCCATGTTCACTTTCCTCTGTAGTGATGCTGGTTGGCAGCCATCCCAGTCAGCGCCTGCCTGTTCTTCCTGAAGTAAGGGGGCTTCCTTCTGCTTGGCCCTATGAGCTGCCCTGTCTTGTCTAAAATACAAAGTGATTTATAGCTATTCAATGCCAAACTCCTACCTAGTTGTAACTACTCACCCATACTTCTCCAGCTCAATGCAGCCCTCTCCCTCTTCCGACCCCTTAAGTAAGCCTTAGCTTACTCTTATGGGAAAGAATTTAAATATAAGAAGTAAATAAGGTATTAATGACTTTTTTAATAGAATACTACTAGGAACTAAAAGGCAGCCTAGGAATTAGGGTAGTAATAAATGACATGAGGCTTGCAGCTGCCTATGGCTTAGTCTTTAGCTTAAGAGGAACATAATTTAGAATGAATAATTGACCAGCTAATGGGATACTGAGTCTGCCATGGAGAACTGAAAGAATAGTAAGGAATCGCAATTTGTGAGTCCTCAGAGTCTACAGGGGCTGGGGGAGAGGGCCCTGCATGGACAATCAGGACCCATATTGTAGACAGGGCCTGGGGGCTTAATCTGGAGTCAGCTAACGCAGGACTTCAAATGTCCCACCTCCACTTTCCACCTGTGTGACACTGGGCCTCAGTGTGCTCATCTATAAAAGGAAGAGGGTTGGACTCAGTAACCACCTATGTGCTGACTAGCCCTAATTTTATGATCCTATGGTACCAGTCCCAGCTTGGGTACTATGAACATTAGGCAAGTCACAACCCGCTGGTGTTCATATTTGTTAAATGAAGTGCAGGGATAAGATGACCAAAGTGTTAAAATTGAATAGGTCTAAAAACCCTTCAGACAGTGGACAGAGTGCTAGGCTTGGAGTCAGGAAGACTTGAGTTCAAATCCAGCGTCACACTTACTAGCTGTGTGACCCTAGGCAAATCACTTAATCCTGTTTGTCTCAGTTTCCTCATCTGTAAAATGAACTGGAGAAGGAAATGGCAAAACATTCCAGTATCTCTGCCAAAAGAACCCCAAATGGGATCACGAAGAATTGAACACAACTGAAAATGACTGAACAACAACAAAATGTATTGGGACTATGGTTGGATGTGGAAGATTCAAAGAAAAAACAAAACTGACTTTCAAAAAGTTTACCATCTTCTTTGGGTGGAAATATAGCATCGACAAATAAATAAATACAAAGCCGTTCAGGAGGTGACATGGCATAGTGAATAAAACATTGACCTTTGAGACGAGAAAACCTAGGTTTGAGTCCCATTCCATAAAAGTGGTAGACTCACTTGACCTCTCTCTGACTCAGTTGCCTCATCTGCAAAACCAGGGGATTTTAATTCAGTGGCCTCTAAGGTCCTCTCCAGTTCTAAATCCATGGTCATTTAATCCTATGACTCCAAGACCTTAATATTCAACTCTAATTTCTCCCAGATCTCCAGAGTCACATCTCCACATCTCTATCTGTTGGGCATCTCGACCTGCATGTCCCACCTTCATCTCAATCTCAATATATCCTAAACAAGATTCATCATCTTCCTCTTTAACCATGGTCTCCATTCTGATTCCCCTCTTCCCACTGTTGCTATCATCATACTTCCCCTCAGGTTCAGAGCTTTGAAGAAATCTTTGGGTTTTGTTTCTCCATGTGGCACTTGTTGATATCTGATATATCATTCTTCCTAAGTCTTGTCATATTCCTTCACTCTGTCTACACAATTCACTTCAAGCTTCCTGAAATCAAGGGCCAAACCTTCTTTTTTCTTCTGTATTCTCTAAGGATGCTGAGACCCTATGGGTAGTAGACACTCAATCCATGTTGTAAGTTAACTACAAACAAATGCCATTACTAACCAGTACAACAGACAGTGACAGTCTTCAACTCTTTCAGCAATTTCTATTCCCTCTTTTTAAGGTTATTTCCTTAGGCTAAATATATAGCTCAAGTGTCTAGCTTTCAATAAACTCTTTGAAATATTCATGAACGAAGACTATACAAATACTGCAAGTTAAATTATTCATCAAGGCTCTACATAAAGAATTATAACTTCATTCTTTTGGTTTGCTGGTCAGAGCCCGATTGGCTCCTATGATCCCGAGGGAAGGATGCAGTTATGTTTTTGGGGGACAAAGAGAATTAATTATTCAACATGTCTCATGTATACTTCCATATGCCTAAATATTTGTAAATGTTTCAAGAGGCTTAACAAGAGCCATTATCTACCACCTTGCTCCATTACTAGGTGATCAGGAAAGGCAAAGAAGCATGAAGATGTGCAGTTGGCCAGTGAAAATTGGTTTGACTGGTATGTCTCTAGCCCTGAATGAGACAAGCATGTCATGATTGACAAATCCAGAAGCTGGACATTATATGCCAATCCTTTTCAGCCTCTGATGGGATTGAAACAATTAGGGTAAAGTTTTCTAATTCCTTGTCCCTCATTTCTTGTTCCTTTTTAGGTAATTTAGAAAATATACTCACCTTTCTGGTCTTACAGATAAGAAGGCGGTCTCCCATTGGTATCATCCTGGCCATTTATCTAAAATTCTATAAAAACCTGGACCCTGAAGGGCCCTGGATCTTTGACCAGAGCATGCCTTCCTCCTTTCTGCAACTGTGTGCTCTTCACTGTCGGGGAGGAGGCTCCACACCAAGACTGTCCCCTCTAGCAGCTGTCCTCCTCCCCATGTGAGTGGTAATAAGGTTTGTTAAAGCTATGTCTGTGATATCACCTTTTATGTCTAAATCATTTATCCATTTTGACCTTATCTTGGATTACAGTATAAGGTATTGGGTCTGCAAGGACCCAAGAGGCTAACAATAAAAAGGCTCCTAATACACACACACACACACACACACACACACACACACACACACACACACATATATAGTAATAGCACTAGTAATCATACAGCTATACATATATGTATAGCTGTATGATTACTAGTGCTGGGAAACAGATTCCACTCAAAGGTGAATGACTAAACTGGGTTACATGAATGTAATGAGGTATTACTGTACCATAAGAAACAATAAATGAAAAACAAAAAGAATGGAAAGACTCCTATGAAATGATGCAAATGGAAGTAAGCAAAATCTAGCTGACTCCATGCAATCTACATATACTAATGTCTCACACCACATACCAAAAGAAGGTCAAAATGGATAATAGTTTAGACATATAGGGTACTATCATAAGCAAATTAGGAGAGCACAGAAAAATGTACCCACAGGATCTATGACTGAGGGAAGAGTTTATGACCAAACAAGAGGTATAGAAATTGTGATTGTGATGGAATACTATTGTACTATAAGAAATGATAGCAAGATAGTTTCAGAAATTCCTAAGAAGACTTTTACGAATGATGCAAAGTGAAGTGAGCAGAACCAGAAGAACATTATACACAGTAACAGCAATATCGTAACATTAAGCAACTATGAAAGACTCAGCTACACTGATCAAGACAATGATCCAAGACAATTCCAAAGAACTCATGTTGAAAAATGCTGCCCACCTCCAGAGAGAGAACTGATGAATTCTGAATGCAGATTGAAGCCTACTTTTTTACTGTCTTTATTTCTCTTGGGTCTGTCTTATTTTGCAACATGATATGGAAATATGTTTTGCATGATGTTATATGTATAATTAAGGCAGCTGGGTATTGCAGTGGATAGATTGTTGGGCCAGAGTCAAGAAGACTCATCTTCCTGAGTTCAAATTTAGCCTCAGACACTTACTAGCTGTGTGACCCTGGGCAAGTCACTTAACTCTGTTTCCTCAGTTCCTCATCTGCAAAATGAGCTGGAGAAGGATATAGAAAATCTTTTGTCAAGAAAGCTGCAAATGGGATCATAAAGAGTTGGATGCTCTTTGTGAGTGTGAAATGTTTGTACAACAGCAATAGGTATAATAAAAGAGCAGGGAGGAGCATTTGGGAGGGAGAGAATTTGGAACTCAGGATTTTAAAAAATGAATGTTAAAATTTTTTACATGTAATCCTGAAATATTTAATGAAATAAATAAAATATGTTTAAAAGAAAAAAAAGCTTCATCTGTAGCTTTCCATCATGTGAGCTAAAATACACAATTTGGTTCAGGTTATCACATTTCCCCTACACAAGTAGTGTACGTAAGTAATGTGTCATCTCATATCTCGGTTTTGGGGGCCAAGCTTGGTCCTTACAATTACACAATGTATAGCCTTGATTATATCATTTTTATTCTTTCCATTTATATTATAAAACTCTCAAGGTCTCTCTTAAGAACTCTGGAACTGATTATGTGACATGGGAGACACCAGCACAAGACCACTCAGCATGGCATGTCCTTGTCAGAGAAGACACTGTGTTCTATGAGCAAAGCAGAATTGAAGTAGCTCAAAAGAAATGTGAGATGTGCAAATTTAGAGAATCCACCCCAAATATTCACCTAAAATATTTGTACCCAACCTGTGGTAGAGCCTTCCAAATTTGTATCGGTCTGATCAGCCACAGTTGGAGGCATTGTAACTTGGCTCTAACATAATGATGTCATTTTGGTTTTTTTGAGAATGAAGGACCACAACCAACCAACCAATAGGACTTGTTTAGTAATTGTTTTCATGATTCTACTTACTTCCCTTTGCATAGAAGCCTTTCCATTCTTCTCAATATCTATCATTCATTATTTCTTATAGGACAGCAAAACCTCATCACATTCATATAGCACAGTTTAGACTTTTGTCGTTCAATGGCACCATTTCTTAGCACTATATGTATTTTGATGTACTTGAGAACTTTTTATTATTAGTCTCTGGGGTATATGCCTACCTGTGGGATCTCTGGGTGCAAGGGTTAAAGCACTTTAGTCACATTTTTCACATAATTCCAAATTGTTTTTCAGAGTGATTGGTCCAAATCACAGTTCCACCAACAATGCTTGCATGTGTCCATATTTCCACAGCCCCTCTGACTTTGACTGTCTTCATCCTTTGAATCTTTTCCAATTAGCTGAGCATGTGGTAAGACCTCAAAGTGTTTTTGAATTTTACTTCCCTTATTTTTAGTCATTTGGATTATTCTTTTACATAATTGTTAACATTTTGCAGTTCTTTTCAGAACTGTTTGCTCATCCCTTGACCACATATATTTAGGAGTGATTTTTTAAAAAAATGTTAGCATGTTTCTGTTAATTGTCTGTATTTATTGAATAGAAAAAGCCTAGAGACTAGACCTATGCTTTCATCAACATATGGAACTTTGAGGTGAGGAAATTCCCTCCACTGATGTCAGCTAGCACTTCAGCAACTTATGTTTTTACAAAAGTTGCCTCAGTCACTGAGAATTACAGCAACTTCCCCAATTTTATTCAACCAATATGTGTCAGGCTTTCCTGGGTTTAAGGCCATCTCTCTGGTCACTATATCATGCTGCTTACATAGCTCTGATCAGGCTTATCAGAAATATTTGACCCAGAGATTCCTCCCCTCCCTCGCAGACAATTTTCCTTAACAGTTAAACAGTTAAAAAGGAAAGGCAGTTTTCAGCTCACTTTCTTCCTTTCTGTCTCTGAAGTATATGGCAAGTAACTTTCCATCATGTGAAGCAGAATACACATTTTGGCTCAGGCAAGTTTGAGTACATGGATTGCTTTTCTGCTTTTTGCTTTTTTTCTGACTATAATTAGCCAGACAGTGATCCTAAGATGGGCATTTCCAGCCTTGGAGGCAGACTCTTGAGTTTGAGGTCCTTGTTCCTGGATCCCTTAGATGGAACAAGGAGTGTCTATATTGTAGAGGACCACCAGCACAAGGATGAACCCAGACGGTGGCCTGAGTTGCCAGAAGACATAACACTTGGAGGGAATTGTTCGGATAGCATAGAATCAAGGTGATATGGAGCCAACCAGGTGGCACAATGAATAGAGCACTGAACTTGGAGTGAGGTCGGGCTGAGTTCAACTCTAGCCTCAATTAATAGATGTGGAGTCCTGGGAAAGTCACATAGCCTCTCTCTGCCTGTTATGTTATTTGCAAAAATAGGGATAATGATAATACCTCCCTCCCAGGGTTGTGGTGAAGATTAGACAGAGGCAGTATTTATAAAGTGCTTTGCAAACCTTAAAACACTTTAGAGATTCTAGATGCTATTTATAGGAAATATTGATTTAGTGGCTGTGAAAATTGCTTCATGTTCTCCTGCTGAAGTGATAAACTTGTGGATCATAACAGTAGTCATAACTTACTGTTCCATGTTTAAATATCCAGTCAATGTGCACATGTGATTATTTTTTATTTAACATTTCTGTGCATGTGGAGGAAATAGCTATCCTATATTTAATTGACATTGTATACCTTTCTATTCTCTGATTTCTAGGTAGACTTGAGCTATGAACCAAACCTAAGATTTAAGTAATTTCCCTAAGGTTCTGGGGTAGGGCTATGGGACCAAAGAGTATGAGAAGGAACCCTGTAGGGACCCATCTTTGCCCAGGACTGAAGCTAGTCCATTCACTCATGGTCCCAGAGCTGAGAAAAGCCCTTTAATGGAGAAGGAAAGGGGGAGCCCAGTAGCCTTGAGGCTACCTGGACTAGTTTGCTATTGTGATCTAGTCTCCCTTTTGTAGTTATCTCTATCCTTCCATTTTTGGTTAAGAATTTCACCTCTGTGAAATGATGCCTGTGAAAACATGTGGAAAGAATTTTGACCTTGAAATCAGGGGACCTAAGTTCAAATCCCACTCTTGTGTGACCTGGGGCAAGTCACTCAGTTTTCTCCCCTGTCTAATGAAAGGCATCCAACAAGATTCCTTCCATCTTTGTATCTTTGTATCTCAAAGTAAGTTCTCTTCAAAGTCCCTAACACCTGTGACATTTTTATTGTATAACTCCTTCAAGGAACATTTAATTCAGTTTGATTTTAAGGTTCTCTGATTTAGGTATTTGTACACATAAAAGGATCACAGTAGAAGTCACACAAGACGTCTTTGACCTGGTTGCCCTTGAAGGATGGACCCCTATGCACATCAGTTTTCATCTTGTGTCTTGGTTAATTATTGTACTTTGTTCTCAAAGAAGACCAAAATGACATCACCATGTTGAAGTGAGGTTTCAATGTGTCCGACTGTGGCTGATCAGACCAAAACAAGCTTGGAATGCTCCACCACAGATTGCGCACAAATAGTCCATATGAATTTTGGGGGAGGATACTCCAACTTTGCCCATTTTGTGTCTAATGATGCTTTGGACCCTCTTAGAAAAGGGAAATCCACACTCTCTACCTTTGAGTTAATGGGAGGGAAGGGAGATGTCAAGCCTCCATACCCATCAGTTTCTTGCTAACAATGTGTTTGTTGGGCTGAATGGCTTTCAGCCAGTGCAATCCAGGTCTGCCATAGAAGACTTCTGAAAAAGTTGCAAGATGAAACAACTTGGTGGGAACCTTTGTGTGCTTTTGAATTAATTGTTCTTCTAACAATAGTTGGGACTTGCAGAAGGATGGAAGGTAGGACATGGTTTGGTCCACCCAACCAAAGGGTAAAGAAAAACACCAACCTAAGACTATGTATAGATGGATTCTGAATTCAATTCTCCAGGCTCTTTTCTGGGAGATAGGAATAGGGGAAGCTTTTGGAGTAGATATCTGAGTGACTGAAGCTGGGTAGACATTTCTCACTCAATGGTCAGTCTACTGCTGCCCTGTTGAACCAGCTGCTGCGGGCTTTTGTCACGGTAGGCTAAATGGGCAAAACAGTGAGAATCATAGATGTTAGCTGAAAGAGACCTCAGATACCATCTACTCCAACCCTTTCACTTTATAGGCAAGAAAAGTGAGGCCAACTGACTTACTCAAGGTGAACAAGGTATCTTAAGTAATCATGTGATTAGAGAAAGAAGGCTCATCTAATCCAACCTTTCCCCCTCATTTTGTAGATTAAGAAACTCAGACCTAGAGAGGGAATGAATTATCAAGGATTACAGAAGTCACAGAGTCAGAGGTAGGAGAGACCCTTAAAAATCTAGAAATTTGTCCAACTCTTCCATTTCACAGTGAAGAAAACTGAGACCAAGAGAAGTTCAATGACTCTCTCAATGTCACACAAGTCTTATATGGCATTACCAGGATCGCAGGTGCTGTGGCTTCAAGTCTGGAGTTCTTTGCATTGTATCAGGATACCTCAAGGAATACAGCAGATAGAAGAAACCAGTGAATATGTTTCTCCTGGGGGATGCTAGATACATTTTGCTTGAGAAAGAGAATTCCCTATCCTAGACCACAAAAGAGAGATATTGTCTTGCCTGGAGGAAAGAGCACTGATTCTAGAGTCCCTGGACCTGAGTTCAAATCCTGAATCTGATGCTTACTATCTTTGTGACTGTACTCCCCTTCCCACTTTAGTCTTGTTGTCTGTAAAATGAGATCAAATGACTAGCAATCAGTAAGTACTCCCTATGTGTTGGGCACTCCCGAATATAAAGAAAAAAATAAATGAAACAACTTCTGCCTTCAAGATGTTTCCATTCTATTGGAGGAAATATTCTGAACATGCATTAAAAAATAAACACAACATAATTTGGGGAAGTGGCCCTAGAAGTTGGGGATAGCAGAGGAGAGCCAACAAGATGTTTTTAGAAGAAGGAATTAGTGGTTTGAAAAGGTAGGGGTAAAAAAAGAAGGGCATTCCTCGCATATGGGTCAGCCTGGGCAAAGATATGAAAGTGGGAGAAAGAGGGTTATTTAGCTAGAGCAGGAAGTCAGTTTGGCCTTTGAGGTCTCTTGTAGCTCTAAATCTATGATCCTGTGTATACATATAAATATATATATATATACACACACACATATATGAATATGCATTTATACATATTCATGTGTATTTCATGTGCGTATAATGACATGTTTATATGTTATACATTATTGTTATATTTTATATTTATATCCATTCCCTTTTCTTTTTGCCTTAAAAATTGGAGAAAATGTTTTCTCCATCTGACCCTACCCTCATGAGATGAAATGGGATGAGATCATCAGCCCTGCTCCAGTCCAGAACAAGCCCTTGATTACAGAGGAGAGGGAACAAGCCACAGTGCCAGATGCCTTGCAGGCAGTAGCATTTCATCCTGAAGAGCTGTCATGTCACAAGCAGGTAGAACAGTCTCATTTCTAGAGACCATGCAGGTATTGGTGCTTGCCAACAAAAGCCATCCCCCTGAGCCATGAGGAGCCAAAAAGCTGCATGGCCCAGAAACAGTCAGGTAGGATGGTGTTTCTTGAGCAGGTGGCCCCTGATTGAAAGGTAGGCCAAGAAAAGGTGGGCTGGGATACTGGATGCAAAGGCAATTCTCAGTTCCTAGCCATCCTCAAACAACCGTGCACCTCAGACCTTCCCACTCTAACCTTCCCCTGCTGGAAGCTTGAAAACAACTCAGATCACAGATTAAAAGAATCAGAATTCAGAGGCCACCTAGTCCTATGCCCTCATTTTACACATGAAGAAACTGAGCACTATAAGGGAAACTGGTTTGCTCAACATCAAAAATATAGCATTAAAAATCAGATTTGAACCCAGGACATAGGATCATCTATCTAAAGCTGGGAGGGATGTCAGAGACCATCAAAACCAGCCATCTCATTTCACAGAGAAAGAAGCTGAGCCTCACCAAAGTGATTTGCATAAGACCAACCAGGTATGAAGCATCAGAAGTGAAAGGTCAGCAGGTATTGTCAAGAATCAATCCTTCTATACTCTTATTAGGTTATATATAATATTATTCTATATTATAAAAATATATTCTATAATATTATACTGTTATTCAGTGGATATAAATGTGCTTGGCTGGATTAAGCTTTGAGATTGGGACTGGTATTTATACTTAGGCTGTGACCATTGTCTTATCACACGCGTTATTTGTAGTAAATGTCTACTCTTACACCAAAAAAAAAAAAAAATCAAGGGATATCAACAATGTGAATATTACAATATATCTTCAGTGAGCTTTTGAACCTCCTTTTCCATTTGGCTAATTCTGCTTTTGAAAGCATTCTTCTCCTCATTGGCTTTTTGAACCTCTTTTGCCAATTGAGTTAGCCTATTTTTCAAGGTGTTATTTTCTTCAGCATTTTTTTGGGTCTCCTTTAGCAAGGTGTTGACCTGCTTTTCATGCTTTTCTTGAATCTCTCTCATTTCTCTTCCCAGTTTTTCCTCCACCTCTCTTACTTGATTTTCAAAATCCTTTTTGAGCTCTTCCATGGCCTCAGCCCATGGTATAGTTATTTTGGATGTTTGGGATACAGAAGCCTTGACTTCTATGTCTTTGCCTGATGGTAAGCATTGTTCTTCCTCATCAGAAAGGAAGGGAGGAGATATCTGTTCACCAAGAAAGTAACCTTCTATGGTCTTATTTTTTCCCCCTTTTCTGGGCATTTTCCCAGCCAGTGACTTGACTTCTGAGCATCCTCTCCACTACCATCTCGCCTCCAGATCTGCCCAGCCAGCGCTTGGGGGCTGAGATTCAAATGCTGCTTCCCAGCCTCAGGGCTTTGGGTGGGGCAGGGCTGCTATTCAGTGTGAGATTAAGTTCAGGTGCTCAGGTGGGGGCAGGGCTGCCACATGGGGCTTAGTTCCCTCAGGGGGTTTATGCAGAGACCTTCAACAATGGATCCAAGCTCCTGTCTGCTTTGGGAGCCCCTGTCTGCTGCTGCCTCTGCTGCTGCCTCCCAAGGGGGCCTGAGGTATGGAGACACCCTGCTCCCCTCTCGGAGAGCCAAAAAAACTCTCTCACTGACCTTTGGCACCTGTGGGTGGAGGGACCTGCGCTGCTGCTGGAGATTCTGTCCCTGAAGCTTCCTCAGATCTGCTCCTTTTGGTGCTGTGCTGCCAAGGCAGGGCTAGGCTCTGCTCCAGGTCAGGTGTGCCACGGACCTTTGGTGTCAGTTTTTCTCCTGGGTCCTGCTTCACTTTTTCTTTCCTAAACAGGTGTCGATCAAAACAAGGTCTCATTCCAGTCTTCATCCTGACTGGTTGCTCTGACCTGTTTCTCTCGTCATTTTTGTATCAATCATTTACTTTATTTCTCTGGACCTCAATGTCATTAATTGATCAAGAAGTATTTATAAAGCTACTAGTACATTCCAGAAATGGTAGTAGATGCTAGGCGTGAAACAGAACCATAGCTAAAACAAAACATTCCAACACTATTTAAAAAGCAAATTCTTGCAACTATAAATTAGTACAAAATCCCCATGGACTGATTCTTCCATGTAATATGTATATCACATCCACAAGTTAGGTTATGTATGTGGGGATTCTTTAATTGTCTAGATATGGTTAACAGATTTCATGACTGATTGAAATTATATATATATATATGTATGTATATTATGCATGTAGACACATTTTTTAAAAGAAAGAAAATTTAAAACCTCTAATCAACACAATGACCAACTGAAATTCCTAAAGACTCATGCTCCCAACCACCTGACAGAGAAGACATGAACTCAGATTGTGGCATTTTTTTTCAGACACGGCCAATGAGAAATTAGTTTTGCTTGACTATATATACATATTTGTAACAGGGATTTTGTTTTTCTTGCTTTCTCAAAGGAGAAGGAGGAAGTAGAAGAGAGAGGGAACAGTTTGAAGTTTGAAAATAAAATATAATTTAAATTTTAAAAATAGAAACAAGCAGACAACAAAGCACCAAATTTAAGTGCCCTATAAATGTCCTTTTACAAAGGGTTACAAAGAAAAAAGCAAAACAGTCCCTGATTCAGTACCTGGTTTAGTTCCTGGAACATAATAGGAGTTTTATAAATACAGGTTGATTAATTTCAAGGACTATTATTTTTCTGACCCATCACTTGCTTTTATTTGTAGGCTTACTACCAGTTATGACAAAGTGAAGCAGGAATTTTGTATTTTCTAATGGTTGGCCATCAGGTGATGAATTTTTTCAGCCACAGGAACTCAGAAAGATCATTTACTGAGTCACGAGGGGAAGGACAGGGGTTATGACCTGTGATGAAGGATCAAATCCACAACTGATGAAATCTGGTATCCTTGAAATATAAGGATACGATTCTAAGAAACAAATTGCCGTCAGCTACCATGGTGACAATATTTCCTTAGCTCAGACTCTTGGAGCACTAAAAATGTTCTGAAATGTAATTGGTTTCTTCACGATGGAATCTAAGCTTTCTGGAGTGTATTAAGCCCTAAATACAGTGGAATCACAGTGCAAACAAATCAACTAGATGACTGTCCCCATCACACCTTCTCTTACTTCTCCTGACAATTCTGAGAGAGTGTAATTAGGAGAAAGAACAATCAGGGAACAACCCTTGAAATGTTTCTTTACCTTTAATAAAAGAGGGAATAAGTGGAGGGGGAGAAGGAACACAGCTCACAATTTCTCAAATAATCACTAAACATAATTTTAGGATAAGTCCCATTCTTTCAGAAGGACAAGGTGAAATTGTTGATAGAGTGATTATCAAATAAGAACTGAATTCAGATCCTACCTTTAATGGTCACTACCCAGGTACTCACTCTGCCACTGTCACTTAATTTCTCTGAACCTCTTTCTCCATTTGTTAAATGAAGATTATAATACTTAGTACCTGGCCTTGGAAAGCTTTCAAGAGAAAGACAATTACAGATTATGAGACTCATTGCCTTATAAAGCAGGGAAGTATACTTAAGAGGATAATGAGTTTAAAGAAAGCTTGGTTTAAGACCAAACTAAACAAAGGCATTTTAGGGGCATTTATAGTTGAATCTGAAGGGATGGTAACAAACAGATCAAAATGAAAAAGCTCGCTAGAGTTTTTGCAAGAAAATCTTTTCACCACCAAGGACAATGGGGCTACCACTTCTGGATGCCAACATCACAGTGCTGGATGTGGAAAAGTTATTAAGTGGAAATGACATTTAAAATAGCAAAGATGGGAGAAGGAGTTGGAATAGACCAATTAATTAAACACAGAGAAAATCTGTCATGGGAGTAACATAATTTTGAGGAGGTTGAGGGTTGATTCTCAAGGTATCTGAAAGTGAGGAAGATTTTGAAGGTGTGATAATAAACTCTGACTTTATTATTGCTGAAAAAAGGCAAAGAAAAGAATATCAGTAATTACCAATCTGGATATCTAATGTATAACTTCATGAAATTTTTATGTGATGCCATACCAATTAAACTATCAGATAATTATTTTCTAGAGCTGGATAAAATAATATCAAAATTCATCTGGAAGAATAAAAGGTCCAGAATATCAAAGAGACTAAAGAAAAGAAATGCTAGGGAAGGTGGTCTAGTGCTACCAGATCTCAAATTGTACTGTAGAGCAGCAATTATCAAAACCACCTGGTATTGGCTAAGAAACAGAAAGGCAGGCAAGTGCAATAGACTTGGCACTCAAGACACAGTAGGCAAGGAACGTAGCAACCTCCTGTTGATAAACCTGAGGATCCCAGCTTCTGGGATAAGAACTCACTGTTCGACAAAAATTGCTGGGAAAACTGGATAACAGTGTGGCGGAAACTAGGCATAGACCCATGATTGACACCATGCACAAGAATAAAGTCCAAATGGGTACATGATCTAGGTATAAAGATTGATACCATGGACAAACTGGAGGAGCAAGGAATAGTGTATTAATCAGATTTATGGAGAAAGGAAGAATTTTTTACTAAAGAAGAGATAGAAAGCATTATGAAATGCAAGATGGATAACTTTGATTACCTTAAACTGAAAAGTTTTTGCACAACCAAACCCAATGCAACCAAAATTCGGAGAGATATAGTAAATTGGGAAAGAATTTTTACAGCTAATCTAGGGGATAAAGGCCTGGAACATATAGGCCTCTGGAATATATAGAGAACTCAGTCAAATGTACAAGAACACAAGTCATTCCCAAACTGATAAATGGTCAAAGGATATGAATAGGCAATTTTTAGAGGAAGAAATTAAAGATATCTATAATCATATGAAAAAATGCTCTAAATCACTTTTGATTAGAGAGATGCAAATCAAAACAACTCTGAGATACCACGTCACACCTATCAGATTGGCAAACATGACAGAACAGGAAAATGATAAATGTTGGAGAGGATGTAGGAGAGTTGGAACACTAATTCATTGTTGGTGGAGCTGTGAGCTCATCCAACCATTCTGGAAAGCAATTTGGAACTATGCCCAAGGGGCTACAAAAATGTGCATACCCTTTGACCCAGCAATATCGCTACTAGGACTATATCCCCAAGAGATCATAAAAATGGGAAAGGGTCCCACATGTACAAAAATATTTATAGCATCATTCTTTGTAGTCGCCAAAAACTGGAAGTGAAGGGGATGCCCATCAATTGGGGAATGGCTGAATAAGTTGTGGTATATGAATGTAATGGAATACTGTTGTGCTATAAGAAATGATGAACAGGAAGACTTTAGAGAGGCCTGGAAGGACTTATATGACCTGATGCTGAGTGAAAGGAGCAGAACCAGGAAAACTTTGTGCACAGCAACGACCACAGTGTGCGAGGGTTTTTTCTGGTACACTTGGAAGTTCGTAATAATGCAAGACCTTAAAAAAAAACAAAATAATAATTCTCAATGGTTTTCTAGGACAAAATGCCTTCCACACTCAGAGAAAGAACTATGGAATTCATCTGCAGAATGTAGAAGATCATGTTTGTATATGTGTGCGTGTATTATGTTTTGATTTGTTTTATGATTTGTTCCATTTATTTTAGTTCGTCTACACAGCATGACTATAGTGAAAACGTATTCAATAGGAAAGTATATGTAGATCCTATATAGAATTGTATGGCATCTAGGGGAGGGAGGGGGGTGATAGGGAGTAGGTAGGGGGGTAAAAATCTAAATTTTTTGGTAGCGATTGTAGAACATTAAAAAAGAAAGAAAGAAAGAAATTTTAAAAATTTATGTGAATAGCTTATCCATATTTTGAGGAAATCCTTGAATAAGGTATGAGTAAGGAACAGGTCGACTTTTACAAATGATAACATATAGCAAATCATATATTAACATTCACTTAATTAAATAAAATCTATATAGAGAATACATCAACTCATTGGGCTAATTTGGTGACTATTAATTTTTTTGATTCAGAAGAGCAAAAGACATCTTAAAGGATTTTTTTTTCAGCAGCCCCTCCCCCTTACATGTTAAAATCACAAAAGATTCCTCAAAAGAAGAAATAATAGACTTAATTTTGCTCGACAACCTTCTGATTACTAATGAATGAAAAACATTTAAAAGGTATTTAATATATTCCAAACACCAAAAGTAAGATAGTTCTTGGCCTGGGATAGCTTACATTCTAAGAGGCAAGAGAAACACATAAAGGAGAGTGGGAGCTAGGGAGAGTTGTTTTGGTCTGGGAAGTCAAAAGAATTGTAAGTGAAAGAATATGGGAGACAATTGGCTTGTTCTTTTCTAGAAGCAATGGTAGTATTGATATTTTTAGTACCCAAAGCAAGAGGTCTATAGGATCCATGCCTTGGTAGGATATCTGGCAAAAGATTGGCATAGATGGCTAGAGAAAAGGTGGCCTGGGACTGGATAATAGTAAGACATATGCTTGCCAAAAGTATCTATCAATCCCTGTCATGGAGGACATTCAGCCTAGAGTCCAAGTCCAGGAGGGATGATGAAGTACAGATATTCAAGTTTGTGGTTGACATTGGCATTAGTTAACTCAAGCCCTGGACACTGTGCAGGCTCCTAAATAGATTAATAACCATTCAGAAGAGTCTGTCTGACCTAATTATTCACACAGGAAGGGAAAAAAGCAAGTAAGTGATACTGCTTATTGCCTCTTCTATTCAACACAGTTGAATGGGCAAACAAAGGTTGGTCCATCAGTACAAATACCTTGGACAGACACAAAAACGGACAGTGAGTTGGGTCCAGAATGAAATAGGGGTTAGAAGATATCATTGTTGCCTTTGGAAGAATGAGTTCTATTAATGACCCAAAGCTTCTCCCTGAAACAATGACTGATCTTTTTAAACAATACCTGGAGGAGAGTGGCTCCTTGAGAAGACAGGTCATTTAATTTGTTGAATGGGTATCCCCAGAAGCTAGCAATGTGTCTGGCACTTAGTTGGCACCGAATTAGTGTTTGTTGATTGATGAATTGATTGGTTAACACCAATATTCTTCCAAAGATGTTCTATGATTGTACCATAGAATTTTACAGTTTCTAAATCACTGAAATTGAGAATCTTCTAAAGGGCAGTGGAAAGATTCATAGTGAATATGAATAGGCTGCAGCACATTATAAAGAATTATGCAGAATGAGAGGTGTGAAGATATAAAGGTCATGGGAGAAACAGATGAGAGGTTTTGTGGCAACATGGAAAGAGGGGATGGATTTGGATCAAAAGACCTTGGTTCAAATTCTTCCTCTGCCATTCAATACTTGTGTGTCATTGGTCAAGTTCCTTCTTTCTCTGTGTCAGCTTCCTCATCTCTAAAATGAGGATATTGCACTATAAGACCTTTAATCTTCCTTCCACTATAGAACGATGATCTGATGATTTATTTATGACCAGAAAATTGAGTCAGTCACAGATTAAGACCGAGGGAGCCTGTAAGCTCTAGTGATATCATGGAATGTTCAAAAGAGGGCAAATTCCTTCAGCAGATCTTGAAGAAGGAAAGGAAACTTCAGGTTAGGTTTTAAAATGAAATTGCAACTGCCTTTTTCATAAAAATGAGAAGAAAATTCCAACATGTTGAGCTTATTGTTGGAATTATAAGAAGACATGATCAATGTGCTCATAGGATTGGTAGACAGAAATAGGTTATGATTTGGGAATGAATAATATGTGCAAAGTGCTTTGCAAACTAGTTTGACGATAAATGCAAGTTATTATTTATGTATGCTGTCATTTCTCTCCCAGGCATCAAAAGACTTTTCTTTATTTTTTTTTACCATGTACTTGAAAGATATCAACAGGCATGATCATTTCCATATACAAAGAACAGAAAAAGAGAATTTCTTATGAAGTTATGAATCTCTTATGTACAGCTTGTTTTTTAAAGTAGATACTAAATTTAACATTGAATTCTGCTACTGGTTTGTTTGTAGAGACAAGAGGTCTCTGAACTTTCTCATCTTTTCTATATATTTTTAATTGTCCAATTGATGATCTTTTCTTGGGGAGATGGGAGGAAGGGAGTATCACCATTACTACCCTCCTTCACTCATAACTGTCAAATCCTCCAAAAAAGCCAAATATCCTCCTTTGTAACAAGTAAGCATGTCAAGCAAGAGATCTCCATGTTGACTATATAACAGAATCTAGTTGTCTCATTCTACACTCCTCATCCATCCCCTCTTTCAAGAAGTATGAAGCTTGTTTCATCATTAGTCATCTGGAGACAAGGTTATTCATTGCATTGATCTGTGTTCTGAAGTCTAAGTTTATTTTTTCTTTCACATCATCACCATTTTTGTAGAAATTTTCTCTGATTTTACTCACTTCTTTCTGCATCAGCTCATGCAAGTTTCCCAGGTTTCTTTGAATCTATCCCTTTTATCATTTCTTACAACATAATAGGGGGGTATGGGGTGTTGAGGAAGGACTAGCACCTCTGGTGGAAGAGCTGCCAAACCCTTTTCAGGGATACTCATCTGCCTTTGGTGTCTACCTTTCACCCAAACTACCTCTGTGGCTCTAAGAAGCTGTAGCATCTTTAGCAGCCACAGCTTAGTGAAACATTTCAGTAGATAGGCTAAACCAGGCTGAGGGTAACCAAGGGGCCTGAAACTCATCATTGAGTTAGAGGGCTATTCATTCCAAGTACGTGAAGACTTCCCTAGCAGAATGGGTGTGAGAGAACAATTGAATTCAATGTCCATGAAGCCAGCTGAAGCAGGTGCCACGTGGAGTGCTTAGAGCTTGGCTAAACATTGAAGACACTAAGGTCATCCACTGCATCCTGGGCCATCAATGGTCCTGACTTTTGTCTTGCTACTGGACTTCAATAGCTCAGGAAGAAAGAGTCTGACTACTTTGTGCAACTCTGCCTCATTTAAATCTAATTTATAAGTGAGTCAAAACAAAACCCAAAGACATTATTAGTCGTCTTCAAAAACTAAGAATGAACAACGACAAAATAGTATTCTATTTCATTGAAGTGCCATAATTTGCTCAGTCATTCCACAACTAATGGGTATTTTCTTCATTTCCACATCTTTGCTACAACAAAAAATGTTGATATAAATATTTTTCTACATACAGGTTCTGTCATCTTTTTTCCATCTTATTATTCTGAATGCAACAGACACCAGAAAAATGGACATTTCCCTAAGAAAATTATACATGAAACTGAAAATCTCTAATGTATAGATCTTGCTTTTCCTTTTACACATATAAGTTCAACATGTAACTTTCCAAGTTTTCCATCTTATTTAGGATTCATTCTTGTTTTCCCTCTGTTCTCTTCTCATTTGGGGAAGAAGGCTCTCCCCAGCCCCCTTTCTTACTCATACCTGCCCCCCAAATTGCAAAGAAAAGAGAATCTAAAATAAAACCCTTATAACAAATAAGCGTAGTCAAGCAAATCAAGTCCCATGTTAGTGATGTCCAAAACCATACTGCATCTTGACTTCAGCATCTTAGAAGGCTGGTAGGGTGTTCCATCATCAGTTCTTTGGAATCGTGGGTCATCATTTCACAGAACAGATTTTTTGGACATTTAAAGTATTTTTACAATATTATTATCATACTGATTGTTCTGCATTTTGCTTACTTCATTCTGCATCAGTTCAAAAAAATCTTCCCAGGTTTCTCTAAAACCATCCCTTTCATCTTTTCTTAAGGTAAAATAGCATCCCATTACTTTCATATACCATAGCGTGTTGTATGACCCTCCTTTATTCTCTAGTTGTCTGTCAAAACAAAAAGTTGCTATATTTTTGTACATATGAGTAATTTTCTTCTTTTTCTGTTCTCAGAAGTATAGGTCTAACAATAATATTGCCAGGTTACACCTTTCCTATAATTAATCAGTAAACAAGCATTTATTAAGTGCTTACTATGTGCCAGTTACTGGCTAAGTGCTGAGGATCCAAAAAAAGACAAGAAGTGTCCCTGTTTTCAACGATCTCACATTCTAATGGGGACGACTACATGCAAATAATCATGTATATATAAGATTATCTTATATCTAGGGAAGCTAGTTGGCACCATACTGCGTAGGGTGCCAGACCTAAAGTCACAAAGACCTGAGTTCAAATTCAACCTCAGACACATGCTAGCTGTGTGACCCTGGGCAAGTCACTTTACCCTGTTTGCCTCAGTTTCTTCAACTGTAAAATGCAGTGGAGAAGGAAATGGCAAACCATTCCAGTATTTTTATCAAGAAAACATCAAATGGGGTCACAAAGAGTCAAACACAACTGAGGAACCACTAAAGAACAATTACCTTTCTAGGTTTCTCTTGACTTCTGTATTCACATTCCAAATATTTTTACTCAGTTCTACTCTTTCCATTAGGAATGCTGAAGTCTCCTCTTTCATTAAAGTTTCCTTCCCCCACCCTAGACTTAGATTTTCAGGGTAAATTATTCCGGTTTGTAAGCCTTTATCTTTTGCCTTTGAGAATAATCAATTTCAGCATTTTCCTTTTCCTTCCAATAGTTTGTTTGACCTGGAGATTCTGGAATTTGAGTATGACAGACCTGGATGCTTTCACTTTGAGGTTTCTTTGAGGACATCATTGGGAAAGAATCTTTCTGACCTTCCCTTTGTTGTTTTCTCATTTGGGAAAGGCTTCTTTCTATTTCCATTTTGCTCTCTGGGCTATTTTCTTTTAGGATTTTAAAAGACAGAATCAAAGTTCTTGTGTGATCCCAGCTTTCAGGGAGTCTGATGATTTTCTGATCATCTTTCCTCAACCTGTTTTCAGAGACACCAGTGATTTTTAGTCTCTCTTGTGT
The DNA here is from genome assembly GCF_028372415.1 of Notamacropus eugenii. Classification (NCBI taxonomy): domain Eukaryota; kingdom Metazoa; phylum Chordata; class Mammalia; order Diprotodontia; family Macropodidae; genus Notamacropus; species Notamacropus eugenii. The sequence goes on from NC_092873.1 coordinate 44,588,977, forward strand.
TCCTGGTTAGTTGTTTTCTTTTGAAAATACCTGCATTTTTTTCAGTTTTTTTATTTTGTTCTAACATGTCTTGTTTTCTCCTAGAATCACTGAGTCGTGACTCTCCTGTTTGTCAAGGAGGCCATTCTGTGAATGAGGTTTTCTATTTCCTAGTCTATGTTATTTATTCTCCCTTTTTTTTCTACCAGAGTTGTAATTTTAATTCTTATTTCTTTTTTTTAAAAAAATTCTTTATTCATTCCTGTGGTCCTTGTTGCCAGACCATTTTCTCTCCCTCCCCCATTGTTTTTTTTTCTCTTTGCATAGAGATTACTTCTTGAGTTCCTCCTAATCCATAGCATTTCTGTTATTGTATTTGATGTTTTCTGTTTTCTTTTTTTTAATATATGTTTTCCCTGCCTTCGGTTGTTTTTCAACATCCACAGACTTCAAATGTGTTTACCAAAGCTTAGTCTGACCTCCCTGGTGGGAACCTTTCAGCTTCCACTGGGTCTGACTGGCTTTTTGTTTAGCCCCTGACTGGATGGAGGAGTTTATCTCTGCTATTCTTTGACTTTCTGTATTGGTGTGTGTGTGTGTGTGTGTGTGTGTGTGTGTGTGTGTGTGTGTGTGTGAGAGAGAGAGAGAGAGAGAGATGAGAGATGAGAGGTGTGTGTATGTGTGTGTGAGAGAGAGAGATGAGAGGTGTGTGTGTGTGTATATGTGTGTGTGAGAGAGAGAGATGAGAGGTATATATGTGTGTGTATGTGTGTGAGAGAGAGAGATGAGAGATGAGAGGTGTGTGTGTGTGTGTATGTGTGAGAGAGAGAGAGAG